>NC_069500.1:387032987-387396045 GCF_027579735.1 Bombina bombina
TTCTGCTAGAAGAGTTTCAGAATTATCTGCTCTGCAGTGTTCTTCTCCTTATCTGGTGTTCCATGCAGATAAGGTGGTTTTGCGTACTAAACCAAAAGTTGTTTCTAACAAAAACATTAACCAGGAGATAGTTGTGCCTTCTTTGTGTCCTAATCAGTTTCAAAGAAGGAACGTTTTGTTGCACAACTTGGATGTAGTTCGTGCTCTCAAATTTTACTTAGCAGCTACTAAGGATTTCAGACAAACTTGTCTTTGTTTGTTGTTTATTCTGGTAAACGGAGAGGTCAAAAAGCAACTTCTACCTCTCTCTCCTTCTGGATTAAAAGCATTATCCGATTGGCTTATGAGACTGCGGACGGCAGCCTCCTGAAAGAATCACAGCTCACTCCACTAGGGCTGTGGCTTCCACATGGGCCTTCAAGAACGAGGCTTCTGTTGATCAGATATGTAAGCAGCGACTTGGTCTTCACTGCACACTTTTTCTAAATTTTACAAATTTGATACTTTTGCTTCTTCTGAGGCTATTTTTGGGAGAAAGGTTTTGCAAGCCGTGGTGCCTTCCATTTAGGTGACCTGATTTGCTCCCTCCCTTCATCCGTGTCCTAAAGCTTTGGTATTGGTTCCCACAAGTAAGGATGACGCCGTGGACCGGACACACCTATGTTGGAGAAAACAGAATTTATGTTGACCCTGATAAATTACTTTCTCCAACGGTGTGTCCGGTCCACGGCCCGCCCTGGTTTTTTTAATCAGGTCTGATAATTTATTTTCTTAACTACAGTCACCACGGTACCATATGGTTTCTCCTATGCAAATATTCCTCCTTAACGTCGGTCGAATGACTGGGGTAGGCGGAGCCTAGGAGGGGATCATGTGACCAGCTTTGCTGGGCTCTTTGCCATTTCCTGTTGGGGAAGAGAATATCCCACAAGTAAGGATGACGCCGTGGACCGGACACACCGTTGGAGAAGTAATTTATCAGGTAAACATAAATTCTGTTTTTTATTTGATCGCATTTGGCGGTGAAATGGTGGCATGAAATATACCAAAATGGGCCTAGATCAATACTTTTGGTTGTCTACTACACTAAAGCTAAATTTAACCCTACAATCTACCTAATTAACTCCTTCACTGCTTGGCATAATACACGTGTGGTGTGCAGCGGCATTTCACGGCCTTCTAATTACCAAAAAGTAATGCCAAAGCCATACATGTCTGCAATTTCTGAACAAAGGGGATCCCAAAGAAGCATTTACAACCATTTGTGCCACAATTGCACAAGCTGTTTGTAAATAATTTCAGTGAGAAAACTAAAGTTTGTTAAAAAGTTAACAATTTTCTTTATTTGATCGCATTTGGCGGTGAAATGATGGCATGACATATACCAAAATGGGCCTAGATCAATACTTTGGGTTGTCCACTAAAAAAAAATATATACATGTGAAGGGTTATTCAGGGATTCTTGACAGATATCAGTGTTCCAATGTAACTATTGCTATTTTTTTTTTTTTTTTTTTTTTTAAGTTTTTTAAATAGCAAAGTGCTACTTGTACATATTAGCATGGTTGTTTTTTTGGCGGTTATAGATGTGTAACAGAATTTGGGGGTCAAGTAAGAAAAAGTGTGTTTTTTTTTTTTTTTTTTTTCATCATATTTTATAATTATTTTTATAGTAAATTATAAGATATGTTGAAAATAATGGTATCTTAGAAAGTCAATTTAATGGCGAGAAAAACGGTATATTATATGTGTGGGTACTATAAATGAGTAAGAGGAAAATTACAGCTAAACACAAACACCACAGAAATGTAAAAATAGCCCTGGTCCCAAACGGTCAACAAGTGGAAAAGTGGTCTGGTCACTACGTGGTTTGAAGATCCACGATTAATGCTATACATTAACCAAGTTGTAAAACTTGTAGTCGCTAGGTTTTTTTATTTTAAACTTCGTCCCGAAAGATAAATGATTTATGTTTTATAAATCCTACAGTTTGTGATGTTCCTTCGCTCCCTGCTCATTTCCTGGTTTGTGAGTGTTACACGTAAGAGCGGTCCCAGCTGCTCTATACGTAGTGATCCGTGCTCGCTCTCATGAAGAATTTTTAGCGCATGTGCAAAAATACGCTCTCTATTTGTGCAGAGAGCATAGTAGTTGAGATTGCTGTGTTTGGATGTAGTAATGTACTACTTGGATTTCTCTGCTCATGTATCTGAGCATGCACGAATACATGAACACGCTTCTAGCATAGGAGTAAATTTGGTAAAATCTGCATGCGCAATTCAACATGGGTGCGTTTGTACAAGGGACATAGACGCCACTGGGGGAAATAATCAATTTTATAAAGCAGTATTAGTAAGCGCACACCTCAATTTTCTCTTTGATGCGGGCGGAGGAACGGCGAGATACTTCTGCGGCTTCAAAGGTAAAAATTAAGAGAACAAAGCTGCACAAAAAAAATGATGAAGGAAACTGACCATTTTTTTTTTTCATTTCATGTTATGAATAGCAAATATGTTAAGTTAACTTTCACTTTAAGGGATCGTAGTATTCCTTGTTAAGACCACTGATACCTTTTTTTCTTTCGAGCCATGCTTTCCCCTACTCTCTCATTTCTTACCTTTTTCCCTCTTGTTGCACATTTTACCCTGCAACATAACTCTATAATGCCTTATAAATTGTTTTTCTTTTAAAAAAATTAAAGTGTTTGCTAGCATGCTTTCACGTAGTGAAGAGTGGTTATTTATGTTTGCTATATTTATGTTTTTATTGCAACTGTATTGATTCTAGGAGAGGCTCTGTGGTCAGACTTTTATTTGGGTTTACTCTACGTTGCATAGTTTAGAGTACCTAGCCCTGTATTGGGTCTCTGACCTATTTGTACACAGAACTACCTGCAGATAGACTGTATTACTTTCTAATGACACGGTGAGTCCATGGATCACCATAATTACTATTGGGAATATCACTTCTGATCAGCAGGATGAGGCAAAGAGCACCACAGCAAAGCTGTTAAATACCACTCCCCTTACCCACAACCCCCAGTCATTCTCTTAGCTTGTATCAGTTACAAGGAAGGGGTAAAGTTAGGTGTCTGATTCTTCAATCAAGAGTATTTTATTTTTTAAAGCAGAGCAAGTTAGCTTTGTTTTTCTTTGGGGTTTAACCGTAGTCCACTTCAGTCTCTTCAGTAGAGCAGTGGTGGCTTTTGGGAACTTGGGGGGTATAATCCCCTCTGTGCCTCCCCAGGATGTTGATGCTGCCCTTTTTGGTAAAAGACTTTGTAGGTTTACTTTGTCTTTTTTCTTTGTCCACAGGTCCATGTTGGGAAGGAATCCTTGCCTGGTGAGCTGCCTTGCTGCTGGGCAGTATGTGTTGGAGGTAAGTGCAATTTTTATTTTTTCTGCTGAGGAGCACAGGAAAAAGTTTGGCACTTATGGGGTTAAACCTGCTTATGTGCAGGAACATTATTTTGGCAGTACGTGGGGCACTGTGTGAGGATGGCTGTTAAGGGGTTTGCCTGTTGAGGCTCATGTTTTAAGAATGTGCTGACATTTTATTTTTTACTTATGTAGCTGTGGTTGTATTTGGCTGATTGATAGCGTGGCATGCTCTGCTTTTTTCTCCCGGCGGCGGTTGATAATGTTTGTTTAATGCCAGTCGGGAGGTACGCCCACGATGGGTGGAGCTTTTTTGGTGCAAGTATTTTGCGCGTCCCTCAGTATGTTTTAGGAGCTGCGGGAGTAGGGCTCATTTTAGCTGTGGTCTGCTGATTATTGTGTGTTTTCAGACCGGGTGCCGTTTTTCTCTTGTAAAGGTGTATCCAGTCCACGGGTTCATCCATTACTTGTGGGATATTCTCCTTCCCAACAGGAAGTTGCAAGAGGACACCCACAGCAGAGCTGTCTATATAGCTCCTCCCCTAACTGCCACCCCCAGTCATTCTCTTGCAACTCTCGACAAGAAAGGAAGTATCAAGAGATATGTGGTGAATAGAGGAAACTCCTTGTTCATTATGTTTAGAAGCCATTGTGGAACCCCCTCTTAGAATGTGTACCAAATGCACTGACCTTTTTTATAAGTTATAAAGACCATATTATGGGTTTTAAAGATTTATCACCAGAGGTTTCTCAGACTGACAAAAGGGAGGTAAAACCACCTAGCTCTCCCAATGTGTCAGAACCTATATCTCCCGCGCAAGTGACGCCAAGTACATCTGGCGCGTCCAATGCGTTTACCTTACAAGACATGGTGGCAGTTATGAATCATACCCTCACAGAGGTATTGTCCAAGCTGCCAGGGTTACAAGGAAAGCGAGACAGCTCTGGGGCTAGAACAAATACAGAGCTTTCTGACGCTTTAGTAGCTATGTGTCTTATTTACCCTCACAATGTACAGAAGGCGAAGCAGGAGAGCTTCTATCTGTGGGTGACATTTCTGATTCAGGGAAGGCGTTACTTCAGTCTGACTCTGAAATGACAGCATTTAAATTTAAGCTTGAACACCTCCGCTTGTTGCTCAGGGAGGTTTTAGCGACTCTGGATGACTGTGACACCATTGTAGTCCCAGAGAAATTGTGTAAAATGGACAAATACTTTGCAGTGCCTGTTTTTTCCAATCCCTAAGAGGTTTTCAGAAATTATTACGAAGTAATGGGATAGACCAGGTATACCGTTCTCTCCCCCTCCTGCTTTCAAAAAGGTGTTTCCCATAGATGCCGCTACACGGGACTCGTGGCAGACGGTCCCTAAGGTGGAGGGAGCAGTCTCTACCCTAGCTAAGCGTACAACTATCCCCGTCGAGGACAGTTGTGCTTTCCTAGATCCAATGGATAAAAAATTAGAGGGTTTCCTTAAGAAAATCTTTATACAACAAGGTTTTATTCTCCAGCCTCTTGCATGCATTGCCCCAGTCACTGCTGCAGCGGCTTTCTGGTTCGAGTCTCTTGAAGAGGCTCTACAGGTGGAGACCCCGTTGGATGATATCCTAGACAGGCTTAAAGCGCTTAAGTTAGCCAATTCATTTATTTCTGACGCCGTCTTTCATTTAACAAAGCTAACGGCTAAGAATTCAGGTTTTGCCATTCAGGCGCATAGGGCGCTATGGCTTAAATCCTGGTCAGCTGACGTTACTTCAAAGTCTAAGCTTCTCAACATCCCCTTCAAAGGGCAGACCCTATTCGGGCCTGGACTGAAGGAGATCATTTCTGATATTACTGGAGGAAAAGGCCACGCCCTTCCCCAGGATAGGTCCAACAAATTAAGGACCAAACAGACTAATTTTCGTTCCTTTCGAAACTTCAAGAGTGGCGCAGCTTCAACTTCCTCTACTGCAAAACAAGAAGGAAATTTTGCCCAGTCCAAGCCAGTCTGGAGACCTAACCAGGCTTGGAACAAGGGAAAGTAGGCCAAAAAACCTGCTGCTGCCTCTAAGACAGCATGAAGGAGTAGCCCCCGATCCGGGACCGGATCTAGTAGGGGCAGACTTTCTCTCTTCGCCCAGGCTTGGGCAAGAGACGTCCAGGATCCCTGAGCTCTGGAGATTGTTTCCAAGGGATATCTTCTGGATTTCAAAGCCTCATCTCCAAGGGGGAGATTTCATCTCACAATTGTCTGCAAACCAGATAAAGAGAGAGGCATTCTTACGTTGCGTTCAAGACCTTCTGGTTATGGGAGTGATCCACCCAGTTCCAAGGGAGGAACAGGGGCAAGGATTCTATTCAAATCTGTTTATAGTTCCCAAAAAAGAGGGAACGTTCAGACCAATCTTGGATCTCAAGATCCTAAACAAATTTCTCAGGATCCCATCCTTCAAGATGGAGACTATTCGAACCATCCTACCTATGATCCAGGAGGATCAATATATGACTACCGTGGACTTAAAGGATGCTTATCTCCACTTTCCGATTTCTCAGGTTTGCCTTCCTAGACAGGCATTACCAGTTTGTGGCTCTTCCCTTCGGGTTAGCCACGGCACCAAGAATCTTTACGAAGGTTCTAGGGTCCCTACTGGCGGTTCTAAGGCCACGAGGCATTGCGGTGGCTCCTTACCTAGACGACATTCTGATACAGGCGTCGAATTTTCAAATCGCCAAGTCCCATACGGACATTGTTCTGGCATTCCTGAGGTCTCATGGGTGGAAAGTGAACGAAGAAAAGAGTTCTCTCTCCCCTCTCACAAGGGTTTCCTTCCTAGGAACTCTGATAGATTCAGTAGAAATGAAGATTTTTCTGACAGAGGTCAGGTTGTCAAAGCTTCTAACTTCCTGCCGTGCTCTTTATTCCACTTCTCAGCCGTCAGTGGCTCTGTGTATGGAAGTAATCGGCTTAAGGGAAGCCCTCCTTCCGATAAACATTCTGGAACTAAGAGCGATATTCAATGCTCTTCAGGCTTGGCCTCAGCTAGCTGCGGTCAGGTTCATCAGATTTCAGTCGGACATCATCACGACTGTAGCCTATATCAACCATCAGGGGGGTACAAGGAGCCCCCTGGCGATGTTGGAGGTTTCAAAGATAATTCTATGGGCAGAGGTTCACTCTTGCCATCTCTCAGCTATCCATATCCCAGGAGTAGAGAACTGGGAGGCGGATTTCCTAAGTCGGCAGACTTTTCATCCGGGGGAGTGGGAGCTCCATCCGGAGGTATTTGCCCAGTTGATTCAACTTTGGGGCAAACCAGAACTGGATCTCATGGCGTCTCGTCGGAACGCCAAGCTTCCTCGTTACGGGTCCAGGGATCCCAAGGCAGCGCTGATAGATGCTCTAGCAGCGCCCTGGTCCTTCAGCCTGGCTTATGTGTTTCCACCGTTTCCTCTGCTCCCCCGTCTGATTGCCAAGATCAAGCAGGAGAGAGCTTTGGTGATATTGATAGCTCCTGCGTGGCCACGCAGGACTTTTGGTATGCAGATCTGGTGGACATGTCATCCTTTCCACCATGGACTCTGCTGCTGAGGCAGGACCTTCTACTTCAAGGTCCTTTCAAACATTCCAATCCAATTTATCTGCGTCTGTCTGCTTGGAGATTGAACGCTTGATTCTATCAAAGCGTGGTTTTTCCGAGTCGGTCATTGATACCTTAATTCAGGCTCGAAAGCCTGTCACCAGGAAAATCTATCATAAGATATGGTGTAAATATCTTCATTGGTGTGAATCCAAGGGTTACTCATGGAGTAAAGTCAGGATTCCTAGAATCTTATCCTTTCTCCAAGAAGGATTGGAGAAAGGATTGTCTGCTAGTTCCTTAAAGTGAATGTAAATTATACGGTTGTTAATGTACACTAACAATTCTCAATAAACCTATAATTGAAACCGCAATGTTTTTTTTCTTGAAAATTCATGTTATCCTATTATAATTTGCATACAAAGAGAGAAGCGCTCTACCAGGAACGAACAACAGCTCAGTGGCTTGTTCTATGGCGATTTACCACCCGGAAGCAGCCTCTCTTAGACCAGTGTGCTTTTCACAGAAGAAAACTTTCCTGAAGTATATCAGTCTGATCCCGCCAAGTAAGGTCAGTCCAGCCCCGAAATACCAGGCAATTCTCCTCTGAACAAGGAACATGACAACCCCAGACGATCGTTTCGGCCTCCTATGGGCCTCGTCAGTGAGGTGCAGCCACATTCCTCTAAGCACACTGGGCAAGGAGTCCACGTCTGGATTCCCCCATCACCCATAGGGAGACTTCCCCAGGGTCATAATAATTTGCATACAAAGAGAGAAGCGCTCTACCAGGAACGAACAACAGCTCAGTGGCTTGTTCTATGGCGATTTACCACCCGGAAGCAGCCTCTTTTAGACCAGTGTGCTTTTCACAGAAGAAAACTTTCCTGAAGTATATCAGTCTGATCCCGCCAAGTAAGGTCAGTCCAGCCCCGAAATACCAGGCAATTCTCCTCTGAACAAGGAACATGACAACCCCAGACGATCGTTTCGGCCTCCTATGGGCCTCGTCAGTGAGGTGCAGCCACATTCCTCTAAGCACACTGGGCAACTTATCTCCGTTCTGATGGATAACACCTCCCATCCTGGACTTCCTGTATTCTGACTACATTGCGTATAGAGCAGTCCCGCCTGCTCTATTACGTAGTCCTGAAGCACGCTCACGAAGAGAAATCAATTAGCCCATGCGTTTTAAAACTGTGGCTAATATGCGCATGAGTGCCCTGATACATTGCGAATCGTAGTAAATGCTTAGCGCATGCGCTAGACGTGGACGAGCATTGCTTGTCAATCACGAATAGGAAGGGAACGCATGCGCAGTTATATCGCATGACGACAAAAAAAGGGGCCGGACGCCACGGGGTGTAATTGATTATTCGTTTAAGGAACTGTCTATCAACTTGGAACTGAGGGACAAGATGGCGGGCGGAGGAATAAAAAAAAAAAATCATGACTTAAACTAACGTTTATTTTTGAAGATTCACAACATGAGGATGAGAGGTGACCGTGAGTTTACATTCACTTTAAAGGGACAGATTTCTGCTCTGTCTATTCTTTTGCACAAACGTCTGGCTGAGGTTCCAGACGTTCAGGCGTTTTGTCAGGCTTTAGTTAGAATTAAGCCTGTGTTTAAACCTGTTGCTCCGCCATGGAGTTTAAATTTAGTTCTTAAGGTTCTTCAAGGGGTTCCGTTTGAACCTTTGCATTTCATAGATATTAAACTTTTATCTTGGAAAGTTCTGTTTCTGGTAGCTATCTCCTCGGCTCGAAGAGTTTCGGAGTTGTCTGCTTTACAGTGTGATTCCCCTTATCTGATTTTCCATGCAGATATAAGGTAGTTTTGCGTACCAAACCTGGGTTTCTTCCTAAGGTAGTATCTAATAAGAACATCAATCAGGAGATTGTTGTTCCTTCATTATGTCCTAATCCTTCCTCAAAGAAGGAACGTCTTTTACACAATCTTGATGTGGTTCGTGCTTTAAAGTTTTATTACAAGCTACGAAGGATTTTCGTCAAACATCTGCTTTGTTTGTTGTCTACTCTGGACAGAGGAGAGGCCAAAAGGCTTCGGCAACTTCTCTTTCTTTTTGGCTGAGAAGCATAATCCGCTTAGCTTATGAGACTGCTGGCCAGCAGCCTCCTGAAAGAATTACAGCTCATTTCACTAGAGCGGTGGCTTCCACATGGGCTTTTAAAAATGAGGCCTCTGTTGAACAGATTTGTAAGGCGGCGACTTGGTCTTCGCTTCACACTTTTTCTAAATTCTACAAATTCGATACTTTTGCTTCTTTGGAGGCTATTTTTGGGAGAAAGGTCTTACAGGCAGTGGTGCCTTCCGTTTAAGTTCCTGCCTTGTCCCTCCCTTCATCCGTGTCCTAAAGCTTTGGTTTTGGTATCCCACAAGTAATGGATGAACCCGTGGACTGGATACACCTTTACAAGAGAAAACACAATTTATGCTTACCTGATACATTTATTTCTCTTGTGGTGTATCCAGTCCACGGCACGCCGTGTCATTTTAAGGCAGGTGTTTTTTATTTTTAAACTACAGTCACCACTGCACCCTATAGTTTCTCCTTTTTTTCTTGCTTGTCTTCGGTCGAATGACTGGGGGGTGGCAGTTAGGGGAGGAGCTATATAGACAGCTCTGCTTTGGGTGTCCTCTTGCAACTTCTGTTGGGAAGGAGAATATCCCACAAGTAATGGATGAACCCATGGACTGGATACACCACAAGATAAATAAATTTATCAGGTAAGCATAAATTTCTCTTGTAAGGTGTATCCAGTCCACGGATTCATCCTTTACTTGTGGGATATTCTCCTTCCCTACAGGAAGTGGCAAAGAGAGCACACAGCAGAGCTGTCCATATAGCTCCCCCTCTAGCTCCACCCCCAGTCATTCTCTTTGCCGGCTCTAAGCACTAGGGTCTCTCTCGGGAGGGTAAAGTGAAGGTGGTGTTAGAATGCGTCTAACCCTTTTACATTACAAGACTTAGCGGCAGTCATGGAAAATTCTCTTGCAGCTTTCTTATCTAAACTGCCCGTGTTACCTGCAAAGCGTGATAGCTCTGTTTTAAGAACAGATTATGAGCATTCTGACGCTCTGGTAGCCGTATCCGATATACCCTCACAACGCTCTGAAGTGGGAGCGAGGGATTTGATGTCTGAGGGAGAAGTCTCTGATTCAGGAAGGGTTCCTCCTCAGACAGATTCAGATACATTGGCTTTTAAATTTAAACTAGAACACCTCAGCGTTTTGCTCGAAGAGTCTCAGAATTATCGGCCTTACAGTGTGATTCACCTTACCTGGTGTTCCACGCAGATAAGTTAGTTTTGCGTACCAAACCTGGTTTTCTTCCTAAAGTTGTTTCTAACAAGAATATTAACCTGGAAATTGTTGTTCCTTCTCTGTGTCCTAATCCTTCTTCGAAGAAGGAACGTCTGTTACACAGTTTTGATGTGGTTCGTGCTTTAAAGTTCTATTTACAAGCAACTAAGGATTTCAGACAAACATCTTCCTTGTTTGTTATCTATTCTGGTAAGAGGAGAGGTCAGAAGGTGACTGCTACCTCTCTTTCCTTTTGGCTGAAAAGCATCATCCATTTGGCCTATGAGACTGCTGGCCAGCAGCCTCCTGAAACTATTACTGCTCATTCTACCAGAGCAGTGGCTTCCACATGGGCTTTTAAAAATGAGGCTTCTGTTGAACAGATTTGTAAGGCAGTTACTTGGTCTTCACTGCATACTTTTTCCAAATTTTACAAATTCAATACTTTTGCTTCTTCGGAGGCTATTTTTGGGAGAGAGGTTTTACAAGCAGTGGTGCCTTCCGTTTAACATACCTGTCTTGTTTCCCTCCCTTCATCTGTGTCCTAAAGCTTTGGTATTGGTATCCCACAAGTAAAGGATGAATCCGTGGACTGGATACACCTTACAAGAGAAAACAGAATTTATGCTTACCTGATAAATTACTTTCTCTTGTGGTGTATCCAGTCCACGGCCCGCCCTGGCAATTAAGTCAGGTAAAAAGTTTTTGTTTAAACTACAGTCACCACTGCACCCTATGGTTTCTACTTTTTCTTCCTAACCTTCGGTCGAATGACTGGGGGGTGGAGCTAGAGGTGGAGCTATATTTACAGCTCTGCTGTGTGCTCTCTTTGCCACTTCCTGTAGGGAAGGAGAATATCCCACAAGTAAAGGATGAATCCGTGGACTGGATACACCACAAGAGAAAGTAATTTATCAGGTAAGCATAAATTCTGTTTTTGTTTTTTTTCCCTTGAAGTCCAGATTGTTGTGCTGTTCCGGTTGAAGGAGGTCAGGTAAGCACCTCAGCAAGGTTTTGTTGAGGTGTGGAGGTGTTCTGCAGGGTTCCTGGATGTTTTTTTTTTTTTTTTGTTTTTTTTTTTTATTTATTTCCAACAGTGAGTACATTCAGAACAAGTGTTAATCATTCCACTGCGCAGGATGTTTGAGACAGATTATCATAGCAATATAAAGAATACCTATAAGTAAGAAAAAATTCCAAACATTTGATCATACATTTTTTACCAGTGATCACAGTGTTTGCTAGACGTGGCTGGTGCACTCACCATTGGGGTTTTATTGTTATAATTATAACTAATCTACTAAAGTAAATTAAGATGAGCTAAACTGAACTAAACTCGACTCAACTCAATGGGGCTAAATGCATAATGTCCGGAGTAGTATTTGCATTACCTTCGTGTGATCACTTTTACACAAAGATATTGAAGAGTGGTAAAGGCGGGAGAAACTGTATAGACATTATGTTATGCTGTGTACTCAAAGTGGCAGGTCTAGTGCGCTAGCAAATTATGGGAAAGTATACAGAACTATGTCTCACAGGAAGATGGTATTAATGAGTTTAGTGGGGAGGTGGCTATTACGGTTCTCAGACTTTCCAGAGTAAACTACAGATTTCACAAACTATATGGTGTTTTTATTTTCTCAGTCGAGTTCACTAACTACCCGCCCTATATTTAACAAAGATGCCCCTACTTTGCTTTTCATTTTTATATTAAAGTAATAACGTTATTTAAAGAGACAGTAACGTTTTTATTTTGTGGTAGCTTTTCTTTTACAAGATACAAAGAGTCCACGGATTTTATCCTTACTTGTGGGATATCGCCTCCTGTTCAGCAGGAGGAGGCAAAGAGCACCACAGCAGAGCTGTATATATAGCTCCTCCCTCCCATTCCAGTCATTCTCTTTGCCTGTGTTAGTGCTAGGAAGAGGTAAAGTGAGGTGTTAGTTTAGTTTCTTCAATCAAGAGTTTATTATTTTTAAAATGGTGCTGAAGTGTACTATTTCTCTTGTTAAGTGTAGTCAGTCCACGGGTCATCCATTACTTATGGAATATATCTCTTCCTAACAGGAAGCTGCAAGAGGATCACCCAAGCAGAGCTGCTATATAGCTCCTCCCCTCACATGTCATATTCAGTCATTCTCTTGCAGCCTAACTAAGATAGGTCGCTGTGAGAGGTCTGTGGTGTTTTTAACTTAGTTTATTTCTACAATCAAAAGTTTATTTAAATGGCACCGGAGTGTGCTGTTTATTCTCAGGCAGCATTAGAAGAAGAATCTGCCTGCGTTTTCTATGATCTTAGCAGACGTAACTAAGATCCACTGGCTGTTCTCATCTGAGGAGTGAGGTAACTTCAGAGAAGGGGAATAGCATGCAGGGCCCCCTTGCAAAAGAGGTATGTGCAGTAAATTATTTTTCTGAAGAATGCAATTGACTGAGAAATACTGCTGATACCAATGTAAAGTAAGTTCAGCCTTAAATGCAGTGATAGCGACTGGTATTAGGCTGATGAGTGTGTGTACACTGAATGTATTTTTCTAAGGAATGGAATTGACTCTGAAAATACTGTTAATACTGAAATAATGTATGAGCCTTAACTGCAGTAAAAGCGACTGGTAGCAGGCTTATTAATAACAATTCATAACTTTTCAAATGTATGTTTAAAACGTTTACTGGCATGTTAATCGTTTTCTGTGAGGTACTTGGTGATAAAACTTATTGGGGCATGATTTTTACCACATGGCCATCTTGTTTTCTGCATAGAAACAGTTATCTGAGCTTCCCCACTGTTGTAATATGAGTGGGAGGGGCCTATTTCTCCAACATAGGTGTGTCCGGTCCACGGCGTCATCCTTACTTGTGGGATATTCTCCTCCCCAACAGGAAATGGCAAAGAGCCCAGCAAAGCTGGTCACATGATCCCTCCTAGGCTCCGCCTACCCCAGTCATTCTCTTTGCCGTTGTACAGGCAACATCTCCACGGAGATGGCTTAGAGTTTTTTAGTGTTTAACTGTAGTTTTTATTATTCAATCAAGAGTTTGTTATTTTGAAATAGTGCTGGTATGTACTATTTACTCAGAAACAGAAAAGAGATGAAGATTTCTGTTTGTATGAGGAAAATGATTTTAGCAACCGTCACTAAAATCCATGGCTGTTCCACACAGGACTGTTGAGAGCAATTAACTTCAGTTGGGGGAACAGTGAGCAGTCTCTTGCTGCTTGAGGTATGACACATTCTAACAAGACGATGTAATGCTGGAAGCTGTCATTTTCCCTATGGGATCCGGTAAGCCATGTTTATTACGATTGTAAATAAGGGCTTCACATGGGCTTATTAAGACTGTAGACTTTTTCTGGGCTAAATCGATTCATTATTAACACATATTTAGCCTTGAGGAATCATTTTATTTGGGTATTTTGATATAATAATATCGGCAGGCACTGTTTTAGACACCTTATTCTTTAGGGGCTTTCCCAAAGCATAGGCAGAGCCTCATTTTCGCGCCGGTGTTGCGCACTTGTTTTTGAGAGGCATGGCATGCAGTCGCATGTGAGAGGAGCTCTGATACTTAGAAAAGACTTTCTGAAGGCGTCATTTGGTATCGTATTCCCCTTTGGGCTTGGTTGGGTCTCAGCAAAGCAGATACCAGGGACTGTAAAGGGGTTAAAGTTCAAAACGGCTCCGGTTCCGTTATTTTAAGGGTTAAAGCTTCCAAATTTGGTGTGCAATACTTTTAAGGCTTTAAGACACTGTGGTGAAAATTTGGTGAATTTTGAACAATTCCTTCATGTTTTTTCGCAATTGCAGTAATAAAGTGTGTTCAGTTTAAAATTTAAAGTGACAGTAACGGTTTTATTTTAAAACGTTTTTTGTACTTTGTTATCAAGTTTATGCCTGTTTAACATGTCTGAACTACCAGATAGACTGTGTTCTGAATGTGGGGAAGCCAGAATTCCTATTCATTTAAATAAATGTGATTTATGTGACAATGACAATGATGCCCAAGATGATTCCTCAAGTGAGGGGAGTAAGCATGGTACTGCATCATTCCCTCCTTCGTCTACACGAGTCTTGCCCACTCAGGAGGCCCCTAGTACATCTAGCGCGCCAATACTCCTTACTATGCAACAATTAACGGCTGTAATGGACAATTCTGTCAAAAACATTTTAGCCAAAATGAACACTTATCAGCGTAAGCGCGACTGCTCTGTTTTAGATACTGAAGAGCATGACGACGCTGATAATAATGTTTCTGAAGGGCCCCTAACCCAGTCTGATGGGGCCAGGGAGGTTTTGTCTGAGGGAGAAATTACTGATTCAGGGAACATTTCTCAACAAGCTGAACCTGATGTGATTACATTTAAATTTAAGTTGGAACATCTCCGCATTCTGCTTAAGGAGGTATTATCCACTCTGGATGATTGTGACAAGTTGGTCATCCCAGAGAAACTATGTAAAATGGACAAGTTCCTAGAGGTGCCGGGGCTCCCAGAAGCTTTTCCTATACCCAAGCGGGTGGCGGACATTGTTAATAAAGAATGGGAAAGGCCCGGTATTCCTTTCGTCCCTCCCCCCATATTTAAAAAATTGTTTCCTATGGTCGACCCCAGAAAGGACTTATGGCAGACAGTCCCCAAGGTCGAGGGAGCGGTTTCCACTTTAAACAAACGCACCACTATACCCATAGAGGATAGTTGTGCTTTCAAAGATCCTATGGATAAAAAATTAGAAGGTTTGCTTAAAAAGATGTTTGTTCAGCAGGGTTACCTTCTACAACCAATTTCATGCGTTGTCCCTGTCGCTACAGCCGCATGTTTCTGGTTCGATGAGCTGATAAAGGCGGTCGATAGTGATTCTCCTCCTTATGAGGAGATTATGGACAGAATCAATGCTCTCAAATTGGCTAATTCTTTTACCCTAGACGCCACTTTGCAATTGGCTAGATTAGCGGCTAAGAATTCTGGGTTTGCTATTGTGGCGCGCAGAGCGCTTTGGTTGAAATCTTGGTCGGCTGATGCGTCTTCCAAGAACAAGCTACTTAACATTCCTTTCAAGGGGAAAACGCTGTTTGGCCCTGACTTGAAAGAGATTATCTCTGATATCACTGGGGGTAAGGGCCACGCCCTTCCTCAGGATCGGCCTTTCAAGGCAAAAAAACTAATTTTCGTCCCTTTCGTAGAAACGGACCAGCCCAAAGTGCTACGTCCTCTAAGCAAGAGGGTAATTCTTCTCAAGCCAAGCCAGCTTGGAGACCAATGCAAGGCTGGAACAAGGGAAAGCAGGCCAAGAAACCTGCCACTGCTACCAAGACAGCATGAAATGTTGGCCCCCGATCCGGGACCGGATCTGGTGGGGGGCAGACTCTCTCTCTTCGCTCAGGCTTGGGCAAGAGATGTTCTGGATCCTTGGGCACTAGAAATAGTCTCCCAAGGTTATCTTCTGGAATTCAAGGGGCTTCCCCCAAGGGGGAGGTTCCACAGGTCTCAGTTGTCTTCAGACCACATAAAAAGACAGGCATTCTTACATTGTGTAGAAGACCTGTTAAAATGGGAGTGATTCATCCTGTTCCATTAAGAGAACAAGGGATGGGGTTCTACTCCAATCTGTTCATAGTTCCCAAAAAAGAGGGAACGTTCAGACCAATCTTAGATCTCAAGATCTTAAACAAGTTTCTCAAGGTTCCATCGTTCAAGATGGAAACCATTCGAACTATTCTTCCTTCCATCCAGGAAGGTCAATTCATGACCACGGTGGATTTAAAGGATGCGTATCTACATATTCCTATCCACAAGGAACATCATCGGTTCCTAAGGTTCGCATTCCTGGACAAGCATTACCAGTTCGTGGCGCTTCCTTTCGGATTAGCCACTGCTCCAAGGATTTTCACAAAGGTACTAGGGTCCCTTCTAGCTGTGCTAAGACCAAGGGGCATTGCTGTAGTACCTTACTTGGACGACATTCTGATTCAAGCGTCGTCCCTTCCTCAAGCAAAGGCTCACACGGACATAGTCCTGGCCTTTCTCAGATCTCACGGATGGAAAGTGAACGTGGAAAAGAGTTCTCTATCTCCGTCAACAAGGGTTCCCTTCTTGGGAACAATAATAGACTCCTTAGAAATGAGGATATTTCTGACAGAGGCCAGAAAAACAAAGCTTCTAGACTCTTGTCGGATACTTCATTCCGTTCCTCTTCCTTCCATAGCTCAGTGCATGGAAGTGATCGGGTTGATGGTAGCGGCAATGGACATAGTTCCTTTTGCGCGCATTCATCTAAGACCATTACAACTGTGCATGCTCAGTCAGTGGAATGGGGATTATACAGACTTGTCTCCGAAGATACAAGTAAATCAGAGGACCAGAGACTCACTCCGTTGGTGGCTGTCCCTGGACAACCTGTCACAAGGGATGACATTCCGCAGACCAGAGTGGGTCATTGTCACGACCGACGCCAGTCTGATGGGCTGGGGCGCGGTCTGGGGATCCCTGAAAGCTCAGGGTCTTTGGTCTCGGGAAGAATCTCTTCTACCGATAAATATTCTGGAACTGAGAGCGATATTCAATGCTCTCAAGGCTTGGCCTCAGCTAGCGAGGGCCAAGTTCATACGGTTTCAATCAGACAACATGACAACTGTTGCGTACATCAACCATCAGGGGGGAACAAGGAGTTCCCTAGCGATGGAAGAAGTGACCAAAATCATTCTATGGGCGGAGTCTCACTCCTGCCACCTGTCCGCTATCCACATCCCAGGAGTGGAAAATTGGGAAGCGGATTTTCTGAGTCGTCAGACATTGCATCCGGGGGAGTGGGAACTCCATCCGGAAATCTTTGCCCAAGTCACTCAACTGTGGGGCATTCCAGACATGGATCTGATGGCCTCTCGTCAGAACTTCAAAGTTCCTTGCTACGGGTCCAGATCCAGGGATCCCAAGGCGGCTCTAGTGGATGCACTAGTAGCACCTTGGACCTTCAAACTAGCTTATGTGTTCCCGCCGTTTCCTCTCATCCCCAGGCTGGTAGCCAGGATCAATCAGGAGAGGGCGTCGGTGATCTTGATAGCTCCTGCGTGGCCACGCAGGACTTGGTATGCAGATCTGGTGAATATGTCATCGGCTCCACCTTGGAAGCTACCTTTGAGACGAGACCTTCTTGTTCAGGGTCCGTTCGAACATCCGAACCTGGTTTCACTCCAGCTGACTGCTTGGAGATTGAACGCTTGATCTTATCGAAGCGAGGGTTCTCAGATTCTGTTATCGATACTCTGGTTCAGGCCAGAAAGCCTGTAACTAGAAAGATTTACCACAAAATTTGGAAAAAATATATCTGTTGGTGTGAATCTAAAGGATTCCCTTGGGACAAGGTTAAGATTCCTAAGATTCTATCCTTCCTTCAAGAAGGATTGGAAAAAGGATTATCTGCAAGTTCCCTGAAGGGACAGATTTCTGCCTTGTCTGTGTTACTTCACAAAAAGCTGGCAGCTGTGCCAGATGTTCAAGCCTTTGTTCAGGCTCTGGTTAGAATTAAGCCTGTTTACAAACTTTTGACTCCTCCTTGGAGTCTCAATTTAGTTCTTTCAGTTCTTCAGGGGGTTCCGTTTGAACCCTTACATTCCGTTGATATTAAGTTATTATCTTGGAAAGTTTTGTTTTTAGTTGCAATTTCTTCTGCTAGAAGAGTTTCAGAATTATCTGCTCTGCAGTGTTCTCCTCCTTATCTGGTGTTCCATGCAGATAAGGTGGTTTTACGTACTAAACCTGGTTTTCTTCCAAAAGTTGTTTCTAACAAAAACATTAACCAGGAGATTATCGTACCTTCTCTGTGTCCGAAACCAGTTTCAAAGAAGGAACGTTTGTTGCACAATTTGGATGTTGTTCGCGCTCTAAAATTCTATTTAGATGCTACAAAGGATTTTAGACAAACATCTTCCTTGTTTGTTGTTTATTCCGGTAAAAGGAGAGGTCAAAAAGCAACTTCTACCTCTCTCTCTTTTTGGATTAAAAGCATCATCAGATTGGCTTACGAGACTGCCGGACGGCAGCCTCCCGAAAGAATCACAGCTCATTCCACTAGGGCTGTGGCTTCCACATGGGCCTTCAAGAACGAGGCTTCTGTTGATCAGATATGTAGGGCAGCGACTTGGTCTTCACTGCACACTTTTACCAAATTTTACAAGTTTGATACTTTTGCTTCTTCTGAGGCTATTTTTGGGAGAAAGGTTTTGCAAGCCGTGGTGCCTTCCATTTAGGTGACCTGATTTGCTCCCTCCCTTCATCCGTGTCCTAAAGCTTTGGTATTGGTTCCCACAAGTAAGGATGACGCCGTGGACCGGACACACCTATGTTGGAGAAAACAGAATTTATGTTTACCTGATAAATTACTTTCTCCAACGGTGTGTCCGGTCCACGGCCCGCCCTGGTTTTTTTTTAATCAGGTCTGATAATTTATTTTCTTTAACTACAGTCACCACGGTACCATATGGTTTCTCCTATGCTAATATTCCTCCTTAACGTCGGTCGAATGACTGGGGTAGGCGGAGCCTAGGAGGGATCATGTGACCAGCTTTGCTGGGCTCTTTGCCATTTCCTGTTGGGGAGAGAATATCCCACAAGTAAGGATGACGCCGTGGACCGGACACACCGTTGGAGAAAGTAATTTATCAGGTAAACATAAATTCTGTTTTTAGCGCTTTTTTGCGCAGTAAAAATTCAGTCACAATCTGTCTACTTCATCCTCCATGATCCAGATCGTCTCTAGAGAGCTCAGGGGTCTTCAAAATTCATTTTGAGGGAGGTAATCAGTCACAGCAGACCTGTGACAGTGTGTTTTGACTGTGATAAAAACGTTAATTATTAAATTGTTATCCGTTTTTGGGTATTAAGGGGTTAATCATCCATTTGCTGGTGGGTGCAATCCTTTGCTAACTTAATACATTTACTGTGAAAAATTGGTTGCTATAACTATTTTGGTTCATTGTTATTTCAACTGTGACAGCTTTTTGTGCTTCTTAAAGGCACAGTAGCGTTTTTTATATTGCTTGTAAATTTATTTAGAAAAGTATTTCCAAGCTTGCTATTCTCATTGCTAGTCTGTTTAAACATGTCTGACACAGATGAATCTCTTTGTTCACTATGTTTAAAGGCCAATGTGGAGCCCAATAGAAATTTGTGTACTAATTGCATTGATGTTACTTTAAATAAAAGTCAATCTTTACATGTAAAGAAATTATCACCAGACAACGAGGGGGAAGTTATGCCGACTAACTCTCCTCACGTGTCAGTACCTTCGCCTCCCGCTCAGGAGGTGCGTGATTTTGTGGCGCCAAGTACATCAGGGAGGCCCTTACAAATCACTTTGCAAGACATGGCTACTGTTATGACAGAAGTATTATCTAAATTGCCAGAATTAAGAGGCAAGCGTGATAGCTCTGGGTTAAGGACAGAGCGCGCGGATGAGGTGAGAGCCATGTCAGATACTGCGTCACAGTTTGCAGAACATGAAGACGGAGAGCTTCATTCTGTGGGTGACAGATCTAATCCAGGGAGACTGGATTCAGAGATTTCTAATTTAAAATTTAAGCTTGAGAACCTCCGCATATTGCTAGGGGAGGTATTAGCGGCTCTGAATGATTGTAACACGGTTGCAATTCCAGAAAAATTATGTAGGTTGGATAGATACTATGCGGTACCGGTGTGTACTGACGTGTTTCCTATACCTAAAAGGCTTACAGAGATTATTAACAAGGAGTGGGATAGAACTGGTGTGCCTTTTTCCCCTCCTCCCATATTTAGGAAAATGTTTCCTATAGACGCCACCACACGAGACTTATGGCAGACGGTCCCTAAGGTGGAGGGAGCAGTTTCTACTTTAGCTAAGCGTACCACTATCCCGGTAGAGGATAGTTGTGCCTTTTCAGATCCAATGGATAAGAAATTAGAGGGTTACCTTAAGAAAATGTTTGTTCAACAAGGTTTTATCTTACAGCCCCTTGCATGCATTGCGTCTGTCACTGCTGCGGCGGCATTCTGGTTTGAGTCTCTGGAAGAGGCCATTCGCACAGCTCCATTGGATGAAATTATGAACAAGCTTAAAGCACTTAAGCTAGCTAACGCATTTGTTTCTTATGCCGTCGTACATTTAACCAAACTTACGGCTAAGAACTCCGGATTCGCCATCCAAGCGCGCAGAGCGCTATGGCTTAAATCCTGGTCAGCTGACGTGACTTCTAAATCTAAATTGCTTAATATTCCTTTCAAAGGGCAGACCTTATTCGGGCCCGGCTTGAAAGAAATTATAGCTGACATTACGGGAGGTAAGGGCCATGCTCTACCTCAGGACAGGGCCAAATCAAAGGCCAAACAGTCTAATTTTCGTGCCTTTCGTAACTTCAAGGCAGGAGCAGCATCATCTTCCTCCGCTCCAAAACAGGAAGGAGCTGTTGCTCGTTACAGGCAGGGCTGGAAAGTTAACCAGTCCTGGAACAAGGGCAAGCAGGCCAAGAAACCTGCTGCTGCCCCTAAGACAGCATGAAGAGAGGGCCCCCTATCCGGAAACGGATCTAGTGGGGGGCAGACTTTCTCTCTTCGCCCAGGCTTGGACAAGAGATGTCCAGGATCCCTGGGCGTTGGAGATCATATCTCAGGGATATCTCCTGGACTTCAAAACTTCTCCTCCACGAGGGAGATTTCATCTTTCAAGGTTATCAGCAAACCAAATAAAGAAAGAGGCGTTTCTACGCTGTGTACAAGACCTCTTACTAATGGGGGTGATCCACCCAGTTCCGCGGACGGAACACGGGCAAGGATTCTATTCAAATCTATTTGTGGCTCCCAAGAAAGAGGGGACCTTCAGACCAATCTTGGACTTAAAAATCCTAAACAAATTCCTAAGAGTTCCATCATTCAAAATGGAAACTATTCGAACCATCCTTCCCATGATCCAAGAGGGTCAGTACATGACCACAGTGGACTTAAAGGATGCCTACCTTCACATACCGATTCACAAGGATCATTATCGGTACCTAAGATTTCCTTTCCTAGACAGGCATTACCAGTTTGTAGCTCTTCCCTTCGGATTAGCTACGGCTCCAAGAATCTTTACAAAGGTTCTGGGCTCTTCTGGCGGTACTAAGACCGCGAGGCATAGCGGTGACTCCGTACGTAGACGACATTCTGATACAAGCGTCAAGTTTTCAAACTGCCAAGTCTCATACAGAGATAGTTCTGGCATTTCTGAGGTCGCATGGGTGGAAGGTGAACGTGGAAAAGAGTTCTCTATTACCACTTACAAGGGTTCCCTTTCTAGGGACTCTTATAGATTCTGTAGAGATGAAAATTTACCTGACAGAGGCCAGGTTATCAAAACTTCTAAATGCTTGCCGTGTCCTTCATTCCATTCCACACCCGTCAGTAGCTCAGTGCATGGAAGTAATCGGCTTAATGGTAGCGGCAATGGACATAGTACCATTTGCGCGCCTACATCTCAGACTGCTGCAATTGTGCATGCTAAGTCAGTGGAACGGGGATTACTCAGATTTGTCCCCCCTACTAAATCTGGATCAAGAGACCAGAGATTCTCTTCTATGGTGGCTTTCTCGGCCACATCTGTCCAAGGGGATGACCTTTCGCAGGCCAGATTGGACGATTGTAACAACAGACGCCAGCCTTCTAGGCTGGGGCGCAGTCTGGAACTCCCTGAAGGCTCAGGGATTATGGACTCAGGAGGAGAAACTCCTCCCAATAAATATTCTGGAATTAAGAGCAATATTCAATGCTCTCCTAGCTTGGCCTCAGTTAGCAACTCTGAGGTTCATCAGATTTCAGTCGGACAACATCACGACTGTGGCTTACATCAACCATCAAGGGGGAACCAGAAGTTCCCTAGCGATGTTGGAAGTCTCAAAGATTATTCGCTGGGCAGAGTCTCACTCTTGCCACCTGTCAGCGATTTACATCCCAGGCGTGGAGAACTGGGAGGCGGATTTTCTAAGTCGCCAGACTTTTCATCCGGGGGAGTGGGAACTTCATCCGGAGGTCTTTGCTCAACTGATTCATCGTTGGGGCAAACCAGATCTGGATCTCATGGCGTCTCGCCAGAACGCCAAGCTTCCTTGTTACGGATCCAGGTCCAGGGACCCGGGAGCAGTGCTGATAGATGCTCTGACAGCCCCTTGGGTCTTCAACATGGCTTATGTGTTTCCACCATTTCCGATGCTTCCTCGTTTGATTGCCAAGTTCAAACAGGAGAGAGCTTCGGTGATTCTGATAGCGCCTGCGTGGCCACGCAGGACCTGGTATGCAGACCTAGTGGACATGTCGTCCTGTCCACCGTGGTCTCTGCCTCTGAGACAGGACCTTCTAATTCAGGGTCCTTTCAACCATCCAAATCTAATTTCTCTGAGGCTGACTGCATGGAGATTGAACGCTTGATTCTATCAAAGCGTGGCTTCTCGGAGTCGGTTATTGATACCTTAATACAGGCTAGGAAGCCTGTTACCAGAAAAATTTACCATAAGATATGGCGTAAATATTTATATTGGTGCAAATCCAAGTGTTACTCATGGAGTAAGGTTAGGATTCCTAGGATATTGTCCTTTCTACAAGAGGGTTTAGAAAAGGGCTTATCTGCTAGTTCGTTAAAGGGACAGATTTCTGCTCTGTCTATTCTTCTACACAAACGTCTGGCTGAAGTTCCAGACGTTCAGGCTTTTTGTCAGGCTTTAGCTAGGATTAAGCCTGTGTTTAAGACTGTTGCTCCGCCGTGGAGCTTAAACTTAGTTCTTAACGTTCTTCAAGGCTTTCCATTTGAACCCCTTCATTCCATTGATATCAAGCTGTTATCCTGGAAGGTTCTGTTTTTGATGGCTATTTGCTCGGCTCGAAGAGTCTCTGAGTTATCTGCCTTACATTGTGATTCTCCTTATCTGATTTTTCATTCAGACAAGGTAGTTCTGCGTACTAAACCTGGGTTCTTACCTAAGGTAGTTACTAACAGGAATATTAATCAAGAGATTGTTGTTCCATCACTGTGTCCTAACCCTTCTTCAAAGAAGGAACGACTTTTGCATAATCTGGACGTAGTCCGTGCCCTGAAGTTCTATTTGCAGGCAACTAAAGATTTTCGTCAAACTTCTTCCCTGTTTGTCGTTTACTCTGGACAGAGAAGAGGTCAAAAGGCTTCGGCTACCTCTCTCTCTTTTTGGCTTCGTAGCATAATACGTTTAGCCTATGAGACTGCTGGACAGCAGCCTCCTGAAAGGATTACAGCTCATTCTACTAGAGCTGTGGCTTCCACCTGGGCCTTTAAAAATGAGGCCTCTGTTGAACAGATTTGCAAGGCTGCAACTTGGTCTTCACTTCACACTTTTTCAAAATTTTACAAATTTGACACTTTTGCTTCTTCGGAGGCTATTTTTGGGAGAAAGGTACTTCAGGCAGTGGTTCCTTCTGTTTAATGTTCCTACCTTGTCCCTCCCTTCATCCGTGTACTTTAGCTTTGGTATTGGTATTCCATAAGTAATGGATGACCCGTGGACTGACTACACTTAACAAGAGAAAACATAATTTGTGCTTACCTGATACATTTATTTCTCTTGTAGTGTAGTCAGTCCACGGCCCGCCCTGTCTTTAAGGCAGATCTAAATTTTAATTAAACTCAAGTCACCACTGCACCCTATGGTTTCTCCTTTCTCGTCTGGTTTTGGTCGAATGACTGAATATGACATGTGAGGGGAGGAGCTATATAGCAGCTCTGCTTGGGTGATCCTCTTGCAGCTTCCTGTTAGGAAGAGATATATTCCATAAGTAATGGATGACCCGTGGACTGACTACACTACAAGAGAAATAAATTTATCAGGTAAGCATAAATTATGTTTTTACTATAGGGTGTAGCTATATTCCTTGTCAGCCTCTAGAGTAGAGCTACAGGTGGCTTTAAGGCAATGGGAACTGGTGGGGTTTTAGCCTCACTGCGCCTCCCATACTTGTGCTGCCCTTCTATTGATGGTCTTAGAGAGTTTTAACTAAGGCCCTTCAGTCTTCACAGGACCCCAGGAGGAAGAGAAGGACTACTTGATACTGTGAGACTTTCATGCTTTTACTCAGCATAGAGGTAAGTGCAGTCTCTTATTTCTGGGGCTCTGCAGCATATCTCAGATTTGGCTGTACTCTGTCTTTCTGTTGGGGGCTATGGGCTCTGGTAAGGGCTTTCCCTTTGACAGTGTGTGGGTTATCATTGTATAAAAGAGGGAATGTGAACCGACATGTTAATGTTTCTCTCAGGACCTTCTGGCATTTGATAAACTAGCCTAGAAACGCTGGGATTTTTATTTAGGGGTACGCTGGACTTGTATCTGTCTATTTACAGATTCTATGTATGACGCTGGGAGTAGTGCTGGGAGCGTGGCAGTGTTTAACTTTTTTTGCCGGGATGTGTTGTTTGCCGCCCACGAAGGATGGGGCTTAGTATTCGCACGCTTAGCCGCGCAGTTGTTGCTAACAGTGATCCGATGGGCAGCAAGGTTCCTTACGGCTCCTAAGTCCGCTTGTTTCTGTAATCTTACAAGCGGTCTTAAGCACGCCGCTCTTGAGGGGATAGTCTTTGTCACGTGGAGGCAGGTAGGAGCTGTTTGTTGTCCGGAGTGCAAGTATTTTTCTTTTCACTAAAAACAGTGTCCACTTGCAGAGAGTGTGAGTTGTATAGATAAACACGCAGTTTCCTCTCCGTTTATTTTCATTTATCATGGAGGACATTGAACAAAGTACATGTTCTATGTGTTTAAATGCCATTGTGGTACCCCCTGTTACTTTTTGTCCCTCATTCATTGAGAGGGCATTACCGTTTTGAGAGCAGATTTTCTTTAATAAAAGTATATCTAAGGATGTTTCTCAGACTGATGAGATTCAGAGTATGCCGCAACTTTCTCCCCAAGCGTCACAGCCTTTAACGCCCGCTCAGGCGACGCCGTGTTCTTCAACTGCGTCTGCTGCGTTCACCCTGCGGGATATTGCTGCAGTTATGTCATCTACTCTTTCAGAGTTGTTATCTGCTTTGCCAGTGCTGCAAGGCAAACGCAGTAGGAGAGAGGCTCCTGTGGTCCATGCGACTTCTGATGCATTGATGGCGATTTCCGATGTACCCTCCCAGGGCTCTGAATTGGGGGGTATGGAGGCTCAGTCTGAGGGGGAACTTTCTGACTCAGGAAGGGCATTGCCCCCGACAGATTCAGACGTGATGTCTTTCAGGTTTAAGCTTGAACACCTCTGCCTGTTACTCCGGTAGGTTTTGGTGACTCTGGACGACTGTGATTCTATTGTGGTCCCTCCAGAGAAATTGAGTAAGATGGACAGATATTTAGAGGTCCCTTCTTATTCTGACGTTTTCCCTGTTCCTAAGAGAACTTCAGAAATTATTGCTAAGGAATGGGAGAGACCGGGTATTCCGTTCTCCCCTGCTCCTATTTTCAAGAAAATGTACCCTATAGCTGACACCATTCGGTATTCTTGGCAGACGATCCCTAAGGAGGAGGGAGCTATTTCCACCCTGGCTAAACGGACTACTATTCCTATCGAGGATAGTTTTGCCTTCAAAGACCCTATGGATAAGAAGTTGGAGGGTCTCCTCAAAAAGACCGATTGCTCCTCCTTGGAGTTTGAATTTAGTTCTTAAAGTTCTTCAAGGGGTTCCTTTTGAACCCATGCATTCCATAGATATTAAGTTATCTTGGAAAGTTTTGTTTTTGGTTGCTTATAAGAGCATCTGAGCTTTCAGCATTACAATGTGATTCTCCTTATCTTATTTTCCATTCTGATAAGGTGGTGTTACTTACCAAACCTGGTTTCCTTTCTAAAGTTGTTTCTAATAAGAATATTAATCAGGAAATTGTTGTTCCTTCCTTGTGTCCTACTCCTTCTTCTAAGAGGAGCGACTGTTACATAATTTGGATGTGTTCCGTGCCTTGAAGTTTTACTTACAGACCACTAAGGATTTTCAATCATCTTCTCTGTTTGTCGTTTTTTCAGGGAAACGTAGGGGTCAGAAAGCTACGGCTACCTCTCTTTCTTTTTGGTTGAAGAGTATCATCCGTTTTGCATATGAGACTGCTGGACAGCAGCCTCCTGAACGAATTACGGCTCATTCCACTAGGGCTGTGGCTTCCTCATGGGCATAAAAAAATGATGCTTCAGTTGATCAGATTTGCAAAGCTGCAACTTGGTCGTCTCTTCACACTTTTTCCAAATTTTCCAAATTCGATACTTTTGCCTCGTCTGAGGCTGTTTTTGGGAGAATGGTTCTTCAAGCAGTGGTGCCTTCCGTTTAGGTTCCCTGTCTTGTCCCTCCCTTTTCATCCATGTCCTATAGCTTTGGTATTGTATCCCACAAGTAAGGATGAAATCCGTGGACTCATCGTATCTTGTAAAAGAAAAGGGAAATTTATTCTTACATGATAAATTTGTTTCTTTTACGATACGATGAGTCCACGGCCCACCCTGTTTTTTGTAAGACAGGTATTTTTATTTTTTGTTAAACTTCAGTCACCTCTGTAACTTGGCTTTTCCTTTCTCTTCCTAACTTCGGTCGAATGACTGGAGTGGGAGGGAAGGGAGGAGCTATATATATATATATATATACAGCTCTGCTGTGGTGCTCTTTGCCTCCTCCTGCTGACCATGAGGCGATATCCCACAAGGATGAAATCCGTGGACTCATCGTATCGTAAAAGAAACACATTTATCAGGTAAGAATAAATTTCCCTTTTTTCATTCAAATTTAATTTTCTTTTTTAAGACACAATGAGTCCACGGATCATCTTAATAACTAATGGGATATTCACCTCCTGGTCAGCAGGAGGAGGCAATGAGCACCACAGCAGAGCTGTTAAATAGCTTCTCCCTTCCCTCCCACCCCAGTCATTCTCTTCTACGTTAGTGATAGGAAGAGGTTTTAGATTAGATTCTTCAATCAAGAGTTTATTATTTTTAAAGTAGTGCCAGAGAGTGCTGCTTTGTTCTAGGGTGTAGCCGTAGTCCATATCAGTCACTTTAGTAGAGCTTTTGGTGGCTTAATAGCAATGGGAACTTGTGGGACATAATTCTTACTGCACCTCCCTTGTTTTTTGCTGCCCTGTATGCCTTAGTCTGAGGAAAAGGATTACTCAGCATGCCTTGTTTTCTCTTGTTAAGTGTATCCAGTCCACGGATCATCCATTACTTGTGGGATATTCTCCTTCCCAACAGGAAGTTGCAAGAGGATCACCCACAGCAGAGCTGCTATATAGCTCCTCCCCTCACTGCCATATCCAGTCATTCTCTTGCAACTCTCAACTAAGATGGAGGTCGTAAGAGGACTGTGGTGTTTTATACTTAGTTTATTTCTTCAATCAAAAGTTTGTTATTTTTAAATGGTACCGGAGTCTACTGTTTATCTCAGGCAGTATTTAGAAGAAGAATCTGCCTGCGTTTTCTATGATCTTAGCAGAAGTAACTAAGATCCTTTGCTGTTCTCACATATTCTGAGGAGTGAGGTAACTTCAGAGGGGGAATAGCGTGCAGGTTTTCCTGTAATAAGGTATGTGCAGTAAAAATATTTTTCTAGGGATGGAATTTGCTAGAAAATGCTGCTGATACCGAAGTAATGTAAGTAAAGCCTTAAATGCAGTGATAGCGACTGGTATCAGGCTTATTAATAGAGATACATACTCTTATAAAAGTGTATTTTAAAACGTTTGCTGGCATGTTTAATCGTTTTTTTTACATATGTTTGGTGATAAAACTTATTGGGGCCTAGTTTTTTCCACATGGATGGCTTGAATTTTGCCTAGAAACAGTTCCCTGAGGCTTCCCACTGTTGTAATATGAGTGGGAGGGGCCTATTTTGGCGGTTTTTTTGCACAGCAAAAATTACAGACACAGACATCCAGCTTCTTCCTGCATGATCCAGGACTTCTCTGAAGGGCTCAAAAGGCTTCAAAAGTCGTATTAAGGGAGGTAAAAAGCCACAGTAGAGCTGTGGCAGTTGTTGTGACTGTTTAAAAAACGTTTTTGTCATTTGTTATTCCGTTTTTGGTATTAAGGGGTTAATCATCCATTTGCAAGTGGGTGCAATGCTCTGCTAACTTATTACATACACTGTAAAAATGTTGTTGGTGTAACTGCATTTTCTCCAACATAGGTGTGTCCGGTCCACGGCGTCATCCTTACTTGTGGGATATTCTCTTCCCCAACAGGAAATGGCAAAGAGCCCAGCAAAGCTGGTCACATGATCCCTCCTAGGCTCCGCCTACCCCAGTCATTCTCTTTGCCGTTGCACAGGCAACATCTCCACGGAGATAGCTAAGAGTTTTTTGGTGTTTAGATGAAGATTTCTGTTTGTAAGAGGAAAATGATTTTAGCAACCGTTACTAAAATCGATGGCTGTTTCCACACAGGACTGTTGAGATGAATTAACTTCAGTTGGGGGAAACAGTGGGCAGACTTTTGCTGCTTGAGGTATGACACATTTCTAACAAGACTTGGTAATGCTGGAAGCTGTCATTTTCCCTATGGGAACCGGTAAGCCATTTTCTTAGTTTAGTATAAGAATAAAGGGCTTCACAAGGGCTTTAAAGACTGGTAGACATTTTTCTGGGCTAAAACGATTACTTTATAAGTATATTTAGTGGATTATAACTATAAATAGTTCTTTTAATCTTGGGGATGTATTAAAAAAACGGCAGGCACTGTATTGGACACCTTTTTCACTGGGGGCCTTTTCTAGTCATAGGCAGAGCCTCATTTTCGCGCCACTAATGCGCAGTTGTTTTTGGAAAGCAAGGCATGCAGATGCATGTGTGAGGAGCTAAGAACCACTGAAAAAGCTTATTGAAGGCGTCATTTGGTATCGTATTCCCCTCTGGGCTTGGTTGGGTCTCAGCAAAGCAGATACCAGGGACTGTATAGGGGTTAAATGTAAAAACGGCTCCGGTTCCGTTATTTTAAGAGTTAAAGCTTTCAAATTTGGTGTGCAATACTTTTAAGGCTTTAAGACACTGTGGTGAAATTCAGTTTAAAATTTAAAGTGACAGTAACGGTTTTATTTTAAAACGTTTTTTGTGCTTTGTTATCAAGTTTATGCCTGTTAACATGTCTGAACCATCAGATAGACGATGTTCTGTATGTTTGGAAGCCAAGGTTCCTCCCCATTTAAATATATGTGATGAATGTGACATAGTGTCCAAACAAAGTAGGGACAATGATGCCACTGATAATGATGTTGCCCAAAATGATTCCTCAAGCGAGGGGAGTAAGCATGGTACTGCATCATCCCCTTCTGTGTCTACACCAGTCTTGCCCACACAAGAGGCCCCTAGTACATCTAGTGCGCCAATCCTTCTTACTATGCAACAATTAACGGCTGTAATGGATAATTCTATTAAAAACATTTTGTCCAAAATGCCCACTTATCAGAGAAAGCGCGATTGCTCTGTTTTAGATACTGAAGAGCATGAGGACGCTGATGATAATGGTTCTGACATACCCTCACACCAATCTGAAGGGGCCAGGAGGGAGGTTTTGTCTGAGGGAGAAATTTCAGATTCAGGAAAGATTTCTCAACAAGCTGACCCTGATGTTATTACTTTTAAATTTAAATTAGAACATCTCCGCGCTCTGCTTAAGGAGGTGTTATCTACTCTGGATGATTGTGACAATTTGGTCATTCCAGAGAAGTTATGTAAGATGGACAAGTTCCTAGAGGTCCCGGTGCCCCCCGATGCTTTTCCTATACCCAAGCGGGTGGCGGACATTGTAAATAAGGAATGGGAAAGGCCCGGCATACCTTTTGTTCCTCCCCCTATATTTAAAAAATTATTTCCTATGGTCGACCCCAGAAAGGACTTATGGCAGACAGTCCCCAAGGTCGAGGGGGCGGTTTCTACTCTAAACAAACGCACTACTATCCCTATAGAAGATAGTTGTGCTTTCAAAGATCCTATGGATAAAAAATTAGAGGGTTTGCTTAAAAAGATGTTTGTTCAGCAAGGTTACCTTCTACAACCAATTTCATGCATTGTTCCTGTCACTACAGCAGCGTGTTTCTGGTTCGAAGAACTAGAAAAGTCGCTCAATAAAGACTCTTCGTATGAGGAGGTTATGGACAGAGTTCAAGCACTTAAATTGGCTAACTCTTTTATCTTAGACGCCACTTTGCAATTAGCTAGATTAGCGGCGAAAAATTCAGGTTTTGCTATTGTGGCGCGCAGAGCGCTTTGGCTAAAGTCTTGGTCAGCGGATGTGTCCTCCAAGAACAAATTGCTTAACATCCCTTTCAAAGGTAAAACGCTGTTTGGCCCTGACTTGAAAGAGATTATTTCAGACATCACTGGGGGAAAGGGCCACGCCCTTCCTCAGGATTGGTCTTTTAAGGCTAAAAATAAGCCAAATTTTTGTCCCTTTCGCAGAAACGGACCAGCCTCAAATTCTACACCCTCTAAGCAAGAGGGTAATAGTTCTCAAACCAAACCAGCCTGGAGACCGATGCAAGGCTGGAACAAGGGTAAGCAGGCCAAGAAACCTGCCACTGCTACTAAAACAGCATGAAGTGTTGGCCCCCGATCCGGGACCGGATCTGGTGGGGGGCAGACTCTCTCTCTTTGCTCAGGCTTGGGCAAGAGATGTTCAGGATCCTTGGGCGCTAGAAATAGTTTCTCAAGGTTATCTCCTGGAATTCAAGGAACTACCCCCAAGGGGGAGGTTCCACATGTCTCAATTGTCTTCAAACCAAATAAAAAGACAGGCATTCTTACATTGTGTAGAAGACCTGTTAAGAATGGGAGTGATTCATCCTGTTCCATTAGGAGAACAAGGGATGGGGTTTTACTCCAATCTGTTCATAGTTCCCAAAAAAGAAGGAACATTCAGACCAATTTTAGATCTCAAGATTCTAAACAAATTTCTCAGGGTTCCATCGTTCAAGATGGAAACCATTCGAACAATTCTTCCTACCATCCAGGAAGGTCAATTCATGACCACGGTGGATTTAAAGGATGCGTATCTACATATTCCTATCCACAAGGAACATCATCGGTTCCTAAGGTTCGCCTTTCTGGACAAGCATTACCAGTTTGTGGCACTTCCGTTCGGATTAGCCACTGCTCCAAGGATTTTCACAAAGGTACTAGGGTCCCTTCTAGCGGTGCTAAGACCAAGGGGCATTGCAGTAGTACCTTACTTGGACGACATTCTGATTCAAGCGTCGTCTCTGTCAAAAGCAAAGGCTCATACGGACATTGTCCTAGCCTTTCTCAGATCTCACGGGTGGAAAGTGAACATAGAAAAAAGTTCTCTGTCCCCGTCAACAAGAGTTCCCTTCTTGGGAACAATAATAGACTCCTTAGAAATGAAGATTTTTCTGACAGAGGCCAGAAAATCAAAACTTCTAAGCTCTTGTCAAGTTCTTCATTCTGTTCTTCTTCCTTCCATAGCGCAGTGCATGGAAGTAATAGGTTTGATGGTTGCGGCAATGGACATAGTTCCTTTTGCACGAATTCATCTAAGACCATTACAACTGTGCATGCTCAGACAGTGGAATGGGGATTATACAGACTTGTCTCCGACGATCCAAGTAGATCAAAGAACCAGAGATTCACTCCGTTGGTGGCTGAACCTGGACAACCTGTCACAGGGAATGAGCTTCCGCAGACCAGAGTGGGTCATTGTCACGACCGACGCCAGTCTGGTGGGCTGGGGCGCGGTCTGGGAACCCCTGAAAGCTCAGGGTCTATGGTCTCGGGAAGAATCTCTTCTCCCGATAAACATTCTGGAACTGCGAGCGATATTCAATGCTCTCAAAGCTTGGCCTCAACTAGCAAAGGCCAAATTCATAAGGTTTCAATCAGACAACATGACGACTGTTGCATATATCAACCATCAGGGGGGAACAAGGAGTTCCCTGGCGATGGAGGAAGTGACCAAAATAATTCAATGGGCGGAGAATCACTCCTGCCACTTGTCTGCAATCCACATCCCAGGAGTGGAAAATTGGGAAGCGGATTTTCTGAGTCGTCAGACTTTCCATCCGGGGGAGTGGGAACTCCATCCGGAAATCTTTGCCCAAATAACTCAATTATGGGGCATTCCAGACATGGACCTGATGGCGTCTCGTCAGAACTTCAAGGTTCCTTGCTACGGGTCCAGATCCAGGGATCCCAGGGCGACTCTAGTAGATGCACTGATAGCGCCTTGGACCTTCAACCTAGCTTATGTATTCCCACCGTTCCCTCTCATTCCCAGGCTGGTAGCCAGGATCAATCAGGAGAGGGCTTCGGTGATCTTGATAGCTCCTGCGTGGCCACGCAGAACTTGGTATGCAGACCTGGTGAATATGTCATCGGCTCCACCATGGAAGCTACATTTGAGGCAGGACCTTCTTGTTCAAGGTCCATTCGAACATCCGAATCTGGCTTCACTCCAACTGACTGCTTGGAGATTGAACGCTTGATTTTATCAAAGCGTGGGTTTTCAGATTCTGTCATTGATACTCTTGTTCAGGCTAGAAAGCCTGTAACTAGGAAAATTTACCATAAAATATGGAAAAAATATATTTGTTGGTGTGAATCTAAAGGATTCCCATGGAACAAGATAAAAATTCCTTAGATTCTATCCTTTCTACAGGAGGGTTTGGAGAAAGGATTATCTGCAAGTTCTTTGAAGGGACAGATTTCTGCTTTATCTGTTTTACTTCACAAAAAACTGGCGGCTGTGCCAGATGTTCAAGCTTTTGTTCAGGCTCTGGTTAGAATCAAGCCTGTTTACAAACCTTTGACTCCTCCTTGGAGTCTCAATTTAGTTCTTTCAGTTCTTCAAGGGGTTCCGTTTGAACCCTTACATTCCGTAGATATTAAGTTACTATCTTGGAAAGTTTTGTTTTTGGTTGCAATTTCTTCTGCTAGAAGAGTTTCAGAGTTATCTGCTCTGCAGTGTTCTCCTCCTTATCTGGTGTTCCATGCAGATAAGGTGGTTTTGCGTACTAAACCTGGTTTTCTTCCGAAAGTTGTTTCTAACAAAAACATTAACCAGGAGATAGTTGTGCCTTCTTTGTGTCCGAATCCAGTTTCAAAGAAGGAACGTTTGTTACACAATTTGGATGTAGTTCGTGCTCTAAAATTCTATTTAGAGGCTACAAAGGATTTCAGACAAACATCTTCTTTGTTTGTTGTTTATTCTGGTAAAAGGAGAGGTCAAAAAGCAACTTCTACCTCTCTCTCTTTTTGGCTTAAAAGCATCATCCGATTGGCTTATGAGACTGCCGGACGGCAGCCTCCTGAAAGAATCACAGCTCACTCCACTAGGGCTGTGGCTTCCACATGGGCCTTCAAGAACGAGGCTTCTGTTGATCAGATATGTAAGGCAGCGACTTGGTCTTCACTGCACACTTTTACCAAATTTTACAAATTTGATACTTTTGCTTCTTCTGAGGCTATTTTTGGGAGAAAGGTTTTGCAAGCCGTGGTGCCTTCCATCTAGGTGACCTGATTTGCTACCTCCCATCATCCGTGTCCTAAAGCTTTGGTATTGGTTCCCACAAGTAAGGATGACGCCGTGGACCGGACACACCTATGTTGGAGAAAACAGAATTTATTCTTACCTGATAAATTACTTTCTCCAACGGTGTGTCCGGTCCACGGCCCGCCCTGGTTTTTTTAATCAGGTCTGATGAATTATTTTCTCTAACTACAGTCACCACGGTATCATATGATTTCTCCTATGCATATTCCTCCTTTACGTCGGTCGAATGACTGGGGTAGGCGGAGCCTAGGAGGGATCATGTGACCAGCTTTGCTGGGCTCTTTGCCATTTCCTGTTGGGGAAGAGAATATCCCACAAGTAAGGATGACGCCGTGGACCGGACACACCGTTGGAGAAAGTAATTTATCAGGTAAGCATAAATTCTGTTTTTTTCACTGTTATTTCAAAATTTGGGAAAATTTGTTTCTTAAAGGCGCAGTAAAGTTTTTTATATTGCTTGTAAACTTGTTTTAAAGTGTTTTCCAAGCTTGCTAGTCTCATTGCTAGTCTGTTTAAACATGTCTGACACAGAGGAACCTACTTGTTCATTATGTTTGAAAGCCATGGTGGACCCCATAGGAGAATGTGTACTAAATGTATTGATTTCACCTTAAACAGTAAAGTTCAGTCTTTATCTATAAAAGAATTATCACCAGAGGGTTCTGTCGAGGGGGAAGTTATGCCGACTAACTCTCCCCACGTGTCAGACCCTTCGCCTCCCGCTCAGGGGACGCACGCTAATATGGCGCCAATTACATCAGGGACGCCCATAGCGATTACGTTGCAGGACATGGCTGCAATCATGAATAATACCCTGTCAGGGGTATTATTTAGATTGCCTGAATTAAGAGGCAAGCGCGATAGCTCTGGGGTTAGGAGAGATACAGAGCGCGCAAATGCTGTTAGAGCCATGTCTGATACTGCGTCACAGTATGCAGAACATGAGGACGGAGAGCTTCAGTCTGTGGGTGACATCTCTACTCGGGGAAACCTGATTCAGAGATTTCTAATTTTAAATTTAAGCTTAAGAACCTCCGTGTATTGCTTGGGGAGGTATTAGCTGCTCTGAATGACTGTAACACAGTTGCAATTCCAGAGAAATTGTGAAGGCTGGATAGATACTATGCGGTGCTGGTGTGTACTGACGTTTCTCCAACATAGGTGTGTCCGGTCCACGGCGTCATCCTTACTTGTGGGATATTCTCTTCCCCAACAGGAAATGGCAAAGAGCCCAGCAAAGCTGGTCACATGATCCCTCCTAGGCTCCGCCTACCCCAGTCATTCTCTTTGCTGTTGTACAGGCAACATCTCCACGGAGATGGCTTAGAGTTTTTTAGTGTTTAACTGTAGTTTTTCATTATTCAATCAAGAGTTTGTTATTTTCAAATAGTGCTGGTACGTACTATTTACTCAGAAACAGAAAAGAGATGAAGAATTCTGTTTGTATGAGGAAAATGATTTTAGCAACCGTAACTAAAATCCATGGCTGTTCCACACAGGACTGTTGAGAGCAATTAACTTCAGTTGGGGGAACAGTTTGCAGTCCTTTGCTGCTTGAGGTATGACACATTCTAACAAGACGATGTAATGCTGGAAGCTGTCATTTTCCCTATGGGATCCGGTAAGCCATGTTTATTACGATTGTAAATAAGGGCTTCACAAGGGCTTATTTAAACTGTAGACCTTTTTTGGGCTAAATCGATTGATATTAACACTTATTTAGCCTTGAGGAATCATTTATTCTGGGTATTTTGATATAATAATATCGGCAGGCACTGTTTTAGACACCTTATTCTTTAGGGGCTTTCCCAAAGCATAGGCAGAGTCTCATTTTCGCGCCGGTGTTGCGCACTTGTTTTTGAGAGGCATGGCATGCAGTCGCATGTGAGAGGAGCTCTGATACTTATAAAAGACTTCTGAAGGCGTCATTTGGTATCGTATTCCCCTTTGGGTTTGGTTGGGTCTCAGCAAAGCAGATACCAGGGACTGTAAAGGGGTTAAAGCTTAAAACGGCTCCGGTTCCGTTATTTTAAGGGTTAAAGCTTCCAAAATTGGTGTGCAATATTTTCAAGGCTTTAAGACACTGTGGTGAAAGTTTGGTGAATTTTGAACAATTCCTTCATGTTTTTTCGCAATTGCAGTAATAAAGTGTGTTCAGTTTAAAATTTAAAGTGACAGTAACGGTTTTATTTCAAAACGTTTTTTGTACTTTCTTATCAAGTTTATGCCTGTTTAACATGTCTGAACTACCAGATAGACTGTGTTCTGAATGTGGGGAAGCCAGAATTCCTATTCATTTAAATAAATGTGATTTATGTGATAATGACAATGATGCCCAAGATGATTCCTCAAGTGAGGGGAGTAAGCATGGTACTGCATCATTCCCTCCTTCGTCTACACGAGTCTTGCCCACTCAGGAGGCCCCTAGTACATCTAGCGCGCCAATACTCCTTACTATGCAACAATTAACGGCTGTAATGGATAATTCTGTCAAAAACATTTTAGCCAAAATGAACCCTTGTCAGCGTAAGCGTGGATGCTCTGTTTTAGTTACTGAAGAGCATGACGACGCTGATATTAATATCTCTGAAGGGCCCCTAACCCAATCTGAGGGGGCCAGGGAGGTTTTGTCTGAGGGAGAAATTACTGATTTAGGGAACATTTCTCAGCAGGCTGAATCTGATGTGATTACTTTTAAATTTAAATTGGAACATCTCCGCATTTTGCTTAAGGAGGTATTATCCACTCTGGATGATTGTGAAAATTTGGTCATCCCAGAGAAACTATGTAAAATGGACAAGTTCCTAGAGGTGCCGGGGCTCCCAGAAGCTTTTCCTATACCCAAGCGGGTGGCGGACATTGTTAATAAAGAATGGGAAAGGCCCGGTATTCCTTTCGTCCCTCCCCCCATATTTAAAAAATTGTTTCCTATGGTCGACCCCAGAAAGGACTTATGGCAGTCAGTCCCCAAGGTCGAGGGAGCGGTTTCTACTTCAAACAAACGCACCACTATTCCCATAGAGGATAGTTGTGCTTTCAAAGATCCTATGGATAAAAAATTAGAAGGTTTGCTTAAAAAGATGTTTGTTCAGCAGGGTTACCTTCTACAACCCATTTCATGCATTGTCCCTGTCACTACAGCCGCATATTTCTGGTTTGATGAACTGATTAAGGTGCTCGATAGTGACTCTCCTCCTTATGAGGAGATTATGGACAGAGTCAATGCTCTCAAATTGGCTAATTCTTTCACTCTAGACGCCTCTTTGCAATTGGCTAAGTTAGCGGCTAAGAATTCTGGGTTTGCTATTGTGGCGCGCAGAGCGCTTTGGTTGAAATCTTGGTCGGCTGATGCGTCTTCCAAGAACAAGCTACTAAACATTCCTTTCAAGGGGAAAACGCTGTTTGGTCCTGACTTGAAAGAGATTATCTCTGATATCACTGGGGGTAAGGGCCATGCCCTTCCTCAGGATCGGCCTTTCAAGGCAAAAAATAGACCTAATTTTCGTCCCTTTCGTAAAAACGGACCAGCCCAAGGTGCTACGTCCTCTAAGCAAGAGGGTAATACTTCTCAGGCCAAGCCAGCTTGGAGACCAATGCAAGGCTGGAACAAGGGAAAGCAGGCCAAGAAACCTGCCACTGCTACCAAGACAGCATGAAATATTGGCCCCCGATCCGGGACCGGATCTGGTGGGGGGCAGACTCTCTCTCTTCGCTCAGGCTTGGGCAAGAGATGTTCTGGATCCTTGGGCGCTAGAAATAGTCTCCCAGGGTTATCTTCTGGAATTCAAGGGACTTCCCCCAAGGGGGGAGGTTCCACAGGTCTCAGTTGTCTTCAGACCACATAAAAAGACAGGCGTTCTTACATTGTGTAGAAGACCTGTTAAAAATGGGAGTGATTCATCCTGTTCCATTGAGAGAACAAGGGATGGGGTTCTACTCCAATCTGTTCATAGTTCCCAAAAAAGAGGGAACGTTCAGACCAATCCTAGATCTCAAGATCTTAAACAAATTTCTCAAGGTCCCATCGTTCAAGATGGAAACCATTCGAACTATCCTTCCTTCCATCCAGGAAGGTCAATTCATGTCCACGGTGGATTTAAAGGATGCGTATCTACATATTCCTATCCACAAGGAACATCATCGGTTCCTAAGGTTTGCATTCCTAGACAAACATTACCAGTTCGTGGCGCTTCCTTTCGGATTAGCCACTGCTCCAAGGATTTTCACAAAGGTACTAGGGTCCCTTCTAGCGGTGCTAAGACCAAGGGGCATTGCAGTAGTACCTTACCTGGACGACATTCTGATTCAAGCGTCGTCCCTCCCTCGAGCAAAGGCTCACACGGACATCGTCCTGGCCTTTCTCAGATCTCACGGCTGGAAAGTGAACGTGGAAAAGAGTTCTCTATCCCCGTCAACAAGGGTTCCCTTCTTGGGAACAATTATAGACTCCTCAGAAATGAGGATTTTTCTAACAGAGGCCAGAAAGACAAAACTTCTGGACTCTTGTCGAATTCTTCATTCCGTTCCTCTTCCTTCCGTAGCTCAGTGCATGGAAGTGATCGGGTTGATGGTAGCGGCAATGGACATAGTTCCTTTTGCGCGCATTCATCTAAGACCATTACAACTGTGCATGCTCAGTCAGTGGAATGGGGACTATACAGACTTATCTCCAAAGATACAAGTAAATCAGAGGACCAGAGACTCACTCCGTTGGTGGCTGTCCCTGGACAACCTGTCACGAGGGATGACATTCCGCAGACCAGAGTGGGTCATTGTCACGACCGACGCCAGTCTGATGGGCTGGGGCGCGGTCTGGGGATCCCTGAAAGCTCAGGGTCTTTGGTCTCGGGAAGAATCTCTTCTACCGATAAATATTCTGGAACTGAGAGCGATATTCAATGCTCTCAAGGCTTGGCCTCAGCTAGCGAGGACCAAGTTTATACGGTTTCAATCAGACAACATGACGACTGTTGCGTACATCAACCATCAGGGGGGAACAAGGAGTTCCCTAGCGATGGAAGAAGTGACCAAGATCATTCTATGGGCGGAGTCTCACTCCTGCCACCTGTCTGCTATCCACATCCCGGGAGTGGAAAATTGGGAAGCGGATTTTCTGAGTCGTCAGACATTGCATCCGGGGGAGTGGGAACTCCATCCGGAAATCTTTGCCCAAGTCACTCAACTATGGGGCATTCCAGACATGGATCTGATGGCCTCTCGTCAGAACTTCAAAGTTCCTTGCTACGGGTCCAGATCCAGGGATCCCAAGGCGGCTCTAGTGGATGCACTAGTAGCACCTTGGACCTTCAAACTAGCTTATGTGTTCCCGCCGTTCCCTCTCATCCCCAGGCTGGTAGCCAGGATCAATCAGGAGAGGGCGTCGGTGATCTTGATAGCTCCTGCGTGGCCACGCAGGACTTGGTATGCAGATCTGGTGAATATGTCATCGGCTCCACCTTGGAAGCTACCTTTGAGACGAGACCTTCTTGTTCAGGGTCCGTTCGAACATCCGAATCTGGTTTCACTCCAGCTGACTGCTTGGAGATTGAACGCTTGATTTTATCGAAGCGAGGTTTCTCAGATTCTGTTATCGATACTCTTGTTCAGGCCAGAAAGCCTGTAACTAGAAAGATTTACCACAAAATTTGGAAAAAAATATCTGTTGGTGTGAATCTAAAGGATTCCCTTGGGACAAGGTTAAGATTCCTAGGATTCTATCCTTCCTTCAAGAAGGATTGGAAAAAGGATTATCGGCAAGTTCCCTGAAGGGACAGATTTCTGCCTTGTCGGTGTTACTTCACAAAAAACTGGCAGCTGTGCCAGATGTTCAAGCCTTTGTTCAGGCTCTGGTTAGAATCAAGCCTGTTTACAAACCTTTGACTCCTCCTTGGAGTCTCAATTTAGTTCTTTCAGTTCTTCAGGGGGTTCCGTTTGAACCCTTACGTTCCGATATTAAGTTATTATCTTGGAAAGTTTTGTTTTTAGTTGCAATTTCTTCTGCTAGAAGAGTTTCAGAATTATCTGCTCTGCAGTGTTCTCCTCCTTATCTGGTGTTCCATGCAGATAAGGTGGTTTTACGTACTAAACCTGGTTTTCTTCCAAAAGTTGTTTCTAACAAAAACATTAACCAGGAGATTATCGTACCTTCTCTGTGTCCGAAACCAGTTTCAAAGAAGGAACGCTTGTTACACAATTTGGATGTTGTTCGCGCTCTAAAATTCTATTTAGATGCTACAAAGGATTTTAGACAAACATCTTCCTTGTTTGTTGTTTATTCAGGTAAAAGGAGAGGTCAAAAAGCAACTTCTACCTCTCTCTCTTTTTGGATTAAAAGCATCATCAGATTGGCTTACGAGACTGCCGGACGGCAGCCTCCCGAAAGAATCACAGCTCATTCCACTAGGGCTGTGGCTTCCACATGGGCCTTCAAGAACGAGGCTTCTGTTGATCAGATATGTAGGGCAGCGACTTGGTCTTCACTGCACACTTTTACCAAATTTTACAAGTTTGATACTTTTGCTTCTTCTGAGGCTATTTTTGGGAGAAAGGTTTTGCAAGCCGTGGTGCCTTCCATTTAGGTGACCTGATTTGCTCCCTCCCTTCATCCGTGTCCTAAAGCTTTGGTATTGGTTCCCACAAGTAAGGATGACGCCGTGGACCGGACACACCTATGTTGGAGAAAACAGAATTTATGTTTACCTGATAAATTTCTTTCTCCAACGGTGTGTCCGGTCCACGGCCCGCCCTGGTTTTTTAATCAGGTCTGATAATTTATTTTCTTTAACTACAGTCACCACGGTACCATATGGTTTCTCCTATGCTATTATTCCTCCTTAACGTCGGTCGAATGACTGGGGTAGGCGGAGCCTAGGAGGGATCATGTGACCAGCTTTGCTGGGCTCTTTGCCATTTCCTGTTGGGGAAGAGAATATCCCACAAGTAAGGATGACGCCGTGGACCGGACACACCGTTGGAGAAAGAAATTTATCAGGTAAACATAAATTCTGTTTTTTCCTATACCTAAAAGGCTTACAGAAATTATTTGCAAGGAGTGGGATAGACCCGGTGTGCCCTTTTCCCCACCTCCTATATTTAGAAAAATGTTTCCAATAGACGCCACTACACGGGACTTATGGCAGACGGTCCCTAAGGTGGAGGGAGCAGTTTCTACTTTAGCAAAGCGTACCACTATCCCGGTTGAGGACAGTTGTGCTTTTTCAGATCCAATGGATAAAAAATTGGAGGGTTACCTTAAGAAAATGTTTATTCAACAAGGTTTTATTTTACAGCCCCTTGCATGCATTGCGCCTGTCACTGCTGCGGCGGCATTCTGGTTTGAGGCCCTGGAAGAGGCCATCCAGACAGCTCCATTGAATGAAATTATTGACAAGCTTAGAACGCTTAAGCTAGCTAACTCATTTGTTTCTGATGCCATTGTTCATTTGACTAAACTAACGGCTAAGAATTCCGGATTCGCCATCCAGGCGCGTAGGGCGCTATGGCTTAAATCCTGGTCAGCTGACGTGACTTCAAAGTCTAAATTACTCAACATTCCTTTCAAGGGGCAGACCTTATTCAGGCCTGGCTTGAAGGAAATTATTGCTGACATTACTGGAGGCAAGGGTCATACCCTTCCTCAGGACAGGGCCAAATCAAAGGCCAAACAGTCTAATTTTCGTGCCTTTCGAAATTTCAAGGCAGGAGCAGCATCAACTTCCTCCGCTTCAAAACAAGAGGGAACTGTTGCTCATTCCAGACAGGCCTGGAAACCTAACCAGTCCTGGAACAAGGGCAAACAGGCCAGAAAGCCTGCTGCTGCCCCCAAGACAGCATGAAGGAACGGCCCCCTATCCGGAAACGGATCTAGTGGGGGGCAGACTTTCTCTCTTCGCCCAGGCGTGGGCAAGAGATGTTCAGGATCCCTGGGCGTTGGAGATCATATCTCAGGGATATCTTCTGGACTTCAAAGCTTCTCCTCCACAAGGGAGATTTCATCTTTCAAGGTTATCAGCAAACCAGATAAAGAAAGAGGCATTCCTAAGCTGTGTGCAAGACCTCCTAGTAATGGGAGTGATCCATCCAGTTCCGCGGACGGAACAAGGACAGGGATTTTATTCAAATCTGTTTGTGGTTCCCAAGAAAGAGGGAACCTTCAGACCAATCTTGGATCTAAAGATCTTAAACAAATTCCTCAGAGTTCCATCATTCAAAATGGAAACTATTCGGACCATCCTACCCATGATCCAAGAGGGTCAGTACATGACCACAGTGGACTTAAAGGATGCCTACCTTCACATACCGATTCACAAAGATCATCATCGGTTCCCAAGGTTTGCCTTTCTAGACAGGCATTACCAATTTGTAGCTCTTCCCTTCGGGTTGGCCACTGCCCAGATCATTTTTACAAAGGTTCTGGGCTCACTTCTGGCGGTTCTAAGACCGCGAGGCATAGCAGTGGCTCCGTATCTAGACGACATCCTGATACAGGCGTCAAACTTTCAAATTGCCAAGTCTCATACAGAGATAGTTCTGGCATTTCTGAGGTCGAATGGGTGGAAAGTGAACGTGGAAAAGAGTTCTCTATCACCACTCACAAGAGTCTCCTTCCTAGGGACTCTTATAGATTCTGTAGAGATGAAAATTTACCTGACGGAGCCCAGGTTATCAAAACTTCTAAATTCTTGCCGTGTCCTTCATTCCATTCCACGCCCGTCAGTGGCTCAGTGCATGGAAGTAATCGGCTTAATGGTAGCGGCAATGGACATTGTGCCATTTGCGCGCCTGCATCTCAGACCGCTGCAATTATGCATGCTAAGTCAGTGGAATGGGGATTACTCAGATTTGTCCCCTCTACTAAATCTGGATCAAGAGACCAGAGATTCTCTTCTCTGGTGGCTTTCTCGGGTCCATCTGTCCAAGGGTATGACCTTTTGCAGGCCAGATTGGACGATTGTAACAACAGATGCCAGCCTTCTAGGTTGGGGCGCAGTCTGGAACTCCCTGAAGGCTCAGGGATCGTGGACTCAGGAGGAGAAACTCCTCCCAATAAATATTCTGGAGTTAAGAGCAATATTCAATGCTCTTCTAGCTTGGCCTCAGCAACACTGAGGTTCATCAGATTTCAGTTGGACAACATCACGACTGTGGCTTACATCAACCATCAAGTGGGAACCAGGAGTTCCCTAGCAATGTTAGAAGTCTGAAAGATAATTCGCTGGGCAGAGTCTCACTCTTGCCACCTGTCAGCGATCCACATCCCAGGCGTAGAGAACTGGGAGGCAGATTTTCTAAGTCGTCAGACTTTTCATCCGGGGGAGTGGGAACTCCATCCGGAGGTGTTTGCTCAACTGGTCCATCGTTGGGGCAAACCAGAACTGGATCTCATGGCGTCTCGCCAGAACGCCAAGCTTCCTTGTTACGGATCCAGGTCCAGGGACCCGGGAGCAACGCTGATAGATGCTCTAGCAGCTCCTTGGTTCTTCAACCTGGCCTATGTGTTTCCACCGTTTCCTCTGCTCCCTCGACTGATTGCCAAAATCAAACAGGAGAGAGCATCGGTGATTCTGATAGCGCCTGCGTGGCCACGCGGGACCTGGTATGCAGACCTAGTGGACATGTCATCTCTTCCACCATGGACTCTGCCTCTGAGGCAGGACCTTCTAATACAAGGTCCTTTCAATCATCCAAATCTAATTTCTCTGAGACTGACTGCATGGAGATTGAACGCTTGATTCTATCAAAGCGTGGCTTCTCCGAGTCAGTCATTGATACCTTAATACAGGCTCGGAAGCCTGTCACCAGAAAAATCTACCATAAGATATGGCGTAAATATCTTTATTGGTGTGAATCCAAGAGTTACTCATGGAGTAAGGTTAGGATTCCTAGGATATTGTCCTTTCTCCAAGAGGGTTTGTACAAAGGCTTATCAGCTAGTTCTTTAAAAGGACAGATCTCTGCAGAAGTTCCAGACGTCCAGGCATTTTGTCAGGCTTTGGTTAGGATTAAGCCTGTGTTTAAAACTGTTGCTCCCCCGTGGAGCTTAAACTTGGTTCTTAAAGTTCTTCAGGGAGTTCCGTTTGAACCCCTTCATTCCATTGATATTAAACTTTTATCTTGGAAAGTTCTGTTTTTTATGGCTATTTCCTCGGCTCGAAGAGTCTCTGAGTTATCTGCCTTACATTGTGATTCTCCTTATCTGATTTTTCATTCAGACAAGGTAGTTCTGCGTACCAAACCTGGGTTTTTACCTAAGGTGGTTTCTAACAGAAATATCAATCAAGAGATTGTTGTTCCATCATTGTGTCCTAATCCTTCTTCAAAGAAAGAACGTCTTTTGCATAATCTGGACGTAGTCCGTGCCTTGAAGTTTTACTTACAGGCTACTAAAGATTTTCATCAAACATCTGCCCTGTTTGTCGTTTACTCTGGACAGAGGAGAGGTCAAAAAGCTTTGACAACCTCTCTCTCCTTTTGGCTTTGGAGTATAATACGCTTAACCTATGAGACTGCTGGACAGCAGCCCCCTGAAAGGATTACAGCTTACTAGAGCTGTGGCTTCCACCTGGGCCTTTAAAAACGAGGCCTCTGTTGAACAGATTTGCAAGGCTGCGACTTGGTCTTCGCTTCACACCTTTTCAATATTTTACAAATTTGACACTTTTGCTTCTTCGGAGGCTGTTTTTGGGAGAAAGGTTCTACAGGCAGTGGTTCCTTCCGTTTAAGTTCCTGCCTTGTCCCTCCCATCATCCGTGTACTTTAGCTTTGGTATTGGTATCCCACAAGTAATGGATGATCCGTGGACTGGATACACTTAACAAGAGAAAACATAATTTATGCTTACCTGATAAATTTATTTCTCTTGTAGTGTATCCAGTCCACGGCCCGCCCTGTCCTTTTAAGGCAGGTCTAAATTTTAATTAAACTACAGTCACCACTGCACCCTATGGTTTCTCCTTTCTCGTCTTGTTTCGGTCGAATGACTGGATATGGCAGTGAGGGGAGGAGCTATATAGCAGCTCTGCTGTGGGTGATCCTCTTGCAACTTCCTGTTGGGAAGGAGAATATCCCACAAGTAATGGATGATCCGTGGACTGGATACACTACAAGAGAAATACATTTATCAGGTAAGCATAAATTATGTTTTCTGCAGGTCAATAGGAGGGAGAGGACCTCTTAAGCCTGGGATCTGCCTTGCTGTCAGGCAGAAGATGAGGTAAGTACTAACTTTTTGTCTGGGGATGGGAATCTCAGATAAAAGTTTGGACCCTGTATCATTTTGTTCAAAAGCCTCATCATTCAGGAATAAATACTCCTATTGTTTTAGGGGTCACTTTGACAGTTTTGGGCTTTATTATTTTATTAAGCCTCATTAACATAGATTCTCCTTTTGTTGTTAGGAGATACTACGCAAACTTAGAAGCAGACTTTGGGGCTGAAAAGGTGACTTGTCCCTCATCTCCCGGCGGTTTCATAACATCATTTTAACCGACCATGAGATTACATGTTGATCGCTGCTACATGAGCATTAGAGCAGGCTTAGTGCGTAGGGTTTTTTTGTATTTTAATAACGATCTACGCAATTATTAGGAATCTGGTAATGGCGACAGAGGGTTAGTTACGCCCACAATGGGCTTTACTTATGCACCATTTTAGTTGCGCAGCTGTTCCTCTTTTTCCGGTTCTACGGAGAGGACGGAAGCTGTTTAGTTTAAGATTTTAGCAATTCTGTTTTCAGCAGAAGTTGGTGCGGATGGACTGACAGGCATCTCAGCTGCGTTACACTGAGGCGTAGAGGGGATTTGCTGAGACAGCAATTTTTACATCGATCCCTTGTATACGATCCATCCATTTTTCTGCTTAATTCAGAAATCATGCTTTTAAACTAAACTTAGAGACAATAAGGTCTGTTAAGTGATATATTTAGTCTTCTCTGTCCACCCTGATCAGAAAGTTACTCTTTAACTTTTAAAGGGACAGTAACAAACTTTGTGTTCAATAAAGTTAGGTTTGTTATTGTATTATTCATTTTGTCTCTGTTCCCTACGTTGTGAAAGAACTGCCACTTTAATAAAGGAGTTACTTTCTTTTTAAAGACACAATGAGTCCACGGATTTCATCCTTACTTGTGGGATAATGCCTCCTGGTCAACAGGAGGAGGCAAAAAGCACCATAGCAGAGCTGTATATATAGCTCATCCCTTCCCTCCCTCTCCAGTCATTCTCTTTGCCTGTGTTAGTGATAGGAAGAGATAAAGTGAGGTGTTAGTTTAGATTCTTCAATCAAGAGTTTATTACTTTTAAAATGGTACTAGTGAGTGCTATTTTATAATAGGGTGTAGCCGTATTCCTTGTCAGCCTCTAGAGTAGTGGCTTTAAAGCAATGGGAACTGGTGGGACATATCTCTCACTGCGCCTCCCATACTGAGTGCTGCCCTTCATATGATGGTCTTAGCAGATATTAACTAAGGCCCTGTATGTGTCCTCAGAACTGCAGGAGGGAGAAGGCCTCTTGAACCTGTGGGAACTGGCGTGCTGTCGCTCAGCATAGAGGTAAGTGCAGTCATTTATTTTTTCTGGGACATATGTTACCTCAGAAACGGCTGTGCACTTATCCATCTGATAGTGGGGAAATGTCTCTTGTAGAACGATTTGCTCAGTATTACAGGACTTCCCTCATGGCTCAGAACACTCGTCTCTCAGACAGCAGCACATCTTGTTTGCAGACACTGGAGCTTAAGAAGTTTGTGTGGGAACAAAAGGACACTTTGCACATCACTTGAGATCAGTGGGGAAGTGTTTTGTACCACTATTATGGGTAATAGAGCTACCGGCAATGCGGTAGTATACTTGGCTAAACTTTTTTTGCTTTTTGCTCAGTGTTATGCCTCCCGGTGTCAGATCTATAAGATCTTAATGGCGACCGGGAGCTTAAGTTAGTGACGCCCACGATGGGCGGAGTTGTCTTCCCGCCGTTTTTCGGGTTCTTTCCTTCATATCAGGAGAGTACAGGGGAATGGAGTGCTGGCACGCCCACGAGGGGCGGAGCTCTATTGTGTCTGTGTTAGTTGTGCTCTCCCTCCATTACGAATATCCGGAGGGCAGAGTTGTATTGCTCTTGCGATTTGCTCAGTCTTAGACACGCAAGCTTCCTAACACACAAGATAACACATAGACGCCTCAGTACACTAGCTGAGGTTCAGTATGCCATGAAAGTGTTTGCTTTCTAGTTATGTCAACACATGTGCGCATAAGTGGTCAGTTTGCATTTTCAGAGTAAAGCACACAAATAAATAATTATGTTGCTTTTTAAAATTTAAAGAGACAGTTTTTATCATAATTTTTTCAACTGTTTTTGTTTGGTCCATCCTTGGTGTTTTAGGATGTTACAAACACACACTAAAGATAATGTTCCTTTAACATTTAAAGAAGCAGTAACTTTTTTTTATGTTACTTTTTCTTACATATTCTTCTTATGAAGATTGCTTTATGGCCATGCAGTGCTCTGCAGTTCCTGACAACTTTCATATGGAATTGTTGCACTTAACATCATTTATTTCATGAACTTAACGATGTATATTAACAACAATGGTAACGCTCTAATTGGATAGTTTTTTGCGCAACAGAAATAAGAAGCTTCTTTTAAAAGATTTAAAAAGCACAGTAGCGCTTCTTTCTATTTGTTATTTTATTAAGATTATTTCTGTTATTTTGTTCGGTTCATCCTTTGTGTCTTAGGATGGAACAGAAGCACACACAAGTTAATTTCTTTAAATTTTAAAGAGATAGTAACATCTTTCATATGTCAATTTTTATTATAAGACTCAATCTCACTGGTGTTTAGGAGTCTGTTGACACTGGTTGATACATGCCACAATTTTTTCATGTTGGGTTCTAATATATATATATATATATATATATATATATATATATATTCTGGCCCATATGCTGTGCTCTGCGGTTCCTTGCAATTTTCATATGGAATTGTTGCACAGGCAGAGTTGCTTTAATGTACATAGTAATGTCTAATAACGACAAGGTTAACATGCTAATTGGAATATTCTGACACATACATAAGAAGTTCCTTTTACGATGTTTAAAGTGTCAGTAACGCTTTTTTGTGGCGATTTTTATTTAAAGATTACACTCCTGTTTTTCCTCAAACTTATAGTGTTCACTGATTTTTAGGGCACACGTGCAGGGTTCTGTGCTCCCTTTGCTATGTTTGTTCCACGTGGAACCTAACCTTACTAGAGGAATTATTTTCAACTTTCGCACTATCCTGGTGTAACCTATCCTAGTGTGTTCAGAGAGTTATAAGGAGTGGTGTAGACCACATTCCATATACTTACAGAGGGGTCTCTCATAACCGACTTTGCTATGGAGGTTGGTTAGACGTTTCCTAGGGCGAAAGGAGTAGTTCCAGTTTAGCTAAAAGAACTACTTTTTCCTTAGAGTTTTTCAAAGGTTGTATGGACGAAAATTGGAAAAGGGGATGTACACCAGGGCTGACAATGGCATCCACCTGTGTAATCTAATACCGTCCTTAGTGCGGCAGCATTTTGGTTAATACATTGTCTGATTCTATTAAGTCAGAAGCTCTCCTGGATAAGATCCAGGAGGGGATATTAGGCATATTTCTTTGTTTCAAATGCCTTGATGTTATCAAAAGGGGGAGCGTAGTTTTCAGATTTCTCTGTCACAGCTGTCTGAGCTTCTTTGTTAGAGCCTTGATATTCAGATGTAGGTTCTAAGTCTAAAAAATTTTCTAATTTTTTTTCTAATATTCCATTACAAGAGGTTCTTGTTGGAACCTGGTTTGATGGCGTTCTTTTGTGTAAGAAAACTTCTCTACCATGGGAGTATTTTGTTCTGTTTCCATACAGGAATGGAGACAGTTTTTTTTTCTTCAAACCTGTTTGTACAAGAAGGAGAGAATGTATTTTAGACCTCTTCAAGATGGACACTATTCGTACCATTTTTCCATTGGTCCAGGAGGGTCAATTTATGACGACAATGCATATCTTCATGTGCCTATCCACAGAGATCATCACAAGTTCCTGAGGTTTGCCTTTCTGGACAAACATTTTCGGTTCGTGGCTCTCCCTTTTGGTCGGGCCACGGCACCCAGAATTTTCATAAAGATTCTGGGGTCTCTACTGGCGGTTCTAAGACCGTGGGGCATTGCGGTGGCGCCTTATCTGTACGATATTTTAGGCCAGACGTCATCTTTTCATCACACAAGGACCCATATAGTTATTGTACTTTCCTTCCTGGGAACCCACGGGTGGAAGATAAATCTGGAAAAGTTCATTAATTCCACAGACAAGGGTACCTTTTCTAGGAACTCTTGTCGCTTCTATTTCAATGAAGATTTTGCTGGCGGAGGTCAGGAAGTTCAAAAGTTCTGTATACATGTTGAGTCCTTCAGTCCAATCCTCGGCCATCAGTGGCTCAATACATGGAGGATATTGGATTGATGGTGGCAACAATGGTCATCGTACCGTTGTGCGTTTTCATCTCAGGCCTCTGCAATTAAACATGCTCAGGCAATGGAATGGAGATTATGCAGATTTGCCTCCTCGACTAACCCTAGATCACAAGATGAGGGAATCTCTTCTAGGGTGGTTGTCACTGGGTCATCTGTCCCAGGGGACATGCTTACGCAGACCCTCTTGGGTGATTGTGACAATGGATGCCAGCCTGTTAGGATGGGGAATAGTCTGGAGCTCCTTAAGGGCTCAGGGAGTTAATCAGTCTCTTCTTCCCATCAACATCCTAGAGTTGAGAGCAATAGTCAATGCGCTTCGGGCCTGGCCTCAGCCAAATTCATCAGATTCCAGTCGGTAAACATAATCACAGTGGCTTTCATCAATCAGGGAGGAACAAGGAGTTCCTTAGTGATGATCGGAGTGACCAAAGTAATTCAGTGGGCAGAGACTCATTCTTACCATCTGTCGGCGATCTATATCACAGGGGTGGATTCCTGGGAAGCGGTTTTTCTGAGCAGACAGACCTTTCATTTCGGGAGAGTGGGAACTCTTTCTGGAAATATTCTCAGATCTGATTCTCAGATGGGGCTGGCCGGAGTTGGACCTTATGGCGTCTCGTCAGAATGCCAAGCTTCCGAGATACGGGTCTAGGTCCAGGGACCCCCAGCCGTGCTGATAGATGCCTTGGCAGCTTCTTGGTTTTTCAGCCTAGCATATGTATTCCCTCTGTTTGCTTCCTTCCCCGGGAGATTGCTTGAATCAAACAGGAGGGGGGCATCAGTGATCCTCATTGCCCCTGCATGGCCTTGCAGGATTTGTTATGCCGATCTGGTAGACATGTCATCTTTGTCACCCTGGAGGCTTCCATTGAGGAAGGGCCTTCTCATCCAGGGTCCCTTCCTTCACCCGATTCTAGTTTCTCTGCAGCTGACTGTTTGGAGATTGAATGCTTACTTTTATCTAAGCGAAGGCCACCATTAGTAGCATAATGGTTAGTTTAACTACCTTGCACGTAGAAGGTTTCGGGTTTGAATCCAGCTACTGCTACTTGCTTTTTTCTGATTCGGTCATAGATTCTTTCATTCAGGCACATAAGTCTGTTACTAGGAATGTTTACCATAAGATATGGCGTAACTATCCTTATTGGTGTGAATCCAAGGGCTACTCATGAAGTAGGGTTCGGATTCCCAGGATTTTGTCTTTTCTCCAAGAGGGATTGGAGAAGGGGTTATCAGCACGTTCCTTGAAGGGACAGATTTCTGCTTTATCTATTTTGTTACACAAGCGTCTGGCAGTTGTTCCAGATGTGCAATCTTTTTGTCAGGCTCTGACTAAAATCAAGCCTGTATTTAGACCGATTGTTCCTCTTTGGAGTTTAAATTTAGTTCTTAGAGTTCTTCAAGGGATTCAGTTTGAACCTATGCATTCCATAGATATTAAGTTATTATCTTGGAAAGTTTTTTTCTAGTTGCCATTTCTTCTGCTCGTAGAGTGTCTGAGTTGTCGGTATTACTATATGATTCTCCTTATCTTATTTTCCATTCGGATAAGGTGGTGTTACGTGCAAAACCTGGTTTTCTTCCTAAGTTGTTTCAAACAAGAATATTAATCAGGAGATTGTTGTTCCTTCCTAATCCTCCTCCTGAGAAAGAACGTCTGTTACATCATTTAGACGTCGTCCGTGCTTTAAAGTTTTACTTACAAGCGACTATGGATTTTCGACAATCGTCTTCTTTGTTTGTTATTTTTTCAGGGAAACGTAGGGGTCAGAAAGCTACGGCTACCTCTTTCTTTTTGGCTGAAGAGTATCATCCATTTTGCATATGGGACTGCTGGACAGCAGCCTCCTGAACGAGTTACGGCTCATTCCACTAGGGCTGTGGCTTCCTCATGGGCATTCAAAAATGATGCTTCTGTTGAACAGATTTGCAAGGCGGCAACTTGGTCTTCTCTTCACACTTTTTCTAAATTTAACAAATTTGATACCTTTGCCTCGGCTGAGGCTGTTTTTGGGAGAAAGGTTCTTCAAGCAGTGGTGCCTTCCGTTTAGGTTCCCTGTTTTGTCCCTCCCTTTTCATCCGTGTACTATAGCTTTGTTATTCTATCCCACAAGTAAGGATGACATTTGTGGACTCATCGTGTCTTTAAAAAGAAAAGAAAATTTATGCTTACCTGATAAATTTGTTTCTTTTTAGACACGATGAGTCCACGGCCCGCCCTGTACTATAAGACAGGGTTATAACTATTTTTGTTAAAACTTCAGACACCTCTGCACCTTGGCTTTTCCTTTCTCTTCCTAACTTCGGTCGAATGACTGGAGTGGGAGGGAAGGGAGGAGCTACATATACAGCTCTGCTGTGGTGCTCTTTGCCTCCTCCTGCTGACCAGGAGGCAATATCCCACAAGTAAGGATGAAATCCGTGGACTCATCGTATCTAAAAAGAAATACATTTATCAGGTAGGAATAAATTTCCTTTTGTTCAGCATTTTCTCTGATGCTTTCATAAGAGCTATGAACTGTTGTAACAATTTTTTTTATTTTTGAAGGGACACTGAACCCATATTTTTTTTTTCTTTAATGATTCAGATAGTGCATGCAATTTTAAGCAACTTTCTAATTTACTCCTATTATCAAATGTTCTTCGTTCTCTTGCTATCTTTATTTATTTTTGGTTTTCCTGTTCTTTATGTGAACTTGGCTGACATCTGGTGTCCTTGTTTATATCACCCTGTCAGTTTTGCTCTATTTATCTATTATTTATGTCTAAGAGACCCCGTCTTTTTCTTCTTATTGTGAATCTTCTTTTTCTTGCTAACCCATATTAATGTGGGTTATTTATTCTTGTTTATCTCTTATTGAGGTTTTTCTTTATCTGGAATTTTTATTTTGCATTCTAGTGGGCTCTCTCTGGTCAATATCTCTAAATGGGGCTAACATTTTCTTCAAACCTTTGGTAGTTTCCAAGAGGATTTTGTCCCTTTAGACATACTTTTCCTTGGGTTATATTTGGTCTCATGGTGGCCTCCATGGACACTATTCCTTTGGCTCATTTCCTCTGAGACCTCTTGAGTTATGCATGGTTAGTCAGTGGAGCAGAGACCTCCGAGACCTCTCTCGAAGATAGTCCTTGACACCCTGACGAGAGACTCTCTGGCCTGGTTGCTCTGTCAGGACCATCTCTCCCAGGGCACATGCTTTTGGGAGATTGTGACTACGGATGCCAGCCTTTTCTTGCTGGGGTGCAGTTTGGGGTTCATTAAGAGCTCAGAGAATTTGGATTCGGGAAGAGCCCACCCTCCCTATAAATATCCTAGAGTTATGAGCAATCTTCAATGCACTGATAGCTTGGCCTCAACTGAGTTCGGTCCAGTTTATTAGATTTCAATCAGACATCATTACCTCAGTGGCGCACATCAACCACCAGCAAGGAACACAGCGTTTCTTAGCTATGAAGGAGGTGACTCACATTCTTCAGTGGGCGGAGTCTCACAATTGTCACATTTCTGCCATTCACATCCCAGGGGTGGACAACTGGGAAACGGATTATCTGAGCAGGCAGATTATTTATCCATGGGAGTGGTCTCCTAATCCAGAAGTATTCTCAATGATAACACTCAGGTGGCGAGTTCCAGAGTTGGATCTGATGGCGCCTTGTCTAAACGCTAAACTTACAAAGTACGGCTCAAGATCAGGGATCCACAAGCAGCTCTGGTGGTTCCATGGGACTTCGGTCTATTTTATTTGTTTCCTCCATTTGCCCTCCTTCCTTGAGTTATAGCCCATATCAGACAGGAGCAGGCTTCAGTGATTCTGATCTCTACAGCTTGGCCTCGCAGAATTAGGTTTGCGGACCTGGTGAAGATGTTGATATCGACTCTAAAGAAGGATCTTCTGCTTCAGGGTCCTTTCCTACCTCCAAACCTACTGCCCTTTTTGTTGTGTTTTCTGGTAAACTTAAGTGTCAGACGGCCACTTCCTCTACTCTTTCCTTTTGGTTGAGAAGTGTTATTCGGTTGTCTTATGAGACAGTTGAACAACAGCCTCCTGAGAGGATTACGGCTCATTCCACTAGGGCTGTCTCTTCTCCCTGGACCTTTTAAACATGTGGCTTATGTGGCACAAATCTGCAAGGCAGCCACTTGCTCCTCTTTGCATACTTTTTTCAAATTCAATGTTTTTGCCTCGACTGAGGCCTCTCTTGGGAGGAAAGTTTTTCAAGTGGTTGTGCCTTCTTTTTAGGTCCGCCTGTCTTGTTCTACCTCCCTTCTATTCTGTGTACTCTAGCTTCGTTATTGGTTCCCACTAGTAGTTGAATAGATTTGTGGACTCTCCATGCCATTGGAAAGAAAACAAAATTTATGCTTACCTAATAATTTCTTTTCTTTCCTGGCATGGAGAGTCCACGGCCCGCCCTTAATTTAATTTTAAGACAGCTTTTGTCAATTTTAAACCTCAGGCACCCCTATACCCTTGGGTCCTCTTCTCTTTCCATATTCCTTCGGCTGAATAACTGGGGATTTATGGAAAGGGGGAGTGATACTTAACAGCTCTGCTGGGGTGTTCTTTGCCTCCTCCTGGTGGCCAGGAGTTGAATTCCCACTAGTAATTGAATGGATTCATGGACTCTCCATGCCAGGAAAGAAAACAATTTATCAGGAAAGCATAACATTTGTTTTTGTGGTGTTCTTCTCATGATTATTCCTGGCATTCTTTTAGAATTCCTAGGATTCTTCAGTTCTACAGGATGTTTTAGATAAGGTTTTATCTGCCAGTACTTTGAAAGACAATTTTCTGCCCTTTCTGTATTATTTCATTGGAAAATTGCTAATCTTCCTGATATTCATTGTTTTGTTCATGTTTTAATTAAACCTGTTATAAGGCCTTTTTCTCCTACTTGGAGTCTTAACCTAGTATTAAAAGTCTTACAGGCTCCTCCTTTTGAGCCTATGCATAAATTGGATATTAAACTATTTTTTTGAAAGTGCTGTTTATTTTGGCTATCTCTTCTGCTAGAATAGTTTCTGAATTGTCTGCTCCCTCTTGTGAGTCTTCTTATCTGATTTTGTTATCAGGATAGAGTTGTTTTGCAAGCTACTTTGCAATTTTTACCTAAAGTTGTTAACTCACACATTAATAGGGAAATTATTATTCCCTCCTTGTGTCCTAGTCCAGAAAATGGTACTGAAAAAACTTTGCATTCTTTCGATATATTATGAAATATTATGTTGATGTTACTAAGTATTTCAGAGAGACTTCTAGTCTGTCTGTTCTTTTTTCTAGTCCTAAGAAAGGCCACAAGGCCTCGGCTATTTCTTTAGCCTCTTGGTTGAAGCTTTTGATTCACAAGGCTTATTTGGAGGCGGTTCAGTCTCCACCTAAGAGAATGACCGCTCATTCTACTAGATTGGTTGCCACATCTTGGGCTTTCAAGAATGAGGCTTTAGTTGATCAAAATTGCAAAGCGGCCACTTGGTCTTCTCTGCATTTCTTTACTAAATTTTACCATTTTTGATGTTTCTGCCTTATCAGAAGCAGCTTTTGGTAGAAATGTCCTGCAGGCAGTAATCTGTTTGTTTGATCATTTTGCATTTATTTTGAGTTTTGTCATAAGACATTCATTTGACGTTTAGATTTAATTTCTCAGTGGAAAAAGCTGTTTCCATCTTAATGGGAGGAGAGTCCACTGCTGCATTCATTACTTGTGAGAATTAAGAACCTGGCCACCAGGAGGAGGCAAAGACACCCCAGCCAAAGGCTTAAATACCTCCCCCACTCCCCTCATCCCCCAGTCATTCTTTGCCTTTCGTCACAGGAGGTTGGCAGAGAAGTGTCGGAAGATTCGGAGTAGTCTCTTATGGAGGGTAGTACTCTTCCAAGTGGGACTGGAGTTTTAAGTAGTCCTGTCAGCCTCTCAGAGCATGGATGAATGTTAGAGTGTGGAAATGCAGGTAGAGTCTTTCTGCGATCCCATCCTGGCTCAGATTAACAGCTCCATAAGCAATCGGCATTGACAAGTTTCGCTGCCTGCTTTTCTGCTCTCAAGTCCATGTCAGGAGCGATGCTACTACCCTGTCACACTTGAAGGGCTGTGTTCCTGTTCCACGGTGTTGATTCTGGTAATACTGTTTCATTTATGCATATATGATAACGTAAGAAGACAGGGTCACCGTGTGTCTCCTTTATCTGTATAGAATCAAGGGTAATATTCTCGAAAGGGGGTTTTTGAACAGGGGGGATATTATGCGTAATATTGTTTATTGTGTTTTTATGCTGCGTCATGTGTGAGATGAGACTCTGTCAGTTTGTGAACAGTCAGTTTCATAGCAAGAGATTGATGCAGATCTTTTTGGCGCGGTTTCTCTCTAGTGCAGGGGCGGTCCTGCATGGCACTCCATGTGATCAGGTGTGGCATCTTTAACTTCCTCTTACTTGACCGGCGTTTGGAAGAGACAAAGCTGTTTCTCTGTGGTCCGGGTCATAGGAGGTGGTGAGTGCCCCGGCCATTGGGATATAAAGGTGCCATTTAAATTTGTTCTAGTCTGCAAAAAAGGCGCAAGCTATGGAGGACTCTGATATGTTAGAGGGTACTCCCTCTTTATCTAAACCTATTAACTGTGTCTATTGTGAGGAGGTTGCCATGGAACCGCCTGCTCAACTCTGTTCCACATGCTTTGATAAAATTGCAGTATCTAAAAAGAATAAGATATTTAGTACAACTGAGCCGTCCACCTCTGAGGGTTCTCTGTCCCGCGAAGGTGCGTTCTCTACACTCATCTCCGATTGCACATGCAGCTCTCCAGGGTGCTACTAATCATCCCGCGTGAGGTCCCTTTAGCCGCCAGATTTCGCTGATCAGTTACAAACGGTGGTTTCTGCGGCCTTTAATGCCTTACCACACCCTGCTAAGCGAAAGGTGAAACATAGCTATCCGTCCCAGGGGTCATCTACTCCGCTAGATGTCTCTGACAGATTTCTGCTGAAGGAGGTGCTTGCTACGTTGGAGGTTCCGGAAACCAATACTGCCGGAGGAACCTTCGATCCCTAAGCTAGATAGGGTTTACAAGGACAGGGTGGTGCCTCAGGCCTTCCCGGTCTCCATTAAAATGGCTAATATTATTAAGAATGAATGGGAGAAGCTTGGTGTGACGCTCTGTCAGCCATGGTCGAGTTGGAGACTCCCATCGAGGAGATTCAGGAACTAATTAAGGCCTTAAGGAAAGCACATTTGTTCACCTGTGATGCAAATATGCAGATTATTCGCCTGAATGCCAAGACATCAGGTTTTTCTGTTTTAGCCTGTAGGGCTCTGTGTTTAAAATCGTGGTCTGCTGACATGATTACTTTCCCTCCCGTTCAAAGGGAAGGTTCTTTTTGGGCTGGGCCTGGATTCCATCATATCCACAGTCACGGGTGGCAAGGGCACTTTCTTGCCACACAATAAGAATAAGCCTAAGGGGTCTACTTTTCGTCCCTTTCGTGCGGACAAGTCTCAGCGTCAGCAGCCTGCCTCAAAGTCAGAGCAGTCCAAGGGATCTTGGAAGCCTGCTAACTCTTGGAACAAATCCAACAGAACAAGAAGCTCGCTGAGCCGAAATCTGCATGAAGGGGCAGCCCCCGATTCGTATTTTGATCGCGAAGGGGGCAGACTATCTCTTTTTGCGGAGGCTTGGATAAGAGACATTCAGTACCCTTGGGTTCTGGAGGTCTTAGCCCAGGGATACAGGATAGGATTCAGGTCCCATCCGCCCAAAGGCAGGTTCTTCCTGTCAAACATATCATCAAGACCAGAGAAGAGAGACGCCTTCCTAGGGTGTGTGAGGGATCTCTCATCTCTCGGAGTAATTGTCCCAGTCCCTCTGGCAGAAAGACGTCTGGGGTATTATTCAAACCTTTTTGTGGTCCCAAAAAAGGAGGGTACGTTTCGCCCAATTCCGGACCTAAAGTGCCTAAACAAGTTTGTCAGTTGCATTGTTCAAAATGGAAATGTTCAGGTTTTGAAGGATGCTTACCTTCACGTTCTAATCCGCAGGGATCACTTCAGGTTCCTAAAATTTGCATTTCTGGACCAACACTTCCAGTTTATGGCCCTACTGTTCAGGGTGGCAACTGCCCCAAGAGTCTTTACTAAGGATGCAACGAAATTTCGGCAACCAAAATTTTCGGCTGAAAATGGGCCTATCCTATTTCGGCCGAAAGAGAGGCAAGCTGGACGAAAATTGCATGTTACATTTGTGCCACACTTACACTTGCTGGCCGCCGCTAACCGCATCCATCCACACCTAAATTTAGACCTGTGCAGCTAGGGGCTTTCTAGGCCATTAGGTTAGTAAACTACATTTCCCACAATGCCACTCACGCATGAACAGCACAGCCCCCTCCCTTCCTGTCTAGAGCGGTTTGTTTCAGAAGAATCCAGTGCGTGCACTTCCTGAAAGGCTCCGGTATTTTGTTGATTTAGTGCTGACCTTAGTGAGGAGGAATAGTTGCTCCGTGCAGGTTCAGATCTGTTAGAGACAACAGAGCTTTGATTTACAGCAGCCTAAAACGGAGCAACCCCCCTCTACCTCCAGGCACTACAAAGCTGTAAATCAAACCTCCGTTGACTCTAAGGGAGCTGAACTGCTGAACCGGAGCAACTCTTCCTCCACACTAACAGCAGGTTAACCCTCTTCCTCCTTACTAAGCAGCAGCAGTTAACCCTTAGGCAGCAAAACAGCAATACTCCGTAGTCCTCAGTCAAAGTCCTATAGGCAGGATAATAACATACGTGGAACACCTTCCTGATTTAATTTTAGTCAGCTGATATGGGAACTGAAGTTAAAAGATTTTACTAATGCTGCTTTTAAGGATCCACTATTTTTTATATTTTATTATAGAGTACAAGTATTTAGCAAATGTTAAACTATTAGAACTGTAATTTACATAAGTGCCTTAAACAGAGAGCTCTCATTCACATATGTGAATGACAACTCTCTGTATAAAGCACTTATGTTACTGTCTTCTCTCTATAAAACACTTCTGTAAATTACAGCTCTGTATAAGCCTCTTCTATGAATGACAGCTCTCTGTATAATGCACTGCTGCTTATTACAGCTCTCTCTTTTATATAGGGCACTCATGTGACTGACAGCTCTCTGAATAATGCACTTCTATTACTAATAACATCTCTCTGTATAATGATCTTACGTTACTAAAAGCTCTTTGTATAAGGCACATCTGTTACTGACACCACTTTGTTGTATAAGGCTCTTCTGTTACTGTCTGCTCCCTGTATAAGGAACTTCTGTTACTGGATTCTCTCTTTATAAGGTACTTATGTTACTGGCTGCTCTCTGTATAAGGCACTTCTGTGAATCACATCTCTGTATAAAGCACTAAGGTACCCTATTAATAGAGAGAGCTGTAATAAGCACCAGTGCATTATACAGAGAGCTGTCATTCACAGAAGAGGCTTATACAGAGTGTTTTATACAGAGAGAAGACAATAACATAAGTGCTTTAAACAGAAAGCAGCCAGTATCAGAAGAGCCTTATACAAATTGCTGTCAGTAACAGATGTGCCTTATACAAAGAGATGTCAGTAACAGAAGTCTTATACAGAGGGATGTCAGTAACAGAAGTCTTATACAGAGAGCTGTTAGTAACAAGAGCCTTATACAGAGAGATGTTAGTAACAGAAGAGGTTTATACAGAAAGGTGCTAGTAACTGAAGAGCCTTATACAGAGAACTGTCAGTAAAAGATGAGCTTCCAGCAAACAAATATCTATAGCAAACTTAGAAGAGTCTTATACAGAGATTTGTTTAAAGGGATAGGTAACCCAGAATTTTTCTTTCATAATTTAGATAGAGCATGTTTTTTAAACAACTTTCTAATTTACTTCTATTAATTTTTTCTTAGTTCTCTTGGTATCTTTATTTTAAAAAGTTGGAATGTAAGCTTAGAAGCCAACCCATTTCTGGAGCACTATTTAATATCAACAATTATTCTTCATTCAGTCCTATATAATGGAAACAGATTTAACAGATTTTTATTTATATTGGTTTATTAAGTTTATTTTCTGTCTAATTTTGGTGAGTTACTTTCAATAAAAGTGTGGTTATTTATTTTAATGGCTTGTAGTTTTTCATTTTAGAGTAATTAAATTCATTAAAAAGTCTAATATTATTAATACAATTATAGAAAAAACCTATTTTAAAATCATTTGGGGAAAAGGTCATTTTCGATTTCGGTTTTCGGCCAAGGGCATCCTGAATTTTCGGTTACGGTCCAGAATTTTCATTTCGGTGCATCCTTATTACTAAGGTTCTGAGAGCGCTGCTCGCGGTAGCGAGAGTCAGGTGTATTGCAGTGGCTCCTTATCTGGACGATATCCTGGTCTAGGCTCTGTCCTGCAGTCTCGCGAGGACCACTCGAGATCTCTTCTTCGATCCCACGGATGGAAGATAAACGAAGGAAAGAGTTCCCTGGTCTCCAGCAACACAGTGGAATTCCTGGGTACGATAATAGATTTTTCAGCCATGAATATATTCTTGACAATTCAGAGATGTTGCAAGGTTGCATCCAGCTGTCTTGCCCTTCAGTCTTCCTCAAGGACATCTGTGGCCAGGTGAATGGAGGTGATAGGGCTCATGGTATCCAGCATTGATGTCATTCCATTCGCCAGGTTCCATCTCCGACCTCTTCACTTGTGCATGTTGAGACAATGGAACGGTGATCAATCCCAACAGATATATCTGGACAACCGAACGAGGGACTCCCTCTCTTGGTGTATTCGTCCAGGACAGCTGTCTCAGGGGTCATCCTTCGTGAGTTCGTCCAGGAAGATTGTGACCACAGACGCAAGTCTGGATGGGGAGCTGTTTGGGGTGCCAGGAAGACACAGGGCAGATGGACTCGAGAGGAATCAAGCTTTCCGATAAATATTCTGGAACTGCGAGTGTTATTCAACGCTCTTAAGGCTTGGCACCTCCTGGGGTCGTCCAGATTCCAGTCGGACAACATCACCTCTGTGGCTTACATAAACCATCAGGGGGGAAAAGAGGAGCTCCCTAGCTATGAGGGAGGTTTCTCGGATCCTGGAATGGGCAGATTCACAATTGTTCGCTCTCAGCGAACCATTTTCCCAGGTGTGGACAACTGGGAAGTGGATTTTCTCAGCAGACAATCCTTTCATCCGGGGGAATTCTCTCTCCATCCCGAGGTGTTCGTGGAGATCTGCTTCAGATGGGGGACTGTCAAGTCAAGCAGTGATAGCTGCTGATTATTTTTTCTAATATGGAAGCTGTGTATAAAAAATTAAGTTGTTGTGACAAATAAAGAAGTCTGTTTGCTAGCAAGGAAACATAAACTTAGTTATTTGTTATTATCTTGCCTTGGTATATAGTAACCAATAATATAAGTAGTATTAATGGTTAAAGATTTTAGGCATAACAGTCTAGTAAACTTTAGAATAAGTATGTATTAGAACTTAGAACTCAGGATAAGATAAAGATAAGATTAACAACCCTTCACTTCAGAGAATTACTTTAGGAAGTATTTATGCAATACATTTACTATAGGAACCGTGAGGAACGCTAACAGTACGTCTGTGTTAATAGCAAACAGCAGGTCTCCCAGCTTGGTTTTATTATATGCAAGTGCTGAGGTAACTGTACACAGAGCTATAACATCCACCAGTCTATGTATACGAAAACTGTTCCTGTTGGCGTGATGTCGATGCTGGCTAGTGATCAAGAGGGTAGGTCTGTGAGTCTGATGCACCGGAATGCTGGGGATCCGTATTGCGTGACACGCTGTGTTGTGTCTCGGTGCAGTGCTTCCCTGATGTCTGTCGGGTAGGTGAAGGGTGAGTTTACACTCCCGGAGCTGACGTCACAGCTTGCGGCAGAGAGCAGACCGATGCGTTCCCAAAGAGAGGCTATTAAGACACATTGTGCAAGTTGAATCCTCTCAGTAACAAGGTGCGAGTTTGTGAGCTGGAGTCTTTAGGAAAGGAACTTCAATAAACCAGCTAGGAACCTTGGAAAAAGGTAGGTTACATAGGGAAAGAGAGGATGTTAATTGGAATTAAAGGTGGTATAGTGATGTTACACTGATTTACTTAAGGTTGAATGGAGGAGTTCATGACAGGGACGCCGGAGATAGACCTCATGGAGTCCAGACTCAATTTCAAGCTACCCAGATACTAGTCGCAGTCCAGGGCTGATAGATGCCTTAGCGGTGCCTTGGGAGTTCAACCTAATTTACATTTTCACACTGTTGCCACTTCTACCTCGAGTAGTGGCCCACATCAAGCAGGAGCAAGCTTCGGCTATTCTGATTGCTCCGTCGTTGCCGCGTAGGACGTGGTTTGCGGATCTGGTGGGGATGTTATCGTCTCCTCCATGGAAGTTACCCTGTCGCAGAGATCTGCTGGCTCAGGGTCCCTTCCTCCACCAAAATCTTGATTCTCTGAAGCCGACTGCATGGAGATTAAACGCCTAGTCTTAGCTAAGAGAGGTTTTTCAAAGAGAGTAAATGATACTCTCATTCAGGCCAGGAAGCCGGCACTAGGCGCATCTATCATATTTAGAGGACCTACTTGTCCTGGTGTGAGGAACGGGGATATCCCTGCCATAAGGTTAGGGTATACAGGATTCTGGCCTTTCTCCAGGACGGTCTGGATAAGGGTCTTGCCGCCAGTTCCTTAAAGGAGCAGATTTCGGCTTTATCTGTACTGTTACACAAGAAGCTAGCGGAGCTTCCTGATATTCAGTCCTTTGTTCAGGCTCTATCTAGGATTAGACCTGTCTTTAGAAATTCTGCTCCTCCATGGAGCTTAAACTTGGTTCTTAAGATTTTGCAGAGGGCTCCGTTTGAACCTATGCATGCGCTTGACATTAAAATTCTTTCCTGGAAGGTTCTATTCTTACTGGCTATTGCATCGGCTCGCAGAGTTCTGAGTTAGCAGCCTTGCAATGTGAGCCCCCTTACCTGGTGTTTCACGCTGATAAGGCTGTTCTTCACACTGGATTGGGGTTTCTTCCCAAAGTGATGTTGAATCGTAATATAAATCAGGAAATAGTAGTTCCTTCCTTGTGTCCTAACCCTTCTTCGGCTAAGGAAAGGTTACTTCATAATTTAGATGTGGTTCGTGCTCTGAAGTTTTATCGTCAGGCCAGAAAGGATTCAGACAGACTTTGTCTTTGTGGTGTTTTTGGGGAAGCGCAGGGGGCAGAGAGCCTCTGCCACTTCTCTATCCTTTTGGTTTTGGAGCATGATTTGTCTTGCCTATGAGACAGTGGGACATAAACCTCTTTAGAGGATTACAGCTCACTCAACTAGAGCTGTGGCTTCTTCTTGGGCCTTTAAGAACGAGGCCTCTATGGAGCAGATTTGTAATGCGGCAACTTGGTCCTCTTTACATACTTTTTGCAAAATTTTACAAATTTGATGTCTTTGCTTTGGCGGAAGCAGCTTTTGGGAGAGAGGTTCTGCAGGCAGCGATGCCCTCAGTTTAGGATCCGCCTCATTTTGCCCTCCCATTTTTTTCATTCAGTGTCCTCTAGAGCTTGGGTATTTGTTCCCACAAGTAATGAATGCAGCAGTGGACTCTCCTCCTATTAAGATGTTAAACATAAATTATGCTTACCTGATTATTTAATTTTCATCTGTGGGAGGAGAGTCCACTGCTCCCACCCATTTCTCCGGTGATCGGACCTAAATTTAATTTTTATTCTTCTGGCACCATTTATACCCTGATATTTCTCCTACTGTTCTTTCTTCCCTTGGCAGAATGACTGGGGGATGAGAGGAGTGGGGGGAGGTATTTAAGCCTTTGGCTGGGGTGTCTTTGCCTCCTCCTGGTTGCTAGGTTCTTAATTCCCACAAGTAATGAATGCATCAGTGGACTCTCCTCCCACAGATGGACTTGAAATTATCAGGTAAGCATAATTTATGTTTTTAAAATTATCCCTCCCTTTCTTGTTACTCGTGGACTTCCCCATCTTGGGTATTAAAACTCATATGTTACAGCTTGTGGTCTCCACCTATTTGAAAGAAAACATAATTTAAGAACTTACCTGATAAATTAATTTATTTAATGATGGCGAGGGTCCACGAGGCACCACCAATTTGGGGTTATATTTTTGTCTAAATCACATCTTTTTTCTGCTCCTCATTATTGGATTTTACTCCTTAAACACCTTAGCACTCTGCTATTCGTAAAATTGAAGTATCGTGAGGTGGTAGGGTATTTATAGGTTTTTGAGATTTGGGAACATTGTCTCGTCCTGGTAGGAATGTGTATACCATACGTAACAGCTTGTGGACTCTTGCCACCATGAAATAAATGTATTTAAGATAAGTTCTTACCTTATTTATGTTTTTTTGGAGCCCTACTATCTGTATTGATAGCTCAAGGAATAGCAGTACCAATTTGTTTTGAATGACATTTTGGTTCTGGCTCCTTCCTTTTTGGGTGGCAGAGGTTCACACCTCCCAAGATTTTTCAATTTCTTTGCACGTTTGGTCGGAAACTATTTACTCCTGTAAGCTCCTCGTTTGTTCAAGCAATTCGACTTAGAAGTGATCTACGATTCTGTATCCATGTGATAAATGCTTACTGAACAGAGCATAGTAAAATTACATAGAGCTTGTGTAATGTTTTAGTTGCTGTCACCTTCTTTAGTTCTGTGCATAGTGTGTCTAATGGTAGCAGCTTCAGGTGCTTTTTAGTTGCATGGCTCTATTTTTTACCTGTACAGCTAGGGATGTTTCAGCAGTGGATCGGAGATTGCGGTCCTCTTGAAGAGTGTCTTCTTGGATTTCAAGACCAAGCAGTCGTGCACTCTTTGGCAGCAGTTTTATAACCATGTAAATATAGGGACATCTTTGTTTCTGTAGCCATATGGGGTGATGATCACCCCAGTCACCAGTTTGTCAGGATTTTGCGCAGTCTGGAGAGTTTTAGAAAGCACAGGGGAGTTAGAAATCCTCAGGATGCGTGGTTTACAATATTCTTGAATTCTGTGCTATTTCCAGGTTTTACTTTGTGGATATCAACTAAAGTAGTTTTGACGAATTACATAAATAGAGATTCTTTCTTTTTGTGTGTGTATGTGGTCTGGGCCCAAACTTTATTTTTTATTTTTGTTGCTACTAAGGAATTTTTATCAATCTTTTTCCTGGATTGTTCTCTCTTCAGTAACCTGTAAGTGTCAGAAGGCTACAGCAGTTATGCTAGCTTCTTGACTGAAACTGTTTAATAAGGTTTATTTTCTTCAGAAATGGAAAGAGTCCACAGCTGCAGTCATTACTTTTGGGAATTCAGAACCTGGCCACCAGGAGGAGGCAAAGACACCCCAGCCAAAGGCTTAAATACCTTCCCCACTTTCCTCATTCCCAAGTCATTCTTTGCCTTCCGTCCCAGGAGGTTGGCAGAGAAGTGTCAGAAGTTTGTTTTGTCTCTTATGGACGGTTGTACTCTTTGACATGGGACAGGAGTTTTAAGCAATCCTATCAGCCTCTCCGTGAGAGCCTGGATGGAAGTCCGGAGATGCAGGGAGAGTCTTTCCGCAAAACCATCCCGACTCATATTAACAGCTCCAAAAGCAATCGGCGTTGTCTCTCAAGTCCATGGCGGAGGCGCTGCTACTATTCGTCACACTTGAAGGGCCGTGTTCCTGTTCCACGGCGTAGATTCGGGTAAGATTGTTTCATGTTACTTCATCTGAATGTACTGTATCTTATTTGTTTCATGTACGGTACTCTCCTGCGGGACTAATTAAGTATAAAAAATAGGGCCTCAGTGGGGCTCTTTTTGTTCTTGGAATCGAGGGTTAATATCTCCCGAGGGGGATTATTGAACGGGGGGTTTAATCATGTTTGTTATGTGATTCAATCTGCTTATGTGTAGTGTTAACTGTGCTCTTGGCTTAGAACATAGGGGCCTTTGGAAGTGACGCAACCTTATGGTTGGGTGCTCTTTTCTCTTGTTAAGTGTATCCAGTCCACGGATCATCCATTACTTGTGGGATATTCTCCTTCCCAACAGGAAGTTGCAAGAGGATCACCCACAGCAGAGCTGCTATATAGCTCCTCCCCTCACTGCCATATCCAGTCATTCTCTTGCAACTTTCAACTAAGATGGAGGTCGTAAGAGGACTGTGGTGTTTTATACTTAGTTTATTTCTTCAATCAAAAGTTTGTTATTTTTAAATGGTACCGGAGTGTACTGTTTATCTCAGGCAGTATTTAGAAGAAGAATCTGCCTGCGTTTTCTATGATCTTAGCAGAAGTAACTAAGATCCTTTGCTGTTCTCACATATTCTGAGGAGTGAGGTAACTTCAGAGGGGGAATAGCGTGCAGGTTTTCCTGTAATAAGGTATGTGCAGTTAAAATATTTTTCTAGGGATGGAATTTGCTAGAAAATGCTGCTGATACCGTAGTAAGTAAAGCCTTAAATGCAGTGATAGCGACTGGTATCAGGCTTATTAATAGAGATACATACTCTTATAAAAGTGTATTTTAAAACGTTTGCTGGCATGTTTAATAGTTTTTTACATATGTTTGGTGATAAAACTTATTGGGGCCTAGTTTTTTCCACATGGTTGGCTTGAATTTTGCCTAGAAACAGTTTCCTGAGGCTTCCCACTGTTGTAATATGAGTGGGAGGGGCCTATTTTGGCGTTTTTTTGCACAGCAAAAATTACAGACACAGACATCCAGCTTCTTCCTGCATGATCCAGGACTTCTCTGAAGGGCTCAAAAGGCTTCAAAAGTCGTATTGAGGGAGGTAAAAAGCCACAGTAGAGCTGTGGCAGTTGTTGTGACTGTTTAAAAAACGTTTTTGTCATTTGTTATTCCGTTTTTGGTATTAAGGGGTTAATCATCCATTTGCAAGTGGGTGCAATGCTCTGCTAACTTATTACATACACTGTAAAAATTTTGTTGGTGTAACTGCATTTTTTTCACTGTTATTTCAAAATTTGGGAAAATTTATTTCTTAAAGGCGCAGTAACGTTTTTTATATTGCTTGTAAACTTGTTTTAAAGTGTTTTCCAAGCTTGCTAGTCTCTTTGCTAGTCTGTTTAAACATGTCTGACACAGAGGAACCTACTTGTTCATTATGTTTGAAAGCCATGGTGGAGCCCCATAGGAGAATGTGTACTAAATGTATTGATTTCACCTTAAACAGTAAAGATCAGTCTTTATCTATAAAAGAATTATCACCAGAGGGTTCTGTCGAGGGGGAAGTTATGCCGACTAACTCTCCCCACATGTCAGACCCTTGGCCTCCCGCTCAGGGGACGCACGCTAATATGGAGCCAATTACATCAGGGACGCCCATAGCGATTACCTTGCAGGACATGGCTGCAATCATGAATAATACCCTGTCGGAGGTGTTATCTAGATTGCCTGAATTAAGAGGCAAGCGCGATAGCTCTGGGGTTAGGAGAGATACACAGCGCGCAAATGCTGTTAGAGCCATGTCTGATACTGCGTCACAGTATGCAGGACGGAGAGCTTCAGTCTGTGGGTGACATCTCTGACTCGGGGAAACCTGATTCAGAGATTTCTAATTTTAAATTTAAGCTTGAGAACCTCCGTGTATTGCTTGGGGAGGTATTAGCTGCTCTGAATGACTGTAACACAGTTGCAATTCGAGAGAAATTGTGAAGGCTGGATAGATACTATGCAGTGCCGGTGTGTACTGACGTTTTTCCTATACCTAAAAGGCTTACAGAAATTATTAGCAAGGAGTGGGATAGACCCGGTGTGCCCTTTTCCCCACCTCCTATATTTAGAAAAATGTTTCCAATAGACGCCACTACACGGGACTTATGGCAGACGGTCCCTAAGGTGGAGGGAGCAGTTTCTACTTTAGCAAAGCGTACCACTATCCCGGTTGAGGACAGTTGTGCTTTTTCAGATCCAATGGATAAAAAATTGGAGGGTTACCTTAAGAAAATGTTTATTCAACAAGGTTTTATTTTACAGCCCCTTGCATGCATTGCGCCTGTCACTGCTGCGGCGGCATTCTGGTTTGAGGCCCTGGAAGAGGCCATCCAGACAGCTCCATTGAATGAAATTATTGACAAGCTTAGAACGCTTAAGCTAGCTAACTCATTTGTTTCTGATGCCATTGTTCATTTGACTAAACTAACGGCTAAGAATTCCAGATTTGCCATCCAGGCTCGTAGGGCGCTATGGCTTAAATCCTGGTCAGCTGATGTGACTTCAAAGTCTAAATTACTCAACATTTCTTTCAAGGGGCAGACCTTATTCGGGCCTGGTTTGAAAGAAATTATTACTGACATTACTGGAGGTAAGGGTCATACCCTTCCTCAGGACAGGGCCAAACAGTCTAATTTTCGTGCCTTTCGAAATTTCAAGGCAGGTGCAGCATCAACTCCCTCTGCTTCAAAACAAGAGGGAACTTTTGCTCATTCCAAGCAGGCCTGGAAACCTAACCAGTCCTGGAACAAGGGCAAGCAGGCCAGATAGCCTGCTGCTGCCTCCAAGACAGCATGAAGGAGCGGCCCCCTATCCGACAACGGATCTAGTAGGGGGCAGACTCTCTCTCTTCGCCCAGGCGTGGGCAAGAGATGTTCAGGATCCCTGGGCGTTGGAGATCATATCTCAGGGATATCTTCTGGACTTCAAAGCTTCTCCACAAGGGAGATTTCACCTTTCAAGATTATCTGCAAACCAGATAAAGAAAGAGGCATTCCTAAGCTGCGTGCAAGACCTCCTTGTAATGGGAGTGATCAATCCAGTTCCGCGGACGGAACAAGGACAGTTGTTTTATTCAAATCTGTTTGTGGTTCCCAAAAAAGAGGAAACCTTCAGACCAATTTTGGATCTAAAGATCCTAAACAAATTCCTCAGAGTTCCGTCATTCAAGATGGAAACTATTCGAACCATTTTACCCATGATCCAAGAGGGTCAGTACATGACCACAGTGGACTTAAAGGATGCCTACCTTCACATTCCGATTCACAAGAATCATAATCGGTTCCTGAGGTTTGCCTTTCTAGACAGGCATTACCAGTTTGTAGCTCTTCCATTCGGGTTGGCTACAGCCCCAAGGATTTTTACAAAGGTTCTGGGCTCACTTCTGGCGGTTCTAAGACCGCGAGGCATAGCGGTGGCTCCTTACCTAGACGACATCCTGATACAGGCGTCAAGCTTTCAAATTGCCAAGTTTCATACAGAGATAGTTCTGGCATTTCTGAGGTCGCATGGGTGGAAAGTGAACGAAGAAAAGAGTTCTCTATCTCCTCTCACAAGAGTTTCCTTCCTAGGGACTGTAATAGATTCTATAGAAATGAAAATTTACCTGACGGAGTCCAGGTTATCAAAACTTCTAAATGCTTGGCGTGTTCTTCACACCCTTCCGCGCCCCACGGTGGCCCAGTGCATGGAAGTAATCGGCTTAATGGTAGCGGCGATGGACATAGTGCCATTTGCGCGCCTGCATCTCAGACCGCTGCAATTATGCATGCTCAGTCAGTGGAATGGGGATTACACAGATTTGTCCCCTCTACTAAATCTGGATCAGGAAACCAGAGATTCTCTTCTCTGGTGGTTATCTCGGGTCCATCTGTCCAAAGGTATGACCTTTCGCAGACCAGTTTGGACCATTGTAACAACAGATGCCAGCCTTCTAGGTTGGGGTGCAGTCTGGAACTCCCTGAAGGCTCAGGGTTCATTGACTCAGGAGGAGAAACTCCTCCCAATAAATATTCTGGAGATAAGAGCAATATTCAATGCTCTTCTAGCTTGGCCTCAGTTAGCAACACTGAGGTTCATCAGATTTCAGTCGGGCAACATCACGACTGTGGCTTACATCAACCATCAAGGGGGAACCAGGAGTTCCCTAGCGATGTCAGAAGTCTCCAAGATAATTCGCTGGGCAGAGACTCACTCTTGCCACCTGTCAGCGATCCATATCCATGGGGTAGAGAACTGGGAGGCGGATTTTCTAAGTCTTCAGACTTTTCATCCGGGGGAGTGGGAACTCCATCCGGAGGTGTTTGCTCAATTGGTTCTCTGTTGGGGCAAACCAGAACTGGATCTCATGGCGTCTCGCCAGAACGCCAAGCTTCCTTGTTACGGAACCAGGTCCAGGGACCCAGAAGCGGCACTGATAGATGCTCTAGCAGCGCCTTGGTTCTTCAACCTGGCTTATGTGTTTCCACCGTTTCCCCTGCTCCCTCGTCTGATTGCCAAAATCAAACAGGAGAGAGCATCGGTGATATTGATATTGCCTGCGTGGCCACGCAGGACCTGGTATGCAGACCTAGTGGACATGTCATCCTTTCCACCATGGACTCTGCCTCTGAGACAAGACCTTCTAATACAAGGTCCTTTCAATCATCCGAATCTACTTTCTCTGAGACTGACTGCATGGAGATTGAACGCTTGATCCTATCAAAGCGTGGCTTCTCCGAGTCGGTAATTGATACCTTAATACAGGCACGAAAGCCTGTCACCAGGAAAATGTACCACAAGATATGGCGTAAATATCTTCATTGGTGTGAATCCAAGAATTACTCATGGAGTAGGGTTAGGATTCCTAGGATATTGTCCTTCCTCCAAGAGGGTTTGGACAAAGGATTATCAGCTAGTTCTTTAAAGGGATAGATCTCTGCTCTGTCTATTCTTTTACACAAGCGTCTGGCAGAAGTTCCAGACGTTCAGGCATTTTGTCAGGCTTTAGTTAGAATTAAGCCTGTGTTTAAACCAGTTGCTCCTCCATGGAGCTTAAACTTGGTTCTTAAAGTTCTTCAAGGAGTTCCTTTTGAACCCCTTCATTCTATTGATATCAAACTTCTGTCATGGAAAGTTCTTTTTCTGATGGCTGTTTCCTCGGCTCGAAGAGTCTCGGAGTTATCTGCCTTACATTGTGATTCTCCTTATCTGATCTTCCATTCAGATAAGGTAGTCCTGCGTACAAAACCTGGGTTTTTACCTAAGGTGGTTTCTAACAAGAATATCAATCAGGAGATTGTTGTTCCATCATTATGTCCTAATCCTTCTTCAAAGAAGGAACGTCTTTTGCATAATCTAGACGTAGTCCGTGCCTTGAAGTTTTACTTACAGGCTACTAAAGATTTTCGTCAAACATCTAACCTGTTTGTTGTTTACTCTGGACAGAGGAGAAGTCAAAAGGACTCGGCAACCTCTCTTTCTTTTTGGCTTCGGAGTATCATCCGTTTAGCCTATGAGACTGCTGGACAGCAGCCCCCTGAAAGGATTACAGCTCATTCTACTAGAGCTGTGGCTTCCACCTGGGCCTTTAAAAATGAGGCTTCTGTTGAACAGATTTGCAAGGCTGCGACTTGGTCTTCGCTTCATACCTTTTCCAAATTTTACAAATTTGATACTTTTGCTTCTTTGGATGCTGTTTTTGGGAGAAAGGTTCTACAGGCAGTGGTTCCTTCCGTTTAAGTTCCTGCCTTGTCCCTCCCATCATCCGTGTACTTTAGCTTTGGTATTGGTATCCCACAAGTAATGGATGATCCGTGGACTGGATACACTTAACAAGAGAAAACATAATTTATGCTTACCTGATAAATTTATTTCTCTTGTAGTGTATCCAGTCCACGGTCCGCCCTGTCCTTTTAAGGCAGGTCTAAATTTTAATTAAACTTCAGTCACCACTGCACCCTATGGTTTCTCCTTTCTCGGCTTGTTTCGGTCGAATGACTGGATATGGCAGTGAGGGGAGGAGCTATATAGCAGCTTTGCTGTGGGTGATCCTCTTGCATCTTCCGGTTGGGAAGGAGAATATCCCACAAGTAATGGATGATCCGTGGACTGGATACACTACAAGAGAAATAATTTTATCAGGTAAGCATAAATTATGTTTTTGGAACTCCGTGCTATTTTCAGAGCTCTTCAGTTCTGGCCTCTTCTGAAGAGAGAATCGTTTATTTGATTTCAGACAGACAATGTCACAACCGTGGCGTATGTCAATCATCAAGGTGGGACTCACAGTCCTCAAGCTATAAAAGAAGTATCTCGGATACTTGTATGGGCGGAATCCAGCTCCTGTCTAATTTCTGTGGTTCACATCCCAGGTGTAGACAATTGGGAAGCGGATTATCTCAGTCGCCAGACGTTACATCCGGGCGAATGGTCTCTTCACCCAGAGGTATTTCTTCAGATTGTTCAAATCTGGGGACTTCCAGAAAAAGATCTGATGGCCTCTCATCTAAACAAGAAACTTCCCAGGTATCTGTCCAGATCCAGGGATCCTCAGGCGGAAGCATTGGACGCGTTGTTGCTTCCTTGGAATTATCATCCTGCCTATATCTTTCCGCCTCTAGTTCTTCTTCCAAAAGTGATTTCCAAAATTCGAATGGAACGTTCGTTTGTACTGCTGGTGGCTCCAGCATGGCCTCACAGGTTTTGGTATGCGGATCTCATTCGGATGGCCAGTTGCCAACCTTGGACACTTCCGTTAAGACCAGACCTTCTATCTCAAGTCCCATTTTTCCATCAGGATCTCAAATCATTAAATTTGAAGGTATGGAAATTGAACGCTTGATTCTTAGTCATAGAGGTTTCTCTGACTCAGTAATTAATACTATGTTACAGGCTCGTAAATCTGTGTCTAGGAAGATTTATTATCAAGTCTGGAAGACTTACATTTCTTGGTGTTCTTCTCATAAATTCTCCTGGCATTCTTTTAGAATTCCTAGAATTTTACAGTTTCTTCAGGATGGTTTGGAGATTTGTCTGCAAGTTCTTTGAAAGGACAAATCTCTGCTCTTTCTTCCTGATATTCATTGTTTTGTACAGGCTTTGGTTCGTATCAAACCTGTCATTAAGTCAATCTCTCCTCCTTGGAGTCTTAATTTGGTTCTGAGGGCTTTACAGGCTCCTCCATTTGAACCTATGCATTCTCTGGATATTAAATTACTTTCTTGGAAAGTTTTGTTCCTTTTGGCCATCTCTTCTGCTAGATGAGTTTCTGAGTTATCTGCTCTTTCTTGTGAATCTCCTTTTCTGATTTTTCATCAGGATAAGGCGGTGTTGCGGACTTTATTTCAATTTTTACTTAAGGTTGTGAATTCTAACAACATTAGTAGAGAAATTGTTGTCCCTTCATTGTGTCCTAATCCTAAGAATTCTCTGGAGAGATCTTTACATTCTTTAGATGTAGTAAGAGCTTTGAAATATTATGTTGAAGCTACTAAAGATTTTAGAAAGACTTCTAGTCTATTTGTTATCTTTTCTGGTTCCAGGAAAGGTCAGAAAGCTTCTGACATTTCTTTGGCGTCTTGGTTAAAGTCTTTGATTCATCATGCTTATGTGGAGTCGGGTAAGTCCCCGCCTCAAAGGATTACGGCTCATTTCTCCAACATAGGTGTGTCCGGTCCACGGCGTCATCCTTACTTGTGGGATATTCTCTTCCCCAACAGGAAATGGCAAAGAGCCCAGCAAAGCTGGTCACATGATCCCTCCTAGGCTCCGCCTTCCCCAGTCATTCTCTTTGCCGTTGTACAGGCAACATCTCCACGGAGATGGCTTAGAGTTTTTTGGTGTTTAAATGTAGTTTTTATTCTTCAATCAAGAGTTTGTTATTTTAAAATAGTGCTGGTATGTACTATTTACTCTGAAACAGAAAAGAGATGAAGATTTCTGTTTGTAAGAGGAAAATGATTTTAGCAACCGTTACTAAAATCGATGGCTGTTTCCACACAGGACTGTTGAGAGGAATTAACTTCAGTTGGGGGAAACAGTGAGCAGACTTTTGCTGCTTGAGGTATGACACATTTCTAACAAGACTTGGTAATGCTGGAAGCTGTCATTTTCCCTATGGGATCCGGTAAGCCATTTTTATTAAATAAGAATAAAGGGCTTCACAAGGGCTTTAAAGACTGGTAGACATTTTTCTGGGCTAAAACGATTGATATATAAGCATTTTTAATACTTCATAGTTTTGAGGAGTTATTTTATTCTTGGGAATTATGTAAAATAACTGGCAGGCACTGTATTGGACACCTTTTTCACTGGGGGCCTTCTCTAATCATAGGCAGAGCCTCATTTTCGCGCCTCTATTGCGCAGTTGTTTTTGGGAAGCAAGACATGCAGATGCATGTGTGAGGAGCTCAGATACATAGAAAAAGCTTACTGAAGGCGTCATTTGGTATCGTATTCCCCTTTGGGCTTGGTTGGGTCTCAGCAAAGCAGATACCAGGGACTGTATAGGGGTTAAATATAAAAACGGCTCCGGTTCCGTTATTTTAAGAGTTAAAGCTTTCAAATTTGGTGTGCAATACTTTTAAGGCTTTAAGACACTGTGGTGAAATTTTGGTGAATTTTGAACAATTCCTTCATACTTTTTCACATTTTCAGTAATAAAGTGTGTTCAGTTTAAAATTTAAAGTGACAGTAACGGTTTTATTTTAAAACGTTTTTTTGTACTTTGTTATCAAGTTTATGCCTGTTTAACATGTCTGAACTATCAGATAGACTATGTTCTGTATGTGGGGAAGCCAAGGTTCCTTCTCATTTAAATAGATGTGATTTATGTGACACAAAATTTAGAGAAAATGATGCCCAAGATGATTCCTCAAGTGAGGGGAGTAAGCATGGTACTGCATCATCCCCTCCTTCGTCTACGCCAGTCTTGCCCACACAGGAGGCCCCTAGTACATCTAGTGCGCCAATACTCCTTACTATGCAACAATTAACGGCTGTAATGGTTAATTCTATCAAAAACATTTTAGCCAAAATGCCCACTTATCAGCGAAAGCGCGACTGCTCTGTTTTAGAAAATACTGAAGAGCATGAGGACGCTGATGATATTGGTTCTGAAGTGCCCCTACACCAGTCTGAGGGGGCCAGGGAGGTTTTGTCTGAGGGAGAAATTTCAGATTCAGGGAAAATTTCTCAACAAGCTGAACCTGATGTGATTACATTCAAATTTAAATTGGAACATCTCCGCGCTCTGCTTAAGGAGGTGTTATCTACTCTGGATGATTGTGAGAATTTGGTAATTCCAGAGAAATTATGTAAGATGGACAAGTTCCTAGAGGTCCCGGGGCCCCCCGAAGCTTTTCCTATACCCAAGCGGGTGGCGGACATTGTAAACAAAGAATGGGAAAGGCCCGGCATACCTTTTGTCCCTCCCCCTATATTTAAGAAATTGTTTCCTATGGTCGACCCCAGAAAGGACTTATGGCAGACAGTCCCCAAGGTCGAGGGGGCGGTTTCTACTCTAAACAAACGCACTACTATCCCTATAGAAGATAGTTGTGCTTTCAAAGATCCTATGGATAAAAAATTAGAGGGTTTGCTTAAAAAGATGTTTGTTCAGCAAGGTTACCTTCTACAACCAATTTCATGCATGGTTCCTGTCACTACAGCAGCGTGTTTCTGGTTCGATGAACTAGAAAAGTCGCTCAATAAAGATTCTTCTTATGAGGAGATTATGGACAGAATTCATGCTCTCAAATTGGCTAACTCCTTTACTTTAGACGCCACTTTGCAATTGGCTAGATTAGCGGCGAAAAATTCAGGGTTTGCTATTGTGGCGCGCAGAGCGCTTTGGCTAAAATCTTGGTCAGCGGATGCGTCTTCCAAGAACAAATTGCTTAACATACCTTTCAAGGGGAAAACGCTGTTTGGCCCTGACTTGAAAGAGATTATTTCTGATATCACTGGGGGTAAGGGCCACGCCCTTCCTCAGGATAGGTCTTTCAAGGCTAAAAATAAACCAAATTTTCGTCCCTTTCGCAGAAACGGACCAGCCCCAAGTGCTACATCCTCTAAGCAAGAGGGTAATACTTCTCAAACCAAGCCAGCCTGGAGGCCAATGCAAGGCTGGAACAAAGGTAAGCAGGCCAAGAAACCTGCCACTGCTACCAAGACAGCATGAGATGTTGGCCCCCGATCCGGGACCGGATCTGGTGGGGGGCAGACTTTCTCTCTTCGCTCAGGCTTGGGCAAGAGATGTTCTGGATCCTTGGGCGCTAGAAATAGTCTCCCAAGGTTATCTTCTGGAATTCAAGGAGCTTCCCCCAAGGGGGAGGTTCCACAGGTCTCAATTGTCTTCAGAAACAGACAGGCATTCTTACATTGTGTAGAAGACCTGTTAAAAATGGGAGTGATTCATCCTGTTCCATTAGGAGAACAAGGGATGGGATTCTACTCCAATCTGTTCATAGTTCCCAAAAAAGAGGGAACATTCAGACCAATCTTAGATCTCAAGATCCTAAACAAGTTTCTCAAGGTTCCATCGTTCAAAATGGAAACCATTCGGACAATTCTTCCTTCCATCCAGGAAGGTCAATTCATGACCACGGTGGATTTAAAGGATGCGTATCTACATATTCCTATCCACAAGGAACATCATCGGTTCCTAAGGTTCGCCTTTCTGGACAAGCATTACCAGTTTGTGGCACTTCCATTCGGATTAGCCACTGCTCCAAGAATTTTCACAAAGGTACTAGGGTCCCTTCTAGCGGTGCTACGACCAAGGGGCATTGCAGTAGTACCTTACTTGGACGACATACTGATTCAAGCGTCGTCCCTACCACAAGCAAAGGCTCATACGGACATTGTCCTGGCCTTTCTCAGATCTCACGGGTGGATAGTGAACGTAGAAAAAAGTTCTCTATCTCCGTCAACAAGAGTTCCCTTCTTGGGAACAATAATAGACTCCTTAGAAATGAGGATTTTTCTGACAGAGGCCAGAAAATCAAAACTTCTAAGCTCTTGTCAAGTACTTCATTCTGTTCCTCTTCCTTCCATAGCGCAGTGCATGGAAGTAATAGGTTTGATGGTCGCGGCAATGGACATAGTTCCTTTTGCGCGAATTCATCTGAGACCATTACAACTGTGCATGCTCAGTCAGTGGAATGGGGATTATACAGACTTGTCTCCGACGATACAAGTAGATCAGAGGACCAGAGATTCACTCCGTTGGTGGCTGACCCTGGACAACCTGTCACAGGGGATGAGCTTCCGCAGACCAGAGTGGGTCATTGTCACGACCGACGCCAGTCTGGTGGGCTGGGGCGCGGTCTGGGAACTCCTGAAAGCTCAGGGTCTTTGGTCTCGGGAAGAATCTCTTCTCCCGATAAATATTCTGGAACTGAGAGCGATATTCAATGCTCTCAAGGCTTGGCCTCAGCTAGCAAAGGCCAAATTCATACGGTTTCAATCAGACAACATGACGACTGTTGCGTATATCAACCATCAGGGGGGAACAAGGAGTTCCCTGGCGATGGAAGAAGTGACCAAAATCATTCAATGGGCGGAGACTCACTCCTGCCACTTGTCTGCAATCCACATCCCAGGAGTGGAAAATTGGGAAGCGGATTTTCTGAGTCGTCAGACATTTCATCCGGGGGAGTGGGAGCTCCATCCGGAAATCTTTGCCCAAATTACTCAATTGTGGGGCATTCCAGACATGGATCTGATGGCCTCTCATCAGAACTTCAAGGTTCCTTGCTACGGGTCCAGATCCAGGGATCCCAAGGCGACTCTAGTAGATGCACTAGTAGCACCTTGGACCTTCAACCTAGCTTATGTATTCCCACCGTTTCCTCTCATCCCCAGGCTGGTAGCCAGGATCAATCAGGAGAGGGCATCGGTGATCTTGATAGCTCCTGCGTGGCCACGCAGGACTTGGTATGCAGACCTGGTGAATATGTCATCGGCTCCACCATGGAAGCTACCTTTGAGACAGGACCTTCTTGTTCAAGGTCCGTTCGAACATCCGAATCTGGCCTCACTCCAACTGACTGCTTGGAGATTGAACGCTTGATTTTATCAAAGCGAGGGTTCTCAGATTCTGTCATTGATACTCTTGTTCAGGCCAGAAAGCCTGTAACTAGAAAAATCTACCATAAAATATGGAAAAAATATATCTGTTGGTGTGAATCTAAAGGATTCCCATGGAACAAGATAAAAATTCCTAAGATTCTATCCTTTCTTCAAGAAGGTTTGGAGAAAGGATTATCTGCAAGTTCTTTGAAGGGACAGATTTCTGCTTTATCTGTTTTACTTCACAAAAAGCTGGCGGCTGTGCCAGATGTTCAAGCTTTTGTTCAGGCTCTGGTTAGAATCAAGCCTGTTTACAAACCTTTGACTCCTCCTTGGAGTCTCAATTTAGTTCTTTCAGTTCTTCAGCGGGTTCCGTTTGAACCCTTACATTCCGTAGATATTAAGTTATTATCTTGGAAAGTTTTGTTTTTGGTTGCAATTTCTTCTGCTAGAAGAGTTTCAGAGTTATCTGCTCTGCAGTGTTCTCCTCCTTATCTGGTGTTCCATGCAGATAAGGTGGTTTTGCGTACTAAACCTGGTTTTCTTCCGAAAGTTGTTTCTAACAAAAACATTAACCAGGAGATAGTCGTGCCTTCTTTGTGTCCGAATCCAGTTTCAAAGAAGGAACGTTTGTTGCACAATTTGGATGTAGTTCGTGCTCTAAAATTCTATTTAGATGCTACAAAGGATTTCAGACAAACATCTTCCTTGTTTGTTGTTTATTCTGGTAAAAGGAGAGGTCAAAAAGCAACTTCTACCTCTCTCTCTTTTTGGCTTAAAAGCATCATCTGATTGGCTTATGAGACTGCCGGACGGCAGCCTCCTGAAAGAATCACAGCTCATTCCACTAGGGCCGTGGCTTCCACATGGGCCTTCAAGAACGAGGCTTCTGTTGATCAGATATGTAAGGCAGCGACTTGGTCTTCACTGCACACTTTTACTAAATTTTACAAATTTGATACTTTTGCTTCTTCTGAGGCTATTTTTGGGAGAAAGGTTTTGCAAGCCGTGGTGCCTTCCATCTAGGTGACCTGATTTGCTCCCTCCCATCATCCGTGTCCTAAAGCTTTGGTATTGGTTCCCACAAGTAAGGATGACGCCGTGGACCGGACACACCTATGTTGGAGAAAACAGAATTTATGTTTACCTGATAAATTACTTTCTCCAACGGTGTGTCCGGTCCACGGCCCGCCCTGGTTTTTTAATCAGGTCTGATAATTTATTTTCTTTAACTACAGTCACCACGGTATCATATGATTTCTCCTATGCAAATATTCCTCCTTTATGTCGGTCGAATGACTGGGGAAGGCGGAGCCTAGGAGGGATCATGTGACCAGCTTTGCTGGGCTCTTTGCCATTTCCTGTTGGGGAAGAGAATATCCCACAAGTAAGGATGACGCCGTGGACCGGACACACCGTTGGAGAAAGTAATTTATCAGGTAAACATAAATTCTGTTTCTACTAGGTCAGTTTCTACTTCCTGGGCTTTTAGGAATGAAGCTTCTGTTGATCAGATTTGCAAAGCAGCAACTTGGTCTTCTTTGCATACTTTTACTAAATTCTACCATTTTGATGTTTTCTTTTCTTCTGAAGCAGTTTTTGGTAGAAAAGTACTTCAGGCAGCTGTTTCAGTTTGATTCTTCTGCTTATAATTTCAGTTTTTTTCATTATAAGATTTAAACTTTTGATTTGGGTTGTGGATTATTTTTTTCAGCGGAATTGGCTGTCTTTATTTTATCCCTCCCTCTCTAGTGACTCTTGCGTGGAAGTTCCACATCTTGGGTATCTGCTATCCCATACGTCACTAGCTCATGGACTCTTGCTAATTACATGAAAGAAAACATAATTTATGTAAGAACTTACCTGATAAATTAATTTCTTTCATATTAGCAAGAGTCCATGAGACCCACCCTTTTGGTGGTGGTTATGATTTTTTTGTATAAAGCACAATTATTCCAATTCCTTATTTTTGATGCTTTCGCTCCTTTCTTATCACCCCACTTCTTGGCTATTCGTTAAACTGAATTGTGGGTGTGGTGAGGGGTGTATTTATAGGCATTTTGATATTTGGGAAACTTTGCCCCTCCTGGTAGGAATGTATATCCCATACGTCACTAGCTCATGGACTCTTGCTAATATGAAAGAAATTAATTTATCAGGTAAGTTCTTACATAAATTATGTTTTTCTGCCTCAGGATAAAAAACCTAAGGGTAAATCTAAGGCTTCTAACCGTTTTCGTTCCTTTTGTCAGAATAAGGAACAAAAATTCAATCCTCCCCCTAAGGAATCTGCTTCCAATTGGAAGCCTTCCTGAAATTGGAATAAATCCAAGCCATTTAGGAAACCAAAGTTAGCCAGCCCCTAAGTCCGCATGAAGGTGCGGCCCTCATTCCAGCTCAGCTGGTAGGGGGCAGATTAGGGTTTTTCAAGGATATTTGGATAAATTCTGTCCAAAATCAATGGATTCAGAACATTGTCTCTCAAGGGTATCAAATAGGAGTAAGACCTCCTGTGAGAAGATTTTTTCTCTCACGTATCCCAGCAAATCCAGTAAAAGCTCAGGCTTTCCTGAAGTGTGTTTCAGACCTGGATTCTTCAGGGGTAATCATGCCAGTTCCTTTTCAGGAACAAGGTTTGGGGTTTTATTCAAATCTATTCATTGTCCCAAAAAAGGAAAATTTATTCAGACCATTTCTGGATCTGAAAATTTTGAATCGTTATGTAAAAGTACCAACTTTCAAGATGGTGACTATAAGGACTATTCTGCCTTTTGTTCAGCGAGGACATTATATGTCCACAATAGACTTGCATGATGCATACCTTCATATTCCGATTCATCCAGAACATTATCAGTTTCTGAGATTCTCTTTTCTAAACAAGCATTACCAATTTGTTGCTCTTCCATTTGGCCTAGCAACAGCTCCAAGAATCTTTTCAAAGGTTCTGGGTGCCCTACTCTCTGTAATCAGAGAACAGGGTATTGTGGTGTTTCCTTATTTGGACGATATCTTGGTACTAGCTCAGTCTTTAAGTACTGCAGAATCTCACACAAATCAACTAGTGTTATTTCTTCGGAAACATGGTTGGAGGATCAATTTACCAAAAAGTTTCTTGATTCCTCAGACAAGGGTCACCTTTTTAGGCTTCCAGATAGATTCAGTGTCCATGACTCTGTCTCTAACAGACAAGAGACGTTTAAAATTGGTTGCAGCCTGCCGGCACCTTCAGTCTGTCATTCCCTTCATTGCTATCTGCATGGAAGTTTTAGGTATCATGACTGCAGCATCGGACGCAATCCCCTTTGCTCCTTTTCACATGAGACCTCTACAGCTTTGTATGTTGAACCAATGGTTCAGGGATTATACAGAGATATCACAATTAATATCCTTAAATCCCAATGTACGACACTCTCTGACGTGGTGGATAGATCACCATCGTTTAGTTCAAGGGGCTTCTTTTGTTCGGCCAACCTGGACTGTGATCACAACAGATCTTTCAGTTTGGGGAGCTGTTTGGGGATCTCTGACAGCACCAAGGGGTTTGGAAATCTCAAGAGGCGAGATTACCAATAAATATTTTAGAACTCTGTGCAATTCTCAGAGCTCTTCAGTTTTGGCCTCTGTTAAAGAGAGAACCGTTCATTTGTTTTCACACAGACAATATCACAACAGTGGCATATGTCAATCATCAGGGTGGGACTCAGTCCCCAAGCTATGAAAGAAGTATCTTGGATACTTGTTTGGGCGGAATCCAGCTCCTGTCTAATCTCTGCGGTGCATATCCCAGGTGTAGAAAATTGGGAGGCGGATTATCTCAGCCGCCAGACTTTACATCCAGGGGAGTGGTCTCTCCATCCAGATGTATTTTCTCAGATTGTTCAGATGTGGGGTCTTCCAGAGATAGATCTTTTGGCCTTTCATCTAAACAAGAAACTTCCCAGATACCTGTCCAGGTCCAGGGATGTTCAGGCGGAAGCAGTGGATGCGCTGACACTTCCTTGGTGTTATCATCCTGCTTACATTTCCCCGCCTCTAGTTCTCCTTCCAAGAGTGATCTCCAAAATCATCATGGAACAATAATTTGTGTTGCTGGTGGCTCCAGCATGGCCACACAGGTTTTGGTATGCGGATCTGGTTCGGATGTCCAGTTGCCCGCCTTGGCCACTTCCGTTACGGCCAGACCTAATATCTCAAGGTCCATTTTTCCAACAGGATCTCAAATCATTAAATTTGAATGTATGGAAATTGAACACTTAGTACTAAGTCATAGAGGTTTCTCTGACTCAGTGATTAATACTATGTTACAAGCTCGTAAATCTGTCTCTAGAAAGATTTATTATAGAGTTTGGAAGGCTTACATTTCATGGTGTTCTCATAAATTCTCTTGGCATTCTTTTAGAATTCCTAGAATTTTACAGTTTCTTCAGGATGGTTTGGATAAGGGTTTGTCTGCAAGTCCCTTGAAAGGACAAATCTCCGCTCTTTCTGTTTTATTTCACAGAAACATTACTATACTTCCTGATATACACTGTTTTGTACAGGCTTTAGTTCGTATTAAGCCTGTCATTAAATCAATCTCTCCTCCTTGGAGTCTTAATTTGGTTCTGAAGGCTGTACAGGCTCCTCCGTTTGAACCTATGCATTCTTTGGACATTAAACTACTTTCTTGGAAAGTGTTGTTCCTTTTGGCCATCTCTTCTGCTAGAAGAGTTTCTGAGCTATCTGCTCTTTCTTGTGAGTCTCCTTTTCTGATTTTTCATCAGGATAAGGCTGTTTTGCGGACTTCTTTTCAATTTTTACCTAAGGTTGTGTATTCTAACAACATTAATAGAGAAATTGTTGCCCCTTCCTTATGTCCTAATCCTAAGAATTCTTTGGAAAGATCCTTACATTCTTTGGATGTGGTAAGAGCTTTGAAATATTATGTGGAAGCTACTAAAGATTTCAGGAAGACTTCCAGTCTATTTGTTTTATTTTCTGGTCCTAGGAAAGGTCAGAAGGCTTCTGCTATTTCCTTGGCTTCTTGGTTGAAACTTTTGATTCATTAAGCTTATTTGAAGTCGGGTCAGGCCCCGCCTCAGAGAATTACAGCTCATTCTACTTGATCAGTCTCCACTTCGTGGGCTTTTAAGAATGAAGCTTCAGTTGATCAGATTTGCAAAGCGGCAACTTGGTCCTCTTTGCATACATTTACTAAATTCTACCGTTTTGATGTATTTGCTTCATCGGAAGCAGTTTTTGGTAGAAATGTTCTTCAGGCAGCTGTTTGTTTGATTCTTCTGCTTTTGATTTAATTTTGTTTCTTTTAATTATGAAAATAAACTTATTTTTTTGGGTTGTGGATTAATTTTTTCAGCAGAAAATGGCTGTTTTTATTTTATTCCCTCCCCCTCTAGTGACTCTTGAGTGGAGATCCACATCTTGGGTATTGCTATCCCATACGCCACTAGCTCATGGACTCTTGCCAATTACATGAAAGAAAACATAATTTATGTAAGAACTTACCTGATAAATTAATTTCTTTCATATTGGCACGAGTCCATGAGGCCCACCCTTTTTATGGTGGTTATGATTTTTTGTATAAAGCACAATTATTTCCAAATTTCTTTTGTTGATGCATTCTACTCCTTTCTTTATCACCCCACTGCTTGGCTATTCGTTAAACTGAATTGTGGGTGTGGTGAGGGGTGTATTTATAGGCATTTTGAGGTTTGCGAAACTTTGCCCCTCCTGGTAGGATTGTATATCCCATACGTCACTAGCTCATGGACTCTTGCCAATATGAAAGAAATGAATTTATCAGGTAAGTTCTTACATAAATTGTTATTTTCATGGTGGTGAGAGTCCATGAAACCTGCCCTTTTCTCTATTCAGTTGACGGCAGTTCTTGTTTGCACTTCATTTACCCTGCTTTTTCTGCTTTTCTGTTGTCCATTTTTGGACATATGTTTTACTGAGGTATATCGGATGTGGGAGGAAATAAATCTTCTTTGTATGTTTTGTCTCCTTGAAGTGGACTGGAGTTTAACCCCTTAACTACCAGTGCTGTACCCTGTACGACGCTGGTCGTTAAGCCCTTAAGGTACGACGCTGCTTCCTGGGCCTCTCTCTGTCACGATCTCGCTAAAAGTAGCAAGATTGTGCTATTTCTGCATGCCCCACAAGTGGGGCAATGCAGAAATAGAGTTGCAGAGTTACTGATGCTCTCTATATCGGGCAGCGGTGGTGCCGATCGTTGGTGGGTGGGTGGTAGAGTAACGAGGGAGGCGGGTGGGTGGCCCATCACTGGAGGGGGCGGGAAGGGCACGGCCAATACGCTAAAGGATATAAAAATATTCAGAGCGGCAGGGGAGGAAGGAGCGGGGGAATCATACAGTGCAGGTTGGATCTGAGGGTGGGGAAGTGATCTGGGAGGGGGAAAGGGGTAATAATGTGGGGGGCAGCTTCAGTGTGGTGTTGTTTTTTTGTTTGTTTTTTGCTAAAACAAATGTTCAAAATTTGGAAAACTGGGCACTAGCAGACAGCTGCCAGTACCTAAGATGGTGGATCTTGTTAGAGGGGGGAGAATTAGAGAGCTTTTTGGGAGGGATCAGGGAGATGGGAAGGTAAGGGGGTAATCTACACTGCAGAAAATATTAATAATAATAAAAAAATAATTTAAAAAAAAATGTTTAAAGCTGCAAACTGTCTACCAGTACTATAGATGGGATGGCCAGGTTAGGGGTGAGGGAAGAGAGCTGTTTGAGAGGGATCAGGGGGTGCGAACTGTCTGCCAGTACTATAGATGGGATGACCACGGTAGGGGTGAGGGAAGAGAGCTGTTTGAGAGGGATCAGGGGGTGCGAAGTGTCAGGTGGGAGGCTAACCTCTTCTCTAAAGCTAAAATTAACATTACAAGCTACCTAATTAACCCCATCACTGCTGGGAAATAATAAGTGTGGTGCACAGCTGCAATTAGCGGCCTTCTAATTAGCAAAAAGCAGTGGCAAAGCCATATATGTCTGCTATTTCTGAACAAAGGGGATCCCAGAGAAGCTTTTTGTAAAAAAATGTCAGCGAGAAATCTAAAGTGATTTTTTTTTTTTAATTATTTGATTGCATTTGGCGGTGAAATAGTGGCATAAAATATACCAAAATGGGCCTAGATCAATACTTTGGATTGTCTTTTGGGGAAGTTTTAGTCTGAAATGCCTGGTCCTTAAGGGGTTGAAGGGACAGTAAAACTAAAAAGATCTTTCATTATTTAGATAGAGACAACAATTTTTCAAAAATTTCAAATTTACTTCTATTATAAAATTTGCTTCGTTCTCATGTTATTCTTTGTTGAAGAGATACCTAGGTAGGTAGCGTGCACGTGCCTGAAGCACTACATGACAGGAAATAGTGCTGCCATTTAGTGCTAATGTAATGTTTATCATTGTTACAAATCTGCTGCCACATAGTGCTGTAGACACATACACACTCATGAGCTTATATCCCAGCTTATCAACAAAGCATCCTGCAATAACACCCCTTGGCCATCCGATGCAGAGAGAGCCACTCTGTGGCCCTCTCTGCACCGGACATCGAGGGCCGGTATCATTGGCGGGTGGGCGGCCATCGATGGGGCATATGACGTTGAGGGGGGCGTGACCGTCGGGGCGCGCACGGAGGCACGTGCACGGGGGGCGGGCGCGTGCACGGGGTGGGAGCGGGTGGGAACGGCTACACTACAGAAATTTTACAAAAATAAGTGGGATAGAGTGGGACACAAATTATTTTAAAAAATACATCTAAGGGATCTGGGAGGGGGTGGGGGTTGCTCTTTGGATGGGGGAAAGCTACACTACAGAAAATATCAATAATATTAAAAAAAAAAAAAAAGCAATAAGGTAGAGGGGGAGGGTTAGAGAGCTGTTTGGGGGGGAACAGGGAGGTTGGGGGCTAAGGGGGGATCCTGCACATCTTTTTTTTTTTTTTTTTTAAATACCTTTTATTTTAGTACTGGCAGACTTTCTGCCAGTACTTAAGATGGCGGGGACAATTGTGGGGTGGGGGAGGGAAGAGAGCAGTTTGGGAGGGATCAGGGGGTGTGAAGTGTCAGGTGGGAGGCTGATCTCTACATTAAAGCTAAAATTAACCCTGCAAGCTCCCTACAAGCTGCCTAATTAACCCCTTCACTGCTAGACATAATTCACGTGTGATGCGCAGCGGTATTTAGCGGCCTTCTAATTACCAAAAAGCAACGCCAAAGCCATATATGTCTGTTATTTCTGAACAAAGGGGATCCCAGAGAAGCATTTACAACCATTTGTGTCATAATTGCACAAGCTGTTTGTAAATAATTTCAGTGAGAAACCTAAAGTTTGTGAAAAAAATTACTAAAAAGTGAACTTTTCTTTTTTATTTGATCTCATTTAGCGGTGAAATGGTGGCATGAAATATACCAAAATGGGCCTAGATCAATACTTTGGGATGTCTTCTAAAAAAAAATATATACCTGTCAAGGGATATTCAGGGATTCCTGAAAGATATCAGTGTCCCAATGTAACTAGCGCTAATTTTGAAAAAAAGTGGTTTGAAAATAGCAAAGTGCTACTTGTATTTATTTCCCTATAACTTGCAAAAAAGCAAAGAACATGTAAACATTGGGTATTTCTAAATTCAGGACAAAAATTAGAAACTATTTAGCATGGGTGTTTTTTGGTGATTGTAGATGTGTAACAGATTTTGGAGGTCAAAGTTAGAAAAAGTGTGTGTTTTCAATTTTTTCCTCATATTTTATAATTTTTTTTATAGTAAATTATAAGATATGATGAAAATAATGGTATCTTTAGAAAGTCCATTTAATGGCGAGAAAAACTGTATATAATATGTGTGAGTACAGTAAATGAGTAAGAGGAAAATTACAGCTAAACACAAACACCGCAGAAATGCAAAAATAGCCCTGGTCCTTAAGGGAAATAAATTGAAAAATGGCCTTGTCCTTAAGGGGTTAAATAAAGACTGATATTTTACTAAACACCCATATCAAGCCCTCAACAACTGTTAAAGAAAACTTTTTTTTAAAGTAGTAGAGGAGTGCTTCTAAATGTTGGCACCCCTTGGTCAGTTAAGGCAAAGGATAAAGATTTTGCTATCCTTTTCTCAAATATGATTATTATATTGGTTTATTTTTATGTTATTAATTATTTTCTATTTTTAAGGGTTGAAGTAGAAGACAGAACAGAGGCATATTTAAAAGTTTTGCAGCAAAAAATTACATCAGATACACAGATGGTATGTGTGTAAAATCTTTGTGTGACAAATATAAAATATATATATATATATATATATATATATATATATATATATATATATATATATATATAATTGTGTGAACAACATTCTAAAATTGTTTTCTTTCATATAGGTTGTTTGTGTTTTGTCCAGTAATCGCAAAGATAAATATGATTCAATAAAGAAATACCTTTGCGTTGACTGCCCAATCCCAAGTCAGTGTGTAATCGCAAGGACACTTAGCAAACCCCAAACTGTGCTTTCAATTGTGACAAAAATTGCTTTACAAATGAATGTTAAAATGGGTGGAGAACTCTGGCGTGTGGAAATACCTGTAAGTTTAATTTTGACACATTTTAATATTTGTTGTTTTTTTATTATTATTATTATTGGAATTAACTTAAAGGGCCATTATAATTTAAAATTACATGCTCTATTCACCTGCAATGGGGTTTAACACAGTAGAAATACCACTCCATCCAATCAGCAGTGCTAGTTGCACAACTCAGATGTACAACTAGCGCTGCTGATTCAGCACCATTTTCCAATTGCGACCAACAGTGCACCGTGAGTCTGGAGCAATATTTCTACAGTGTGTTTAACCACATTGCAGGGGTTAAATTAAACACACAGTATTGCAGGGTCGATAACAAATTAAAGCATGGCATTTTTCAACTGTAATGGCCCTTTTAAAAAAAAAAAATTAACATACAGTGGATAAATGTCATTTGATGTCTGTTTTAAAAGTAAGTGTTGTGGATTGTTTAAAGAAATAACAATAATGTAACTGTGCTTATTTTAATTTCTTTTTCTTCTCATTTATTTAGTTGAAGGAAATTATGATTGTTGGCATTGATTGTTATCACGACACCACTGCTGGTCGAAAGTCTATTGCCGGATTTGTTGCTAGCTCAAATCCTTTAATGACACGGTACACTTTTTTTTTGTCTAATCAAAAATTCAAACATTAATAAAATGAAAACATACCAAAGATTTTGTGTAATTTATAAACTTTTTAAAAAAAAAATATTAAATTGTTAGTGGAAATTTAACCTATAATTACAACATTTAAAAAGTATTTCATTCTATTTCTAGAACTTGGTTTGAATAAAGGCAAAGTAACTCTTTGTATGTTTATGTATGCATTAAAAAAAAAAGATTTGTACAGTATATTTCTACCTGCCACCTAATTGTCTTCTGAGGACTTCCTTTAATTTTATTTTATTCACAGCTTCATTCTTTTGGTATCCGTTGTTGAAAAAGAATACACATATCTTACACTAGTGGTAGCTGGCTGCTGATTGTTGCCTGCATTCATTTGTCTCTATTGATTGACTAACTGGATGTGGTTAGCTAGCTGCCAGTAGGGCATTGTTGTTGCTTCAGCAAAGGATAACAAGAGAGTTAAGCACATTTGATAATATAAGTAAATTGGTAAGTTGTTTAAAATTGTTTGTTCTATCCAAATAATGAAAGAACATTTTGGTGTTTTCTATCCCTTCAATATTTTAACAAAGTTCCTAACCTTATGTGTATTTAAACCCTTTGATGCGCATGACGACCTATTGTCGTCATGCACATCCACTCCCTCATGCGAATGACTGCTGTGTGTCATCCTGGAGTTCCCCTTCATATCCGATCCTGGAGACCCCCTGCACTGGAGAGGGGAAAGATGACTTAAGTCTCCTTTCCCATTGCTTCTTCTTCCTGGTAGGCAGTGTGATTTCACCACCTGCGCATGTGGTTACCACAGGAATTTATGAAGTGTAAGCCAAAGTGATTGGTGGAAGGGTTTTGCATGCTCATATCTCACAATCAGGTTCTTTGTAGGGGCAAGTGCCCCCTCATTTGGAAGGTGGTAGTCTGCTTTATTTCATGTAATTGGCAAGAGTCCATGAGCTAGTGAAGTATGGGGATATACAATCCTACCAGGAGTGGCAAAGTCTCCCAAACCTCAAAATGCCTATAAATACACCCCTCACCACACCCACAATTCAGTTTTACAAACTTTGCTCCCTATGGAGGTGGTGAAGTAAGTTTGTGCTAAGATTTCTACGTTGATATGCACTTCTCAGCATTTTGAAGCCTGATTCCTCTCAGAGTACAGTGAATGTCAGAGGGATGTGAAGGGAGTATCACCTATTGAATGCAATGTTTTTCCTCACAGGAGATCTATTTCTTACGTTCTCTGTTATCGGTCAAAGAGATTCATCTCCTACCTCCCTATTTAGATCGACAATATACTCTCATATTCCATTACCTCTATTGATAATCGTTTCAGTACTGGTTTGGCTATCTGCTATATGTGGATGGCTGTCTTTTGGTAAGTATGTTTTCATTACTTAAGACACTCTCAGCTATGGTTTGGCACTTTATGTATTTATATAAAGTTCTAAATATATGTATTGTACTTATATTTGCCATGATTCAGGTTTTCAGTATATTTCCTTTTGCAGATATTGTTCTAGGGGCCTCTTTCGTTCGCTTACCTGGGGTAAAGTCTCTTTTTCAATTGACTGTCTTTTAAATTCACGGGCAGAATTAGGCTCGCGAGGGCGCAAAATGCCAAAGTTTATTGCGTCATCCTTGGCACCAGATTTTTTTGGCGCGAAGTTACGTTCGTTGACGCAAATTCGTCATTTACAGCATCTTAGTCGACGCCAAGTCCTTAACAAGGTTGTGTCCTCTGTAACGCGAGTGTCATTTCCAGACGTTTTTTGGCGCCGAAAAATATTTTTGGCGCCAAATATTTTAATTTATTTTAAGACCCTATTCTTATATGCCTCTTGCCCTTTCTTTTTTTAACCCTTTGAGTGCTAATGACGACTCTGAGCCGTCACAGAGTTTCTCACTCTGATGCTAATGACGGCTCAGAGCCGTCATGAGCACTCCCCCACCTTGAGGGAGATCTGGGGTCTCCTAACAGCTCCTACCCGGCGATTGTTGCCTGTAGAGTGACAGGCATTGCCGGGGCTTCATGTGATGCACGGTGACGTCACCATGCAACTTTATTTATACTTAACAATGTTAAGTATAGGAGGAGGGGGCATGCTGCTTAGAAGCCTGTATCTCAGGCATCTAAGCAGCTACAGACCCCCAAGACCCACTGTTGGAAAGGGAATCGCCTAACCTTGTGTAAGTCTTTAGGGTCTGTAAAAACTAAAAAAAAGTTAAAAAATGTTTTTTCCAAAATTAAATAAATTAAAATAACCTTAGAAAATATTAGCACCCAGGTGGGAAAGTGCTTAGCACTTAAAGGGTTAAGACACGATGAGTGCACGGATCATCCTAATTACTAATGGGATATTCACCTCCTGGTCAGCAGAAGGAGGCAAAGAGCAGCAGAGCTGTTAAATAGCTCCTCCCTTCCCTCCCACTCTAGTCATTCTCTTTGCCTACGTTAGTGATAGGAAAAAGGTAAAGCGAGGTGTTAGAATAGATTCTTCAATCAAGAGTTTATTATTTTTAAAGTAGGTACAAGATTGTGCTGCTTTGTTCTAGGGTGTAGCCGTAGTCCATATCAGTCTCTTCAGTAGAGCATTGGTGGCTTTAGAGCAATGAGAACTTGTGGGACATAATTCTCACTGCGCCTCCCATACACTTATGCTGGCCTAATTCTGGAAGTCTGAGTAGATTAAAAACTCAGTCTTTATCCGTTGTTCCACTGGTCTATGTGAGGGATACCTGTGAGCTGCCTGGCAGAGTTATAAGGTAAGTGCTCACTTTATTTTTTTCTGGGGCTAGAAGAGTAGAACTCAGAAAAAGGTTGGGCACTTTTATTTCATAGAAGCTATATAATATTCCTAAAGTATTTTAAAGGAATCATATAGGGCAGCATGGGCAGGCACTGGGGACAGAGGAGATTAGGCTCAGTGGGGTGTTTCTCTGTTGGTGTTTACTACAGAGTTTTTGTCACCCAAGATGTCGGCAAACATGTTTGTTAGTGTGAACACGCCCATGATGGGTGGGACTTGTGTGGCGGGAGTATTATGTGCTGCACAGTGCGTACATACTTCTCTCATTTGCGATATATGTATGAGAGGAATCTAGCCTTGCCGTTATGTTAGTGAAACGGTTTATGCTTTAGATTGTCAACAGCTTCTGTCGGTTTGGTTATATTTCAGTTCCGGACTCCCTTGGACCTTCAGTCTAGCATTCCTATTTCCTCCATTTGCTCTTCTTCCTCAGGGTATTGCTTGAATCAAACAGGAGAGGGCCTCAGTGATCCTTATGGCACCGGCCTGCCTAACAGGATTTGGTATGCAGATCTGGTGGAGATGGCATCTCTGCCACCTTGGAAACTTCCATTGAGGAAGGACCTTCTACTTCAAGGGCCCTTTCCTCTTTGCACTGACTGCTTAGAGGTTGAATGCTTAATTTTATCCAAGCGGGGGTTTTCTGACTCGGTCATAGAGACCATGATTCAGGCTCGTAAGCCTGTATCTAGAAGGATTTACCATAAGATTTGACGTAAATATCTCTATTGGTATGAATCCAAGGGCTACTCATGGAGTGGAGTTAGGATTCTTAGAATTTTGTCTTTTCTCCAAGAAGGTTTGGAGAAAAGTTTATCGACAAGTTCCCTAGAGGGTCAAATCTCAGCATTATCTATTTTGTTACACAAACGTCTGGTGGATGTCCCAGATGTACAATCATTTTGTCAGGCCTTGGTCAGGATCAGGCCTGTGTTCAAGCCAGTTACTCCTCTATGGAGTTTTAATTTAGTTTTCAAGGAGCTCCGTTTGAGCCTATGCATTCCTTAGATATTAAGTGATTATTTTGGAAAATTGTATTTCTTGCTGCTATTCCTTCTACTCGTAGAGTGTCAGAGCTCTCGGCATTGCAGTGCGAGTCTCCTTATCTTATTTTCCACTCAGATACGGTAGTTTTATGTACTAAATTAGGATTTCTTCCTAAGGTTGTTTCTGATCGGAACATTAATCAGGAGATTGTTGTTCCTTCCTCGTGTCCTAATCCTCCTTCTCAGAAGGAAAGACTTCTGTACAATTTGGACATGGTCTGTGCATTAAAGTTTTACCTGCAGGCGACTAAGGACTTTAGCCAGTCGTCTTCTTTGTTTGTGGTTTTCTCAGGAAAACGCAAGGGTCAGAAAGATACGGCTACTTCTCTTTCTTTTTGGCTGAAGAGTATCGTATGTTTTGCATAGAAAAACTGCTGGACAACAGCCTCCCGAGAGTGTTACGGCTCATTCCACTAGGGCTGTTGCTTCCTCATGGAAGCAACAGCCCTAGTTCCAAATGAAGCTTCTGTGGAACAGATTTGCAAGGCTGCAACTTGGTCCTTTCTTCACACTTTTTCAAAAATCTACAAATTTGACATTTTTGCCTCGGCTGAGGCTGTTTTTAGGAGAAAGGTTCTTCAAGCAGTGGTGCCTTCCGTTTAGGTTCCATGTCTTGTACCTCCCGTATCATCTGTGTACTCTAGCTTGGGTATTAAATTCCTTTAGTAATTAAGAGGATCCGTGGACTCATTGTGTCTTAGAAAAGAAAAGAAAATGTATGCTTACCTGATAAATGTATTTCTTTTTTGACACGATGAGTCCACGGCCCGTCCTGTTCTTGTAGACAGGTTGTGGGTTATGTAAACTTCAGACACCTCTGCACCTTGGCTTTTCCTTTCTCTTCCTAACTTTGTTCAAATGACTGGAGTGGGAGGGAAGGGAGGAGCTATTTAACAGCTCTGCTGTGGTGCTCTTTGCCTCTTCCTGCTGACCAGGAGGTGAATATCCCATTAGTAACTAAGATGATCCGTGGACTCATTGTGTCAAAGAAGAAATACATTTATCAGGTAAGCATACATTTTTCTTTTTCTCTATCAGAAGGCTATGCTGTTTGCATTTTTCCCCATTCCTGAAACTGCCATATAAGGAAATTGATAATTTTGCTTTATATGTTGTTTTTTTTCTCTTACATTTGCAAGATGTCTCAATCTGATCCTGTCTCAGAAATCACTGTTGGAACCCTGCTGCCTGATAACAGTTGTACCAAAGCTAAGTGCATTTGTTGTAAACTTGTGGAGGTTAAATCTCCTGCTGTGGTTTGTAATAGTTGTCATGATAAACTTTTACATGCAGAGAATGTATCCATCAGTAGTAGTTCATTACCTGTTGCTGTTGCCTCAACATCTAATGCACACGATATACCTGTAAATGTAAAATAATTTATTTCTGATTCTATTCAGGCGGCTTTGTCTGCCATTCCACCTATTAATAAACGTAAAAGGTCTTTTAAAAATTCTTATAAAGTTGATGAAATTTCAAATGACCGGCAACATGCTGATTTATCCTTTTCTGATGTGGATCTATCTGGTTCAGAAGATTCTGCCTCAGATATTGACACGGACAAATCTTCTTATTTATTTAAAATGGAGTATATTTGTTCTTTGTTTAAAGAAGTGTTGATTACATTGGATATGAAGGAAACTGGTCCTCTTGATATTAAAACTAGTAAACGTTTAAATTCTGTTTATAAACCTCCTGTGGTTATTCCAGAGGTTTTTCTCCAACATAGGTGTGTCCGGTCCACGGCGTCATCCTTACTTGTGGGATATTCTCTTCCCCAACAGGAAATGGCAAAGAGCCCAGCAAAGCTGGTCACATGATCCCTCCTAGGCTCCGCCTACCCCAGTCATTCTCTTTGCCGTTGTACAGGCAACATCTCCACGGAGATGGCTTAGAGTTTTTTAGTGTTTAACTGTAGTTTTTCATTATTCAATCAAGAGTTTGTTATTTTCAAATAGTGCTGGTACGTACTATTTACTCAGAAACAGAAAAGAGATGAAGAATTCTGTTTGTATGAGGAAAATGATTTTAGCAACAGTAACTAAAATCCATGGCTGTTCCACACAGGACTGTTGAGAGCAATTAACTTCAGTTGGGGGAACAGTTTGCAGTCCTTTGCTGCTTGAGGTATGACACATTCTAACAAGACGATGTAATGCTGGAAGCTGTCATTTTCCCTATGGGATCCGGTAAGCCATGTTTATTACGATTGTAAATAAGGGCTTCACAAGGGCTTATTTAGACTGTAGACTTTTTTTGGGCTAAATCGATTGATATTAACACTTATTTAGCCTTGAGGAATCATTTATTCTGGGTATTTTGATATAATAATATCGGCAGGCACTGTTTTAGACACCTTATTCTTTAGGGGCTTTCCCAAAGCATAGGCAGAGTCTCATTTTCGCGCCGGTGTTGCGCACTTGTTTTTGAGAGGCATGGCATGCAGTCGCATGTGAGAGGAGCTCTGATACTTATAAAAGACTTCTGAAGGCGTCATTTGGTATCGTATTCCCCTTTGGGTTTGGTTGGGTCTCAGCAAAGCAGATACCAGGGACTGTAAAGGGGTTAAAGCTTCAAACGGCTCCGGTTCCGTTATTTTAAGGGTTAAAGCTTCCAAAATTGGTGTGCAATATTTTCAAGGCTTTAAGACACTGTGGTGAAAGTTTGGTGAATTTTGAACAATTCCTTCATGTTTTTTCGCAATTGCAGTAATAAAGTGTGTTCAGTTTAAAATTTAAAGTGACAGTAACGGTTTTATTTCAAAACGTTTTTTGTACTTTCTTATCAAGTTTATGCCTGTTTAACATGTCTGAACTACCAGATAGACTGTGTTCTGAATGTGGGGAAGCCAGAATTCCTATTCATTTAAATAAATGTGATTTATGTGATAATGACAATGATGCCCAAGATGATTCCTCAAGTGAGGGGAGTAAGCATGGTACTGCATCATTCCCTCCTTCGTCTACACGAGTCTTGCCCACTCAGGAGGCCCCTAGTACATCTAGCGCGCCAATACTCCTTACTATGCAACAATTAACGGCTGTAATGGATAATTCTGTCAAAAACATTTTAGCCAAAATGAACCCTTGTCAGCGTAAGCGTGGATGCTCTGTTTTAGTTACTGAAGAGCATGACGACGCTGATATTAATATCTCTGAAGGGCCCCTAACCCAATCTGAGGGGGCCAGGGAGGTTTTGTCTGAGGGAGAAATTACTGATTTAGGGAACATTTCTCAGCAGGCTGAATCTGATGTGATTACATTTAAATTTAAATTGGAACATCTCCGCATTTTGCTTAAGGAGGTATTATCCACTCTGGATGATTGTGAAAATTTGGTCATCCCAGAGAAACTATGTAAAATGGACAAGTTCCTAGAGGTGCCGGGGCTCCCAGAAGCTTTTCCTATACCCAAGCGGGTGGCGGACATTGTTAATAAAGAATGGGAAAGGCCCGGTATTCCTTTCGTCCCTCCCCCCATATTTAAAAAATTGTTTCCTATGGTCGACCCCAGAAAGGACTTATGGCAGTCAGTCCCCAAGGTCGAGGGAGCGGTTTCTACTTTAAACAAACGCACCACTATTCCCATAGAGGATAGTTGTGCTTTCAAAGATCCTATGGATAAAAAATTAGAAGGTTTGCTTAAAAAGATGTTTGTTCAGCAGGGTTACCTTCTACAACCCATTTCATGCATTGTCCCTGTCACTACAGCCGCATATTTCTGGTTTGATGAACTGATTAAGGTGCTCGATAGTGACTCTCCTCCTTATGAGGAGATTATGGACAGAATCAATGCTCTCAAATTGGCTAATTCTTTCACTCTAGACGCCTCTTTGCAATTGGCTAAGTTAGCGGCTAAGAATTCTGGGTTTGCTATTGTGGCGCGCAGAGCGCTTTGGTTGAAATCTTGGTCGGCTGATGCGTCTTCCAAGAACAAGCTACTAAACATTCCTTTCAAGGGGAAAACGCTGTTTGGTCCTGACTTGAAAGAGATTATCTCTGATATCACTGGGGGTAAGGGCCACGCCCTTCCTCAGGATCGGCCTTTCAAGGCAAAAAATAGACCTAATTTTCGTCCCTTTCGTAAAAACGGACCAGCCCAAGGTGCTACGTCCTCTAAGCAAGAGGGTAATACTTCTCAGGCCAAGCCAGCTTGGAGACCAATGCAAGGCTGGAACAAGGGAAAGCAGGCCAAGAAACCTGCCACTGCTACCAAGACAGCATGAAATATTGGCCCCCGATCCGGGACCGGATCTGGTGGGGGGCAGACTCTCTCTCTTCGCTCAGGCTTGGGCAAGAGATGTTCTGGATCCTTGGGCGCTAGAAATAGTCTCCCAGGGTTATCTTCTGGAATTCAAGGGACTTCCCCCAAGGGGGAGGTTCCACAGGTCTCAGTTGTCTTCAGACCACATAAAAAGACAGGCGTTCTTACATTGTGTAGAAGACCTGTTAAAAATGGGAGTGATTCATCCTGTTCCATTAAGAGAACAAGGGATGGGGTTCTACTCCAATCTGTTCATAGTTCCCAAAAAAGAGGGAACGTTCAGACCAATCCTAGATCTCAAGATCTTAAACAAATTTCTCAAGGTCCCATCGTTCAAGATGGAAACCATTCGAACTATCCTTCCTTCCATCCAGGAAGGTCAATTCATGACCACGGTGGATCTAAAGGATGCGTATCTACATATTCCTATCCACAAGGAACATCATCGGTTCCTAAGGTTTGCATTCCTGGACAAACATTACCAGTTCGTGGCGCTTCCTTTCGGATTAGCCACTGCTCCAAGGATTTTCACAAAGGTACTAGGGTCCCTTCTAGCGGTGCTAAGACCAAGGGGCATTGCAGTAGTACCCTACCTGGACGACATTCTGATTCAAGCGTCGTCCCTCCCTCGAGCAAAGGCTCACACGGACATCGTCCTGGCCTTTCTCAGATCTCACGGCTGGAAAGTGAACGTGGAAAAGAGTTCTCTATCCCCGTCAACAAGGGTTCCCTTCTTGGGAACAATTATAGATTCCTCAGAAATGAGGATTTTTCTAACAGAGGCCAGAATAACAAAGCTTCTGGACTCTTGTCGGATTCTTCATTCCGTTCCTCTTCCTTCCGTAGCTCAGTGCATGGAAGTGATCGGGTTGATGGTAGCGGCAATGGACATAGTTCCTTTTGCGCGCATTCATCTAAGACCATTACAACTGTGCATGCTCAGTCAGTGGAATGGGGACTATACAGACTTGTCTCCAAAGATACAAGTAAATCAGAGGACCAGAGACTCACTCCGTTGGTGGCTGTCCCTGGACAACCTGTCACAAGGGATGACATTCCGCAGACCAGAGTGGGTCATTGTCACGACCGACGCCAGTCTGACGGGCTGGGGCGCGGTCTGGGGATCCCTGAAAGCTCAGGGTCTTTGGTCTCGGGAAGAATCTCTTCTACCGATAAATATTCTGGAACTGAGAGCGATATTCAATGCTCTCAAGGCTTGGCCTCAGCTAGCAAGGACCAAGTTCATACGATTTCAATCAGACAACATGACGACTGTTGCGTACATCAACCATCAGGGGGGAACAAGGAGTTCCCTAGCGATGGAGGAAGTGACCAAGATTATTCTATGGGCGGAGTCTCACTCCTGCCACCTGTCTGCTATCCACATCCCGGGAGTGGAAAATTGGGAAGCGGATTTTCTGAGTCGTCAGACATTGCATCCGGGGGAGTGGGAACTCCATCCGGAAATCTTTGCCCTAGTCACTCAGCTGTGGGGCATTCCAGACATGGATCTAATGGCCTCTCGTCAGAACTTCAAAGTTCCCTGTTACGGGTCCAGATCCAGGGATCCCAAGGCGGCTCTAGTGGATGCACTAGTAGCACCTTGGACCTTCAAACTAGCTTATGTGTTTCCGCCGTTTCCTCTCATTCCCAGGCTGGTAGCCAGGATCAATCAGGAGAGGGCGTCGGTGATCTTGATAGCTCCTGCGTGGCCACGCAGGACTTGGTATGCAGATCTGGTGAATATGTCATCGGCTCCACCTTGGAAGCTACCTTTGAGACGAGACCTTCTTGTTCAGGGTCCGTTCGAACATCCGAATCTGGTTTCACTCCAGCTGACTGCCTGGAGATTGAACGCTTGATTTTATCGAAGCGAGGTTTCTCAGATTCTGTTATCGATACTCTTGTTCAGGCCAGAAAGCCTGTAACTAGAAAGATTTACCACAAAATTTGGAAAAAATATATCTGTTGGTGTGAATCTAAAGGATTCCCTTGGGACAAGGTTAAGATTCCTAGGATTCTATCCTTCCTTCAAGAAGGATTGGAAAAAGGATTATCGGCAAGTTCCCTGAAGGGACAGATTTCTGCCTTGTCGGTGTTACTTCACAAAAAGCTGGCAGCTGTGCCAGATGTTCAAGCCTTTGTTCAGGCTTTGGTTAGAATTAAGCCTGTTTACAAACCTTTGACTCCTCCTTGGAGTCTCAATTTAGTTCTTTCAGTTCTTCAGGGGGTTCCGTTTGAACCCTTACATTCCGTTGATATTAAGTTATTATCTTGGAAAGTTTTGTTTTTAGTTGCAATTTCTTCTGCTAGAAGAGTTTCAGAATTATCTGCTCTGCAGTGTTCCCCTCCTTATCTGGTGTTCCATGCAGATAAGGTGGTTTTACGTACTAAACCTGGTTTTCTTCCGAAAGTTGTTTCTAACAAAAACATTAACCAGGAGATTATCGTGCCTTCTCTGTGTCCGAAACCAGTTTCAAAGAAGGAACGTTTGTTGCACAATTTGGATGTTGTTCGCGCTCTAAAATTCTATTTAGATGCTACAAAGGATTTTAGACAAACATCTTCCTTGTTTGTTGTTTATTCAGGTAAAAGGAGAGGTCAAAAAGCAACTTCTACCTCTCTCTCTTTTTGGATTAAAAGCATCATCAGATTGGCTTACGAGACTGCCGGACGGCAGCCTCCCGAAAGAATCACAGCTCATTCCACTAGGGCTGTGGCTTCCACATGGGCCTTCAAGAACGAGGCTTCTGTTGATCAGATATGTAGGGCAGCGACTTGGTCTTCACTGCACACTTTTACCAAATTTTACAAGTTTGATACTTTTGCTTCTTCTGAGGCTATTTTTGGGAGAAAGGTTTTGCAAGCCGTGGTGCCTTCCATTTAGGTGACCTGATTTGCTCCCTCCCTTCATCCGTGTCCTAAAGCTTTGGTATTGGTTCCCACAAGTAAGGATGACGCCGTGGACCGGACACACCTATGTTGGAGAAAACAGAATTTATGTTTACCTGATAAATTTCTTTCTCCAACGGTGTGTCCGGTCCACGGCCCGCCCTGGTTTTTTTTTTTTTAATCAGGTCTGATAATTTATTTTCTTTAACTACAGTCACCACGGTACCATATGGTTTCTCCTATGCTAATATTCCTCCTTAACGTCGGTCGAATGACTGGGGTAGGCGGAGCCTAGGAGGGATCATGTGACCAGCTTTGCTGGGCTCTTTGCCATTTCCTGTTGGGGAAGAGAATATCCCACAAGTAAGGATGACGCCGTGGACCGGACACACCGTTGGAGAAAGAAATTTATCAGGTAAACATAAATTCTGTTTTCCAGTTCCTGATGCTATTTCTGATATGATTTCTAAGGAATGGAATAGACCTGGTACTTTTTTTATTCCTTCAAGGTTTAAAAAATTGTATCCTTTGCCAGCAGTTACTTTAGAGTTTTGGGAAAAGATCCCCAAGATTGATGGGGCTTTCTCTATTCTTGCTAAACGTACTACTATTCCTACGGGAGATAGTACTTATTTTAAAGATCCTTTAGATAGAAAACTTGAATCTTATCTAAGGAAAGCCTATTTATATTCAGGTCATCTTCTCAGGCCTGCAATTTCTTTGGCTGATGTTGCAGCTGCTTCAACTTTTTGATTGGAAACTTTAGCGCAACCAGTATTGGATCATGGTTTGTCTAGCATTGTTAACTTGATTCAACATACTAATAATTAAATAAGCCATTTAAGAGCTCAAAGCCAGCCCCCAAGTCCGCATGAAGGTGTGGCCCTCATTCCAGCTCAGCTGGTAGGGGGCAGATTGATTTTTCAAAAATCTTTGGATCAATTCGGTCCAAAATCAATGAATTCAGAGTATTGTCTCTCAGGGGTACAGAATAGGATTCATAGTAAGACCGCCTGTGAGAAGATTTTTTCTCTCGCGCATCCCTGCAAATCCAGTAAAGGCTCAGGCTTTCCTGAAGTGTGTTTTAGACCTGGAGTTATCAGGGGTAATCATGCCAGTTCCGTTTCAGGAACAGGGCCTGGGTTTTATTCAAATCTATTCATTGTTCCAAAGAAAGAAAATTCATTCAGACCAGTTTTGGATCTAAAAATCTTGAATCGATATGTAAGAGTACCAAATTTCAAAATGGTGACTATAAGGACTTTTTTGCCTTTTGTTCAGCAAGGGCATTTTATGTCCACAATAGACTTAAAGGATGCATATCTCCATATTCCGATTCATCCAGATCACTATCAGTTCCTGAGACTCTCTTTTCTAGACAAGCATTACCAATTTGTTGCTCTTCCTTTTGGCCTAGCGACAGCTCCAAGAATATTTTCAAAGGTTCTCAGTGCCCTACTCTCTGTAATCAGAGAGTGGGGTATTGCAGTGTTTCCTTATTTGGATGATATCTTGGTACTTGCTCAGTCTTTAGGTTCTGCAGAATCTCACACAAATCATCTAGTGTTTTTTTCTTCAAAAACATGGTTGGAGGATCAATTTACCAAAAAGTTCTTTGATTCCTCACACAAGGGTAATCTTTTTAGGTTTCCAGATAGATTCAGTGTCCATGACTTTGTCTCTAACGGACAAGAGACGTTTGAAATTGGTTGCTGCCTGTCGGAACCTTCAGTCTCAGTCATTCCCTTCAGTAGCTATGTGCGTAGAAGTTTTAGGTCTCATGACTGCAGCATCGGACGCAATCCCCTTTGCTCGTTTTCATATGAGACCTCTCCAGCTTTGTATGCTGAACCAATGGTGCAGGGATTATACAAGGATATCACAATTAATATCCTTAAATCCAATTTTCAACCATCGTATTGTTCTAGGGGCCTCTTTTGTTCCTCCAACCTGGACTGTGATCACAACATATGCAAGTCTTTCAGGTTTGGGAGCTGTTTGGGGATCTCTGACAGTAAAAGGGGTTTGAAAATCTCAAGAGGCGAGATTACCAATAAATATTTTGGAACTCTGTGCGATTCTCAGGGCTCTTTAGTTTTGGCCTCTATTGAAGGAAGAACCGTTCATTTGTTTTCAGACAGACAATATCACAACTGTGACATGTCAATCATCAGGGTGGGACAGTCCTCAAGCTATGAAAGAAGTATATCGGATACTTGGTTGGGCGGAATCCAGCTCCTGTCTAATTTCTACGGTTCATATCCCAGGTATAGACAATTGGGAAGCGGATAATCTCAGTTGTCAGACTTTACATCCGAGAGAGTGGTCTCTCCACCCAGATGTGTTTTCTCAAATTGTTCAGATGTGGGGTCTTCCAGAAATAGATCTGATGGCATCTCATCTAAACAAGAAACTTCCCAGGTAACCTGTCCAGGTCCAGGGATCCTTGGGCGGAAGCAGTGGATGCGTTGACACTTCCTTTGTGTTATCAACCTGTTTATATTTCCCCGCCTCTAGTTTTTCTTCAAGAGTGATCTTCAAAATCATCATGGAGCAATCGTTTGTGTTGCTGGTGGTTTCAGCATGGCCTCACAGGTTTTGGTATGCGGATCTTGTTCGGATGTCCAGTTGCCAATCTTGGCCACTTCCAATAAGACAGGACCTTCTGTCTCAAGGTCCGTTTTTCCATCAGGATCTCAAATCATTAAATTTGAAGGTATGGAAATTGAACGCCTAGTGCTTAGTCATAGAGGTTTCTCTGATTCAGTGATTAATACTATGTTACAGGCTCGTAAATCTGTTTCTAGAAAGATTTATTATCGTGTTTGGAAACCTTGCATTTCATGGTGTTCCTCTAATAAATTTTCTTGGCATTCTTTTAGAATTCCTAGAATTTTACAGTTTCTTCAGGATGGTTTGGATAAAGGTTTGTCTGTAAGTTCATTGAAAGGACAAATCTCTGCTCTTTCTGTTTTATTCCACAGAAAAATTGCTAAACTTCCTGATATTCACTGTTTTGTACAGGCTTTGGTTCGTCGTATCAAGCCTGTCATTAAATCAATCTCTCCTCCATTTGAGCCTATGCATTCTTTGGACATTAAACTACTTTTTTGGAAAGTGTTGTTCCTTTTGGCCATCTCTTCTGCTAGAAGAGTTTCTGAATTATCTGCTCTCTCTTGTGAATCTCCTTTTTTGATTTTTCATCAGGATAAGGCAGTTTTGCGGACTTCATTTAAATTCTTACCTAACATTGTGAATTCTAACAACATTAATAGAGAAATAGTTGTCCCTTCTTTGTGTCCTAATCCTAAGAATTCTTTGGAGAGATCTTTACATTCTTTGGATGTGGTTAGAGCTCTGAAATATTATGTTGAAGCTACTAAAGATTTCAGGAAGACTTCTAGTCTATTTGTTATCCTTTCTGGTTCCAGGAAAAGTCAGAAGGCTTCTGCCGTTTCTTTGGCATCGTGGTTAAAGCTTTTGATTCATCAAGATTATTTGGAGTCAGGTAAAGGCCCCCTCAGAGAATTACATTGTATTATATTACATTTTAAGAATGAAGCTTCAGTTTATCAGATTTGCAAAGCAGCAACTTGGTCGTCTTTGCATACATTTACTAAATTTTGATGTATTTGCTTCTTCGGAAGCAGTTTTTGGTAGAAAAGTTCTTCCGGCAGCTGTTTCAGTTTGATTCTTCTGCTTATGATTTAAGTTTTTCCTTTTATTTATCAGAATAAACTTATATTTGGGTTGTGGATTAATTTGTTTCAGCAAATTGGCTGTTTTTATTTTATCCCTCCCTCCCTCCCTCTCTAGTGACTCTTGCGTGGAGTTCCACTTCTTGGGTATTGCTATCCCATACGTCACTAGCTCATGGACTCTTGCCAATTACATGAAAGAAAACAAAATTTATGTAAGAACTTATCTGATAAATTCATTTCTCCTGTTAAGTGTAGTCAGTCCACGGGTCATCCATTACTTATGGGATTATATCTCCTCCCTAACAGGAAGTGCAAGAGGATCACCCAAGCAGAGCTGCTATATAGCTCCTCCCCTCTACGTCATACCCAGTCATTCTCTTGCACCTAACTAATAGATAGGACGTGTGAGAGGACTGTGGTTGTTAAACTTAGCTTTTATTTCTTCAATCAAAAGTTTGTTATTTTTAACAGCACCGGAGTGTGTTGTTTCTTCTCAGGCAGCATTAGAAGAAGAATCTACCTGAGTTTGTGTATGATCTTAGCGGTCGTAACTAAGATCCACTTGCTGTTCTCGGCCATTCTGAGGAGTGAGGTAACTTCAGAACAGGGGATAGCAGGCAGGGTTCACCTGCAAGGAGGTATGTTGCAGTATATTATTTTCTAAGGAATGGAATTGACTGAGAAAATACTGCTAATACCGATGTAATGTAAGTGCAGCATTAAATGCAGTAGTAGCGACTGGTATCAGGCTGATATGTATGTATGTTTACACTGAGGTATTTCTGGGGAATGGAACTTCACTAAGAAAATACTTTATATATTTAAGTAATATTTGAGCCTCCACTGCAGTGAAAGCGACTAGCAGCAGGCTTATTAATAACATTTCATAATTTTATTTTTAAAACGTTTACTGGCATGTTAATCGTTTTTTTCTGAGGTACTTGGTGATAAAACTTTATGGGCATGATTTTTACCACATGGCTGTCGTTTGTTTCTGAATAAAATCAGTTTACTGAGCTTCCCCACTGTTGTAATATGAGTGGGAGGGGCCTATTTTAGCGCTTTATTGCGCAGTAAAAATTCAGTCACAGTCTTCCTATTTCTTCCTCCATGATCCAGGGCGTCTCTACAGAGCCCAGGGGTCTCCAAAACTAGTTTTGATGGAGGTAAACACTCACAGCAGACCTGTGAGAGTGTGTTTTGACTGTGATAAAAACGTTAATATTAAATTGTTATCCGTTTTTGGGTACTAAGGGGTTAATCATCCATTTGCTGGTGGGTGCAATCCTTTGCTAACTTAATGCATTTGCTGTGAAAATTTGGTTGCTATAACTAATTTGGTTCATTGTTATTTCAACTGTGACAGTTTTTTTGTGCTTCTTAAAGGCACAGTAACGTTTTTTATATTGCTTGTAAATTTATTTGAAAAGTATTTTCCAAGCTTGCTAGTCTCATTGCTAGTCTGTTTAAACATGTCTGACACAGATGAATCTCTTTGTTCAATATGTTTAAAGGCCAATGTGGAGCCCAATAGAAATTTGTGTACTAATTGCATTGATGCTACTTTAAATAAAAGCCAATCTGTACATGTAAAGAAAATTTCACCAGACAACGAGGGGGAAGTTATGCCGACTAACTCTCCTCACGTGTCAGTACCTTCGCCTCCCGCTCAGGAGGTGCGTGATATTGTGGCGCCAAGTACATCAGGGCGGCCCATACAAATCACTTTGCAAGACATGGCTAATGTTATGACTGAAGTACTATCTAAATTGCCAGAATTTAGGGGTAAACGCGATCACTCTGGGGTAAGAACAGAGTGTGCTGATAATAATAGAGCCATGTCTGATACTGCGTCACAATTTGCAGAACATGAGGACGGAGAGCTTCATTCTGTGGGTGACAGATCTGATCCAAGTAAACTGGACTCAGACATTTCAAATTTTAAATTTAAGCTTGAGAACCTCCGTGTATTACTAGGGGAGGTATTAGCGGCTCTGAATGATTGTAACACGGTTGCAATTCCAGAGAAAATATGTAGGCTGGATAAATATTTTGCGGTACCGGCGTGTACTGACGTTTTTCCTATACCTAAAAGGCTTACAGAAATTGTTAACAAGGAGTGGGATAGACCCGGTGTGCCTTTTTCACCCCCTCCTATATTTAGAAAAATGTTTCCAATAGACGCCACCACACGGGACTTATGGCAGACGGTCCCTAAGGTGGAGGGAGCAGTTTCTACTCTGGCTAAGCGCACCACTATCCCGGTGGAGGATAGCTGTGCTTTTTCAGATCCAATGGATAAAAAGTTAGAGGGTTACCTTAAGAAAATGTTTGTTCAGCAAGGTTTTATATTACAACCCCTTGCATGCATTGCGCCTGTCACGGCTGCGGCGGCATTCTGGTTTGAGTCTCTGGAAGAGACCCTTAGCTCAGCTCCATTGGATGAGATTATAGACAAGCTTAAAGTCCTTAAGCTAGCTAATTCATTTATTTCTGATGCCGTAGTACACTTAACTAAACTTACGGCTAAGAACTCCGGATTCACCATTCAAGCGCGTAGAGCGCTGTGGCTTAAATCCTTGTCAGCCGATGTGACTTCTAAATCTAAATTGCTTAACATCCCTTTCAAAGGGCAGACATTATTCGGGCCCGGTTTGAAAGAAATTATCGCTGACATTACTGGAGGTAAGGGCCATGCCCTGCCTCAAGACAGGGCCAAACCAAGGGCTAAACAGTCTAATTTTCGTGCCTTTCGTAACTTCAAGGCAGGAGCAGCATCAACTTCCTCCGCTCCAAGACAGGAAGGAACTGTTGCTCGCTACAGACAGGGCTGGAAACCTAACCAGTCCTGGAACAAGGACAAGCAGGCCAGAAAACCTGCTGCTGCCCCTAAGACAGCATGAAGTGAGGGCCCCCGACCCGGAAACGGATCTAGTGGGGGGCAGACTTTCTCTCTTCGCCCAGGCTTGGGCAAGAGATGTCCAGGATCCCTGGGTGTTAGAGATCATATCTCAGGGATATCTTCTGGACTTCAAAGCTTCTCCTCCAAAAGGGAGATTTCATCTTTCAAGGTTGTCAGCAAACCAGATAAAGAAAGAGGCGTTTCTACGCTGTGTACAAGACCTTTTACTAATGGGAGTGATCCACCCAGTTCCGCGGTCGGAACACGGACAAGGGTTTTACTCAAATCTGTTTGTGGTTCCCAAAAAAGAGGGAACCTTCAGACCAATCTTGGACTTAAAGATCCTAAACAAATTCCTAAGAGTTCCATCGTTCAAAATGGAAACTATTCGGACCACCTTACCTATGATCCAAAAGGGTCAGTACATGACCACAGTGGATTTAAAGGATGCCTACCTTCACATACCGATTCACAAGGATCATTGCCGGTATCTAAGGTTTGCCTTCCTAAACAGGCATTACCAGTTTGTAGCTCTTCCCTTCGGGTTAGCTACAGCTCCAAGAATCTTTACAAAGGTTCTGGGCTCTCTTCTGGCGGTACTAAGACCGCGAGGAATAGCGGTAGCTCCGTACCTAGACGACATTCTGATACAAGCGTCAAGTTTCCAAACTGCCAAGTCTCATACAGAGTTAGTTCTGGCATTTCTAAGGTTGCATGGGTGGAAGGTGAACGTAGAAAAGAGTTCTCTATTGCCACTCACAAGAGTTCCCTTCTTGGGGACTCTTATAGATTCTGTAGAAATGAAAATTTACCTGACAGAGGACAGGTTATCAAAATTTCTAAATGCTTGCCGTGTCCTTCATTCCATTCAACACCCGTCAGTGGCTCAATGCATGGAGGTAATCGGCTTAATGGTAGCGGCAATGGACATAGTACCTTTTGCACGCCTGCATCTAAGACCGCTGCAATTGTGCATGTTAAGTCAGTGGAATGGGGATTACTCAGATTTGTCCCCTATGCTAAATCTGGATCAAGAGACCAGAGATTCTCTTCTATGGTGGCTTTCTCGGCCACATCTGTCCAGGGGGATGCACTTCAGCAGGCCAGGTTGGACGATTGTAACAACAGACGCCAGCCTGCTAGGTTGGGGCGCTGTCTGGAATTTCCTGAAGGCTCAGGGATCATGGACTCAGGAGGAGAGACTCCTCCCAATAAACATTCTGGAATTAAGAGCAGTTTTCAATGCCCTTCTGGCTTGGCCTCAGTTAGCAACTCTGAGGTTCATCAGGTTTCAGTCGGACAACATCACGACTGTGGCTTACATCAACCATCAGGGAGGGACAAGGAGTTCCCTAGCGATGATGGAAGTCTCAAAGATAATTCGCTGGGCAGAGTCTCACTCTTGCCACCTGTCAGCGATCCACATCCCAGGCGTGGAGAACTGGGAGGCGGATTTCCTAAGTCGCCAGACTTTTCATCCGGGGGAGTGGGAACTTCATCCGGAGGTGTTTGCCCAACTGCTTCAGCATTGGGGCAAACCAGATCTGGATCTCATCGCGTCTCGCCAGAATGCCAAGCTTCCTTGTTACGGATCCAGGTCCAGGGACCCGGGAGCGGTACTGATAGATGCTCTGACAGCACCTTGGGACTTCAACATGGCTTATGTGTTTCCACCTTTCCCGATGCTTCCTCGATTGATTGCCAGGATCAAACAGGAGAGAGCATCGGTGATTCTAATAGCGCCTGCGTGGCCACGCAGGACCTGGTATGCAGATCTAGTGGACATGTCGTCCTGTCCACCATGTACTCTGCCTCTGAGACAGGACCTTCTGATTCAGGGTCCTTTCAAACATCCAAATCTAATTTCTCTGAGGCTGACTGCATGGAGATTGAACGCTTGATTCTATCAAAGTGTTGATTCTCGGAGTCAGTGATTGATACCTTAATACAGGCTAGGAAACCTGTTACCAGGAAAATTTACCATAAAATATGGCGTAAATACTTATATTGGTGCGAATCCAAGAGTTACTCATGGAGTAAGGTTAGGATTCCTAGGATATTGTCTTTTCTACAAGAAGGTTTAGAAAAGGGTTTATCTGCTAGTTCGTTAAAGGGACAGATCTCAGCTCTGTCTATCCTTTTACACAAACGTCTGTCAGAAGTTCCAGACGTTCAGGCTTTTTGTCAGGCTTTGGCTAGGATTAAGCCTGTGTTTAAGACTGTTGCTCCGCCGTGGAGCTTAAACTTAGTTCTTAACGTTCTGCAAGGTGTTCCGTTTGAACCCCTTCATTCCATTTATATCAAGCTGTTATCTTGGAAAGTTCTGTTTTTAATGGCTATTTCCTCGGCTCGAAGAGTCTCTGAGTTATCGGCCTTACATTGTGATTCTCCTTATCTGATTTTTCATTCAGACAAGGTAGTTCTGCGTACTAAACCTGGGTTCTTACCTAAGGTAGTCACTAACAGGAATATCAATCAAGAGATTGTTGTTTCATCATTGTGCCCTAACCCTTCTTCAAAGAAGGAACGACTTCTGCACAATCTGGACGTCGTCCGTGCCCTGAAATTTTATTTGCAGGCAACTAAGGATTTTCGTCAAACTTCTTCCCTGTTTGTCGTTTATTCTGGACAGAGGAGAGGTCAAAAAGCTTCGGCTACCTCTCTCTCTTTTTGGCTTCGTAGCATAATACGTTTAGCATATGAGACTGCTGGACAGCAGCCTCCTGAAAGGATTACAGCTCATTCTACTAGAGCTGTGGCTTCCACTTGGGCCTTTAAGAATGAGGCCTCTGTTGAACAGATTTGCAAGGCTGCAACTTGGTCTTCACTTCATACTTTTTCAAAATTTTACAAATTTGACACTTTTGCTTCTTCGGAGGCTGTTTTTGGGAGAAAGGTTCTACAGGCAGTGGTTCCTTCCGTGTAAAGATCCTGCCTTTCCCTCCCGTCATCCGTGTACTTTTAGCTTTGGTATTGGTATCCCATAAGTAATGGATGACCCGTGGACTGACTACACTTAACAGGAGAAAACATAATTTATGCTTACCTGATAAATTCCTTTCTCCTGTAGTGTAGTCAGTCCACGGCCCGCCCTGTTGTTTACGGCAGGTCTAAAAAAATTTTAACTTAAACTCCAGTCACCACTGCACCCTATAGTTTCTCCTTTCTCGTTTGGTTTCGGTCGAATGACTGGGTATGACGTAGAGGGGAGGAGCTATATAGCAGCTCTGCTTGGGTGATCCTCTTGCACTTCCTGTTAGGGAGGAGATATAATCCCATAAGTAATGGATGACCCGTGGACTGACTACACTACAGGAGAAAGGAATTTATCAGGTAAGCATAAATTATGTTTTCTTTCATATTGGCAAGAGTCTGTGAGGCCCACCCCTTTTTTACGGTGGTTATGATTATTTTGTATAAAGCACAATTATTTCCAAATTCCTTTGTTGATGTTTTCTACTCCTTTCTTTATCACCCTACTACTTGGCTATTCGTTAAACTAAATTATGGGTGTGGTGAGGGGTGTATTTATAGGCATTTTGAGGTTTGGGAAACTTTGCCCCTCCTGGTAGAATTGTATATCCCCATACGTCACTAGCTCATAGACTCTTGCCAATATGAAATAAATTAATTTATCAGGTACGTTCTTACATAAATTATGTTTTTTCATATGATAGGGTGCACAGTGATTACTTACAACAGACTTTTAAGGTTCACTTAAACATAAGTGTGGGGCTCTAATGGAGCCTATTTCTGCTTTTTGTTATAGTTAACCCTAAAAAAAGAGGTGATCACTGTAAAAACTGTGATTACTTGCAACAGACTTAAAGTGCACGTTTACATTAGTGGGAGGGGCCTCTAGCAGAGCCAATAAGTGGCATTAATTTGCTCTTATAAGTGAAGTTTAAGGAGATGGGTGATTCAAACAATTCCCCCAGTCTTTCCTCATGTTATGCGCCGGAGGAACAAGTGACCCATTTGAAATTGAGGAGTCTGCCCTTTTAAATGAGTCACTTGTCTTTCTAGCACAAACCGGGGGCCACTATTTGGTTGTATCATCTTTTATTATGATATTGCCATTTTCTTTTATACAGGTGGTGAGAGTCAACAAATTATTACTCCTGGGAATTACTCTTCTCAAGGATTCACAAACCCCAAGAGCCATATATAACCCCTCACACATACCTCAGTCTTTATGTTACCTCAACTGGAGGTGGTTAAAGAATAAAGATGTGCATTTGATCCTCCAGAGAGAGGTGGTTTCAGTGTTTTTTTAAGGCCCGGTTTCCCCTCGGAGTATAGTATTTTTCGATGGAATGTATATGGGCTATGGCTTGTGATTTTTTTATTTTCTTTCCATAAGGCAGGGAGAGTCCACGACTTCATTCCTTACTGTTGCAAAATACAACACCTGGCCACCAGGAGGAGGCAAAGACACCACAGCCAAAGGCTTAAAGTGAAAGTCAACCATAGCATTTTTTTTTTTTTTTAAACGCTAGGGTTGACTGTTGAAACACATAAATGGCACTTTTCATTCATGAAGTATAAGATACTACATGCAGAAAGTGCCTTTATTCGTTTCAGCCGTTCTTAGCTGCTACGGCAGCCCACGGCCCAAATTTTTTTTTCATTCCTAAGATATGCTGAGTCCACAACGTCATCAATTACTGTTGGGAATATCACTCCTGGCCAGCAGGAAGAGGCAAAGAGCACCACAGTTAAATCGTTAAGCATCACTTCCCTTCCCACAAACTCCAGTCATTTCTCTTGTAAAGGTGTATCCAGTCCACGGGTTCATCCATTACTTGTGGGATATTCTCCTTCCCAACAGGAAGCTGCAAGAGGACACCCACAGCAGAGCTGTCTATATAGCTCCTCCCCTAACTGCCACCCCCAGTCATTCTCTTGCAGCTCTCGACAAGAAAGGAAGTATCAAGAGAGATGTGGTGACTTAGTGTAGTTTTTACCTTCAATCAAAAGTTTGTTATTTTTAAATGGTATCGGCGTTGTACTGTTTTTACTCTCAGGCAGAAATTGGAAGAAGACTTCTGCCTGGAGGTTTGATGATCTTAGCGGTTTGTAACTAAGGTCCATTGCTGTTCTCACACATAACTGAAGAGTATGGAAAGAAATCTTCAGTTGGGGGGACGGTCTGCAGATTGCCTGCTTTGAGGTATGTTCAGTATATTTTTTTCTAGATAGATAAGGTCTAGAAAATGCTGACAGTGCCTGGTATATTTAAGGTAAGCCTGATACAGTGATTTAACAACAACTGGGATCATGCTTGCAAAAAGGGATAATATTCATGTTAAAACCTATATTACTTAGTGTAAAAACGTTTGCATGATTTATAAATAAAAACGTTTTTTTCTCTGAGGGTGATAAATCTTTATTTGGGGCCTAATTTCCACATGGCTTGTTAGATTACTCCTAGGAGTACTTTTTTAAGGCCCTCTGACATTGAGTGCACGGTGGGAGGGGCCTATTTTCGTTTTCAGTATGAGACATCCAGTTTCCCTGAAGGAGTCCTCTGGCTTATAGGACCTCTATAGAGGGTTTTGTTCCTGCAAAAATTGTTTTTAAGGTCAGGTAGGAGCCACAGCAGGGCTGTGGCAGTGTGTTTGACTGTTTAACAGGTTTTAAGTTTTTCTAATTCGTTTTTGGGCCTGAGGGGTTAATCATCCGTTTGCAAGTGGGTGCAATGCTGCTTTAGTCCCTTATACACACAGTAAAAATTTTGTAGAGTTTACTACTTTTTTTCACTGTTTTGCAGTTTATGTGGTAGTTTTTTTCTCTTAAAGGCACAGTACCGTTTTTTATTATTGCTTTTTTCACATTTATTAAAGTGTTTTCCAAGCTTGCTGGTCTCATTACTAGTCTGTTAAACATGTCTGACATAGAGGTAACTCCTTGTTCATTATGTTTAGAAGCCATTGTGGAACCCCCTCTTAGAATGTGTACCAAATGCACTGACCTTTCTATAAGGAGGGACAAAGTTTCCCAAACTTTAAAATGCCTATAAATACATCCCTGACCACACCCACAATTCAGTTTTACAAACTTTGCCTCCTATGGAGGTGGGTGAAGTAAGTTTGTGCTAAGATTTCTACGTTGATATGTGCTTCTCAGCATTTTGAAGCCCGATTCCTCTCAGAGTACAGTGAATGTCAGAGGGATGTGAAGGGAGTATCACCTATTGAATGCAATGGTTTTCCTCACGGGAGATCTATTTCTTACATTCTTTACAATCGTAGAGATTTATCTCCTACCTCCCTTTTCAGATCGACGATATACTCTCATATTCCATTACCTCTACTGATAACCGTTTCAGTACTGGTTTGGCTATCTGCTATATGTGGATGGGTGTCTTTGGTAAGTATGTTTTCATTTACTTAAGACACTCTCAGCAGTGGTTTGGCACTTATGTATTTTATAAAGTTCTAAATATATGTATATTTTCCATGATTCAGGTTTTCAGTATATTTCCTTTTGCAGACTGTCATTTTTATATCTGGGAAATGTTTTTTTAGGAAAAAATTATTTCTCATCTGGGGTGTAGTCTTTTTCAAATTGACTATCTTTTAAATTCGCCAGCAGAATTAGGCTCGCGAGGGGGCGAAAAAAAGCTAACGTTTATTGCGTCATTCTTGGCGCGATATTTTATTGCCACAAAGTTACGTTCACCGACGCAATTTCGTTATTTCCGGCGTCTTAGTTGACGCAGAGTCCTTCACAAGGTTCCGTCTTCTGTGACGCGAGTGTGTCATTTCCGGACGTTTTTTTGCGCCAAAAAATAAATTATTTATGTAAGTATTTACCTGATAAATTCATTTCTTTCATATTGGCAAGAGCCCATGAGCTAGTGACGTATGGGATACACAATCCTACCAGGAGGGGCAAAGTTTCCCAAACCTCAAAATGCCTATAAATATACCCCACACCACACCCACAATTCAGTTTAACGAATAGCCAAGTAGTGGCGTGATAAAGAAAGGAGTAAAAAGCATCAACAAAGGAATTTGGAAATAATTGTGCTTTATACAAAAAATCATAACCACCATAAAAAGGGTGGGCCTCATGGACTATGAAAGAAATTAATTTATCAGGTAAATTCTTACATAAATTATGTTTTCTTTCATGTAATTGGCAAGAGTCCATGAGCTAGTGACGTATGGCATATCAATACCCAAGATGTGGAACTCCACGCAAGAGTCACTAGAGAGAGAGGGATAAAATAAAAAACAGCCCTTTTCCCGCTGAAAAAATAATCCAATGTTCCAATGTCGCCCGAATTACGCCAATATATACATGAATATGTATGAAGAACGTTTTGTTTTTGAAAATGTGTTATTTCAGCAATATGGCGCCACCTGGTGGCGCTATATTGATGACATTTTCGGCGTGTAGCGGGGCGACATTGGAACCCTATTTAAATTTGTTAGTGATCTCAATAGCTGCTCGAGATATATACAATTTACACTTACTTGGAGTGAAGAACTTAGAGTTTCTAGATACCTCTATCTATAGGGAACATAATTCTTTAAAAGCAGATATTTACAGGAAACCTATTGACCGCAATAATCTTTTGCGTTATGAAAGCACTCATCCACCTGCACTTTTGAATTCTCTTCCCTATAGTCAATTTTTATGGGTCAAGAAAATTGTATCTGATCCTGTTCTATCTAATCAAAGACTCACTGAAATGGGTCATTTATTTAGTGAACGTGGTTACCCTGATGCTATAATTAAATCTAATTTGGAAAAAGTTGAAGGGAGGTCTAGACAGGATATTCTTCATAATAAAAAGGCTAAAAAGGATGAGGTGTTAGGTGATTGGATAACCTTTATTACCAAATTTAATAGACAAAGTAGTAAGGTGGTAAACATTTTGAGGAAACATTGGCATATCCTTTATGAATGTAATCCTGACATTAAGGCCTTTAAAGAAACTTATATGCCTGCATTTAGACGTGCTCCCTCCCTTAGGGATAAATTAATGAGGAATGATGTTGGTACAGCTAAAACAGGTGGCACAAGATATATTACTGGTGCTAATAAAGGTTGTTACCCTTGTTTAGGGTGTTTTAGCTGTAGCAACATGATTAAAGGTGCAGTCTTTTCTCCTACATTGGTGTATCCGGTCCACGGCTTCATCCTTACTTGTGGGATATTCTCAATCCCTACAGGAAGTGGCAAAGATAGAACACAGCAAAGCTGTCCATATAGCTCCCCTCAGGCTCCGCCCCCCCAGTCATTCTCTTTGCCGCTCTAACAAGTAGCAACTCCACGGGGGTGGTAAAGAGTATGTGGTGTTATATTTGTAGTTTTATTTCTTCAATCAAGAGTTTGTTATTTTAAAATAGTACCGGTTTGTACTATTTACTCTGAGGCAGAACAGTGATGAAGATTTCTGCTGAGAGGAATATGATTTTAGCACCAATATCTAAAATCCATTGCTGTTCCCACGCAGGGCTGTTGAATACCAGAGAACTTCAGTTGGGGGGAACAGTTTGCAGGCTTAACTGCTTCAGGTATGATCAGTCATTTTTCTAACAAGACCAAGTAATGCTAGAAGACTGTCAGAAATCCCATTAGGGATAGGTAAGCCATTTTTCTCAAACTCAGTATAAAACAATGGCTTAAATTAAGGGCTCAATGCTGGTTGACACTATTGTGGGCTTAATCGATTATTAGCATGTTTCAGTATGCATAAAGTGTTTTTTTGAGACTTTATAACACTTATGGGGTTTAATATTGCGCCTGGAACTTAATTAGACACCTAATCTGGTCTGTAAGGTCCCACCACTCTGGAAGGAAGAGAGAGGAGGCCTCATTTTCGCGCCTCAATTGAGCAGTTGTTTTGACTAGACAGTTCATGCAGCTTCACGTGGGGAGTCCAGAGACATCAGAAAGGACTTCAGAGAGGATTATTTCTTACTCAAATAATCCCTAAGGAAGGTAAAAGCCACAGTAGAGGCTGTGGCATTGTGCTGTAGTGTTTTTAACCGGTTAACTGCTGTTCTTAGCTCTGGTTTGGGCATTAAGGGGTTAATTGGTCTGAAAAATTGTGTGCAATCATTTCAAAGCATTAAGACAATGTGGTGAAAATTTCATTAAAATCGGATGATTTTTTATGGTTTTTTGATGTTTTAGTAATAAAGTGTGCACTTTTATTATTTAAAGACACAGTAACGGTTTTGTCAAATTAATTTTTTATTGCATTGAAGTTCTGTCTATCTCTGCCAAACATGTCTGAACCTTCAGATAGCAATTGTTCTGTATGTTTAAAGGCCAAGGCGGTGCCCCCATTAAACTTATGTGTGAAGTGTGCTATAGCGTCCAAACAGCATAAGGACCGCACAGTCACGCTTATAGATGTAGCCCAAAATGATTCTTTAGCTGAAGGTAGTGAGGATAGTTCACTATCCTCTCCTTCTGTGTCAACACCAGCTATGCCCGCGCCAGCGATGCCCAGTACATCTAGCGCACCGATTCCTATTACTTTGCAACAGTTAGCGGCAGTAATGGATAATTCTCTAGCAGCATTTTTATCCAAACTGCCAGCTTTTCCAAGGAAGCGTGATAGCTCAGTTTTAAATACAGAAGATGAGCAAGCAGACGCAGCGGATAATTTATCTGTAGTGCCCTCACATCAATCTGATTTGGCGGTGAGGGAGGGCCTGTCTGAGGGAGAAATTTCTGACACAGGAAAAGTTTCTCAGCAGGCAGAGCCAGATACCATAGCATTTAAATTTAACTTAGAACACCTCCGCGCCCTACTTAAGGAGGTCCTAGCTACACTTGATGATTGTGACCCTTTGGTGGTCCCAGAAAAATTGTGTAAAATGGACAAATTCTTAGAGGTCCCAGTACACACTGATGCGTTTCCGATACCTAAGAGGGTGGCGGATATAGTGACTAGGGAGTGGGAGAGACCAGGTGTACCTTTTGTTCCCCCCCCCCCCCCCCCTATATTTAAGAAAATATTCCCCATTGTTGACCCCAGAAAGGACGCGTGGCAGACGGTCCCTAAGGTAGAGGGGGCAGTTTCAACACTAGCTAAACGCACGACTATACCAATAGAAGATAGTTGCGCTTTCAAAGATCCTATGGATAAAAAATTAGAAGGTTTGCTTAAGAAAATTTTTGTTCAACAAGGTTTTCTTCTTCAACCAATTTCTTGCATTATTCCTGTAACCACGGCAGCGTCTTTTTGGTTTGAGGAATTAGAAAACTCTCTCCAGAAGGAGACTTCTTATGATGAAGTCATGGACAGAATTCACGCCCTGAAGTTGGCTAATGCCTTCATTACAGATGCCGCTTTTCAGTTAGCTAAATTAGCTTTGGCTAAAATCTTGGTCGGCGGATGTGTCGTCCAAAACAAAATTGCTTAATATTCCTTTCAAGGGTAAGACCCTATTCGGGCCAGAGTTGAAAGAAATTATTTCGGATATCACTGGGGGAAAGGGCCATGCCCTCCCACAAGATAGACCTTTCAAAGCTAAAAATAAGTCTTATTTTCGTTCCTTTCGCAATTTCAGGAACGGACCTGCTTCTACCTCTACAGCCGCTAGGCAAGAGGGTAACGCATCCCAGCCCAAACCCGCATGGAAACCATTGCAAGGCTGGAACAAGGGTAAACAGGCCAAGAAGCCTGCTGCTGCTACCAAGACAGCATGAAAGGGTAGCCCCCGATCCGGGACCGGATCTAGTAGGGGGCAGACTTTCTCTCTTTGCTCAGGCTTGGGCAAGAGATGTTCCGGACCCCTGGGCACTAGAAATTGTGTCTCAGGGGTATCTTCTGGAATTCAAGGACCTTCCTCCAAAGGGAAGGTTCCACATGTCTCGCTTATCTTTAGACCAGATAAAGAGACAGGCATTCTTACGTTGCGTAGAAGACCTTCTAAAAATGGGAGGGATTCACCCAGTTCCAACAGCAGAACAAGGACTGGGTTTTTAGTCAAACCTGTTTGTAGTTCCCAAAAAAGAAGGAACTTTCAGGCCAATCCTGGATTTAAAAAACCTAAACAAATTCCTCAGTTCCATCATTCAAAATGGAAACCATTCGGACAATTTTACCAATGATCCAGGAGGGTCAATATATGACTACCGTGGACTTAAAGGATGCGTACCTGCATATTCCTATCCACAAAGATCACCATCAGTTCCTGAGGTTCGCTTTTTTGGACAAGCATTACCAATTCGTGGCCCTTCCCTTCGGATTGGCCACTGCTCCCAGAATTTTCACAAAGGTGCTAGGGTCCCTTCTAGCGGTGCTAAGACCAAGGGGCATTGCAGTAGCACCTTACTTAGACGACATCCTAATACAAGCGTCATCCTTTCACAAAGCAAAGGCTCATACGGACATTGTTCTAGCCTTTCTAAGGTCTCACGGGTGGAAGGTGAACATAGAAAAGAGTTCTCTGTCCCCGTTCACAAGGGTTCCCTTTCTGGGAACAATAATAGACTCGGTAGAAATGAAAATCTTTCTAACGGAGGTCAGGAAGTTAAAGCTTTTGAACACTTGTCGAGTTCTTCATGCCATTCCTCAACCCTCCGTAGCTCAGTGCATGGAGGTAATAGGACTCATGGTTGCGGCAATGGACGTGGTTCCTTTTGCTCGAATTCATTTAAGACCACTGCAACTGTGCATGCTCAAACAGTGGAATGGGGATTATGCAGATTTGTCTCCCCAGATACAAATGGACCAGAAAACCAGAGACTCACTCCTCTGGTGCTTGTCTCAGGATCACCTGTCTCAGGGAATGAGTTTCCGCAGACCGGAGTGGATCATTGTCACAACCGACGCCAGCCTCTTGGGCTGGGGTGCGGTCTGGGAGTCCCTGAAAGCTCAGGGTCTATGGTCTTGGGAAGAATCTCTTCTCCCGATAAACATTTTGGAATTGAGAGCGATATTCAATGCGCTCCAGGCATGGCCTCAACTAGCGGAGGCCAAATTCATCAGATTTCAGTCGGACAACATGACGGCTGTAGCGTACATCAATCATCAGGGAGGAACAAAGAGTTCCCTGGCGATGAGGGAGGTATCCAAGATCATCAAATGGGCAGAGGATCACTCCTGCCATCTATCAGCAATTCACATCCCAGGAGTGGACAACTAGGAAGCGGATTATCTGAGTCGTCAGACTTTCCATCCGGGGGAGTGGGAACTTCACCCGGAGGTTTTTGCCCAGTTAACTCAACTATGGGGCATTCCAGATCTGGATCTGATGGCGTTACGGGTCCAGGTCCAGGGATCCCAAGGCGACATTGGTAGATGCCTTAGTGGCGCCTTGGTCGTTCAATCTAGCTTATGTCTTTCCACCGTTTCCTCTTCTCCCCCGGCTAGTAGCCAGGATCAAACAGGAGAAGGCTTCGGTAATTTTGATAGCTCCTGCGTGGCCACGCAGGACTTGGTATGCAGACCTGGTGAATGTCATTGGTTCCACCATGGAAGCTACCTTTGAGGCAGGACCTTCTAATCCAAGGTCCATTCACACATCCAAACCTAGTTTATCTGCAACTGACTGCTTGGAGATTGAACGCTTGATTCTCGCTAAGCGTGGGTTTTCGGAATCAGTTATAGATACTCTGATACAGGCTAGGAAGCCTGTCACCAGAAAAATTTACCATAAGATATGGCGGAAATATCTTTGCTGGTGCGAATCCAAGGGTTACTCATGGAGTAAGATTAGGATTCCAAGGTTACTTTCTTTTCTCCAAGAAGGATTGGAGAAAGGTCTGTCAGCTAGTTCCTTAAAAGGACAGATATCTGCTCTTTCTGTTTTGTTACACAAGCGTCTGGCAGCTGTACCAGACGTTCAGGCTTTAGTCAGAATCAAGCCCGTCTACAGACCTGTGGCTCCTCCATGGAGTCTAAATTTAGTTCTTTCAGTTCTTCAAGGGGTTCTGTTTGAACCTCTACTTTCCATAGATATTAAGTTACTGTCTTGGAAAGTTTTTTGTTTTTGGTAGCTATTTCTTCTGCTAGAAGAGTTTCTGAATTGTCTGCTTTGCAGTGTAATTCACCCTATCTGGTGTTTCATACAGATAAGGTCGTTTTACGTACCAAACCTGGTTTTCTTCCAAAAGTGGTTTCCAATAAGAATATTAACCAGGAAATAGTTGTTCCTTCTCTGTGTTCTAATCCAGTTTCTAACAAGGAACGTCTGTTACACAATCTTGATGTGGTTCGTGCTTTGAAGTTTTATCTAAAAGCAACTAAAGACTTCAGACAAACATCGTCCTTGTTTGTCGTCTATTCTGGCAAGAGGAGAGGTCAAAAAGCGACTGCGACCTCTCTGTCTTTCTGGCTGAAAAGCATAATCCGATTGACTTATGAGACTGCTGAAAGGCATCCTCCTGAACGAATTACAGCTCACTCTACTAGAGCTGTGGCTTCCACATGGGCTTTCAAGAATGAGGCTTCTGTTGAACAGATCTGTAAGGCAGTGACTTTGTCTTCACTGCATACATTTGCTAAATTTTACAAATTCGATACTTTTGCTTCTTCGGAGGCTATTTTTGGGAGAAAGGTTTTGCAAGCAGTGGTGCCTTCCGTTTAGGTTACCTGACTTGTTCCCTCCCTTCATCCGTGTCCTAAAGCTTTGGTATTGGTTCCCACAAGTAAGGATGAAGCCGTGGACCGGATACACCAATGTAGGAGAAAACAGAATTTGTTTACCTGATAAATTTCTTTCTCCTACGGTGTATCCGGTCCACGGCCCACCCTGGCATTTTGGTCAGGTTTAAATTTATTTTTGTAAACTACAGTCACCACTGCACCCTATGGTTCTCCTTTTTCTCCTAACCGTCGGTCGAATGACTGGGGGGGCGGAGCCTGAGGGGAGCTATATGGACAGCTCTGCTGTGTGCTCTCTTTGCCACTTCCTGTAGGGATTGAGAATATCCCACAAGTAAGGATGAAGCCGTGGACCGGATACACCGTTGGAGAAAGAAATTTATCAGGTAAACATAAATTCTGTTTTTTCTCTTAAAGGCACAGTACCGTTTTTATTTTTTGCTTGTTCACAGTTATTAAAGTGTTTTCCAAGCTTGCTGGTCTCATTACTAGTCTGTTTAAACATGTCTGACATAGAGGAAACTCATTGTTCATTATGTTTAGAAGCCATTGTGGAACCCCCTCTTAGAATGTGTACCAAATGCACTGATTTTACTATAGATTACAAAGACCATATTCTGGCTTTAAAAAATTTCCATATTCTGGCTTTAAAAAATTTATCACCAGAAGAAATTGACAAGGGGGGAGTTATGCCGTCTAACTCTCCCCACGTATCAGATCCTATAAATCCCGGTCAGGGGACGCCAAGTACATCTAGCGCGCCCATTGCGTATACCTTGCAAGACATGGCGGCAGTTATGAATCATACCCTTACAGAGGTATTATCTAAACTGCCAGGATTGCAAGGAAAGCGAGACAGCTCTGGGACTAGAATAAATACAGAGCTCTCTGACTCTTTAGTAGCTATCTCTGATACACCCTCACAATATAACGGGACTTATGGCAGACGGTCCCCAAGGTGGAGGGAGCAGTTTCTACTCTAGCTAAGCGTACCACTATCCCTGTCGAGGACAGTTGTGCTTTTCTAGATCCAATGGATAAAAAAATTAGAGGGTTACCTTAAGAAAATTTGTATTCAACAAGGTTTTATTCTCCAACCTCTTGCATGCATTGCCCCAGTCACTGCTGTCCCTAGAGGAGGCTCTACAGGTTGAAACCCCGTTGGAAGATATTATTGACAAGCTTAGGGCCCTTAAGCTAGCCAATTCATTTGTTTCTGACGCCGTTGTAAATTTAACCAAGCTAACGGTTAAAAATTCAGGTTTTGCTATTCAGGCGCGTAGGGCACTATGGCTTAAATCCTGGTCAGCTGACGTGACTTCAAAGTCTAAACTTCTCAACATTCCCTTCAAAGGACAGATCCTATTCGGGCCTGGACTGAAGGAGATCATTTCTGACATCACTGGAGGAAAAGGTCACGCCCTTCCACAAGACAGATCCAACAAATTAAGGACCAAACAGTCTAGTTTTCGGCCCTTTCGAAACTTCAAGAGTGGCGCAGCTTCAACTTCCTCTAACACAAAACAAGAGGGAACTTTTGCCCAGTCTAAGCCGGTCTGGAGACCTAACCAGGCTTGGAACAAGGGGAAACAGGCCAAGAAGCCTGCTGCTGCCTCTAAGACAGCATGAAGGAGCAGCCCCCGATCCGGAAACGGATCTAGTAGGGGGCAGACTCTCTCTCTCTTCGCCCAGGCTTGGGCAAGAGATGTCCATGTTCCCTGGTCATTGGAAATTTTGTCCAAGGGTTATCTTCTGGAATTCAAAACCTCTCCCCCAAAAGGGAGATTTCATCTCTCACTTTTATCTGCAAACCAGATAAATAGAGAAGCATTCGTTCATTGTGTTCAAGACCTCCTAGTTATGGTAGTGATCCACCCAGTTCCGCAGGAGGAACAGGGACAGGGCTTTTATTCAAATCTGTTTGTTGTTCCCAAGAAAGAGGGAACATTCAGACCAATCTTAGATCTCAAGATCTTAAACAAATTTCTCAGAGTCCCATCCTTCAAGATGGAGACTATTCGAACCATCCTTCCTATGATCCAGGAGGATCAATACAGGCACTACCAGTTTGTGGCTCTTCCCTTCGGGTTGGCCACGGCACCAAGAATCTTTACAAAGGTTCTAGGGTCCCTTCTAGCGGTCCTACGGCCGCGGGCTATAGCAGTAGCCCCTTACTCAGACGACATTCTGATACAGGCGTCGACTTTTCAAGTTGCCAGGTCTCACACGGACATTGTTCTGGCATTTCTGAGGTTGCATGGGTGGAAAATGAACGAAGAAAAAAGTTCTCTATCCCCTCTCACAAGAGTTTCCTTCTTAGGAACTCTGATAGATTCTGTAGAAATGAAGATTTACCTGACAGAGGCCAGGTTGTCAAAACTTCTAAATTCCTGCCGTGTTCTTTATTCTACTTCTCGCCCTTCAGTGGCTCAGTGTATGGAAGTAATCGGCTTAATGGTAGCGGCAATGGACATAGTGCCGTTTGCCCGCCTACATCTCAGACCGCTGCAACTCTGCATGCTCAGTCAGTGGAATGGGGATTACACGGATTTGTCCCCTCTACTAAATCTGGATCAAGAGACCAGGGATTCTCTTCTCTGGTGGTTTTCTCGGGTCCATCTGTCCAAGGGTATGACCTTCCGCAGGCCAGATAGGACAATAGTAACGACAGGTGCCAGCCTTCTGGGCTGGGGTGCAGTCTGGAACTCCCTGAAGGCTCAGGGCTTGTGGACTCAGGAGGAGACTCCCCTTCCGATAAACATTCTGGAACTAAGAGCGATATTCAATGCTCTTCAGGCTTGGCCTCAGCTAGCTGCGGTCAGGTTCATCAGATTTCAGTCGGACAACATCACGACTGTAGCTTACATCAACCATCAAGGGGGAACAAGGAGTTCCCTAGCAATGTTGGAGGTTTCAAAAATAATTCTATGGGCAGAGGTTCACTCTTGCCATCTATAAGCTATCCATATCCCAGGAGTAGAGAACTGGGAGGCGGATTTTCTAAGTCTACAGACTTTTCATCCGGGGGAGTGGGTACTCCATCCGGAGGTGTTTGCACAGTTGATTCAACTTTGGGGCAAACCAGAACTGGATCTCATGGCGTCTCGTCAGAACGCCAAGCTTCCTTGTTACGGTTTCAGGTCCAGGGATCCCAAAGCAGCGCTGATAGATGCTCTAGCAGCGCCTTGGTCTTTCAACCTGGCTTATGTATTAACACTGCTTCCTCTGCTCCCTCGTCTGATTGCCAAGATCAAGCAGGAGAGAGCTTTGGTGATTTTAATAGCTCTTGCGTGGCCACGCAGGACTTGGTACACAGATCTGGTGGACATGTCATTCTTTCTACCTTGGACTCTGCCGCTGAGGCATGACCTTCTACTTCAAGGTCCCTTCAAACATCCAAATCTAATTTCTCTGCGTCTGACTGCTTGGAGAAAGGAATACCGGGCCTTTCCCATTCTTTATTTACAATGTCCGCCACCCGCTTGGGTATAGGAAAAGCTTCTGGGAGCCCCGGGACCTCTAGGAACTTGTCCATTTTACATAGCTTCTCTGGGATGACCAAATTGTCACAATCATCCAGAGTGGATAATACCTCCTTAAGCAGAGCGCGGAGATGTTCCAACTTAAATTTAAACGTAATCACATCAGGTTCAGCTTGTTGAGAAATGTTCCCTGAATCTGTAATTTCTCCCTCAGACAAAACCTCCCTGGCCCCATCAGACTGGTTTAGGGGCCCTTCAGAACCATTATTATCAGCGTCGTCATGCTCTTCAGTATCTAAAACAGAGCAGTCGCGCTTACGCTGATAAGTGTGCATTTTGGCTAAAATGTTTTTGACAGAATTATCCATTACAGCCGTTAATTGTTGCATAGTAAGGAGTATTGGCGCGCTAGATGTACTAGGGGCCTCCTGAGTGGGCAAGACTCGTGTAGACGAAGGAGGGAATGATGCAGTACCATGCTTACTCCCCTCACTTGAGGAATCATCTTGGGCATCATTGTCATTGTCACATAAATCACATTTATCTAAATGAGAAGGAACTCTGGCTTCCCCACATTCAGAACACAGTCTATCTGGTAGTTCAGACATGTTAAACAGGCATAAACTTGATAACAAAGTACAAAAAACGTTTTAAAATAAAACCGTTACTGTCACTTTAAATTTTAAACTGAACACACTTTATTACTGCAATTGCGAAAAAATATGAAGGAATTGTTCAAAATTCACCAAAATTTCACCACAGTGTCTTAAAGTCTTAAAAGTATTGCACACCAAATTTGGAAGCTTTAACCCTTAAAATAACGGAACCGGAGCCGTTTTTAACTTTAACCCCTTTACAGTCCCTGGTATCTGCTTTGCTGAGACCCAACCAAGCCCAAAGGGGAATACGATACCAAATGACGCCTTCAGAAAGTCTTTTCTATGTATCAGAGCTCCTCACACATGCGACTGCATGTCATGCCTCTCAAAAACAAGTGCGCAACACCGGCGCGAAAATGAGGCTCTGCCTATGATTTGGGAAAGCCCCTAAAGAATAAGGTGTCTAAAAAAGTGCCTGCCGATATAATCTTATCAAAATACCCAGATTAAATGATTCCTCAAGGCTAAATATGTGTTAATAATGAATCGATTTAGCCCAGAAAAAGTCTACAGTCTTAATAAGCCCTTGTGAAGCCCTTATTTACTATCTTAATAAACATGGCTTACCGGATCCCATAGGGAAAATGACAGCTTCCAGCATTACATCGTCTTGTTAGAATGTGTCATACCTCAAGCAGCAAGAGACTGCTCACTGTTCCCCCAACTGAAGTTAATTCCTCTCAACAGTCCTGTGTGGAACAGCCATGGATTTTAGTAACGGTTGCTAAAATCATTTTCCTCATACAAACAGAAATCTTCATCTCTTTTCTGTTTCTGAGTAAATAGTACATACCAGCACTATTTTAAAATAACAAACTCTTGATTGAATAATAAAAACTACAGTTAAACAATAAAAAACTCTAAGCCATCTCCGTGGAGATGTTGCCTGTACAACGGCAAAGAGAATGACTGGGGTAGGCGGAGCCTAGGAGGGATCATGTGACCAGCTTTGCTGGGCTCTTTGCCATTTCCTGTTGGGGAAGAGAATATCCCACAAGTAAGGATGACGCCGTGGACCGGACACACCGTTGGAGAAAGTAATTTATCAGGTAAACATAAATTCTGTTTTTGTTTAAAACGTGGTTTCTCCAACATAGGTGTGTCCGGTCCACGGCGTCATCCTTACTTGTGGGATATTCTCTTCCCCAACAGGAAATGGCAAAGAGCCCAGCAAAGCTGGTCACATGATCCCTCCTAGGCTCCGCCTACCCCAGTCATTCTCTTTGCCGTTGTACAGGCAACATCTCCACGGAGATGGCTTAGAGTTTTTTAGTGTTTAACTGTAGTTTTTCATTATTCAATCAAGAGTTTGTTATTTTCAAATAGTGCTGGTACGTACTATTTACTCAGAAACAGAAAAGAGATGAAGAATTCTGTTTGTATGAGGAAAATGATTTTAGCAACCGTAACTAAAATCCATGGCTGTTCCACACAGGACTGTTGAGAGCAATTAACTTCAGTTGGGGGAACAGTTTGCAGTCCTTTGCTGCTTGAGGTATGACACATTCTAACAAGACGATGTAATGCTGGAAGCTGTCATTTTCCCTATGGGATCCGGTAAGCCATGTTTATTACGATTGTAAATAAGGGCTTCACAAGGGCTTATTTAAACTGTAGACCTTTTTTGGGCTAAATCGATTGATATTAACACTTATTTAGCCTTGAGGAATCATTTATTCTGGGTATTTTGATATAATAATATCGGCAGGCACTGTTTTAGACACCTTATTCTTTAGGGGCTTTCCCAAAGCATAGGCAGAGTCTCATTTTCGCGCCGGTGTTGCGCACTTGTTTTTGAGAGGCATGGCATGCAGTCGCATGTGAGAGGAGCTCTGATACTTATAAAAGACTTCTGAAGGCGTCATTTGGTATCGTATTCCCCTTTGGGTTTGGTTGGGTCTCAGCAAAGCAGATACCAGGGACTGTAAAGGGGTTAAAGCTTAAAACGGCTCCGGTTCCGTTATTTTAAGGGTTAAAGCTTCCAAAATTGGTGTGCAATATTTTCAAGGCTTTAAGACACTGTGGTGAAAGTTTGGTGAATTTTGAACAATTCCTTCATGTTTTTTCGCAATTGCAGTAATAAAGTGTGTTCAGTTTAAAATTTAAAGTGACAGTAACGGTTTTATTTCAAAACGTTTTTTGTACTTTCTTATCAAGTTTATGCCTGTTTAACATGTCTGAACTACCAGATAGACTGTGTTCTGAATGTGGGGAAGCCAGAATTCCTATTCATTTAAATAAATGTGATTTATGTGATAATGACAATGATGCCCAAGATGATTCCTCAAGTGAGGGGAGTAAGCATGGTACTGCATCATTCCCTCCTTCGTCTACACGAGTCTTGCCCACTCAGGAGGCCCCTAGTACATCTAGCGCGCCAATACTCCTTACTATGCAACAATTAACGGCTGTAATGGATAATTCTGTCAAAAACATTTTAGCCAAAATGAACCCTTGTCAGCGTAAGCGTGGATGCTCTGTTTTAGTTACTGAAGAGCATGACGACGCTGATATTAATATCTCTGAAGGGCCCCTAACCCAATCTGAGGGGGCCAGGGAGGTTTTGTCTGAGGGAGAAATTACTGATTTAGGGAACATTTCTCAGCAGGCTGAATCTGATGTGATTACTTTTAAATTTAAATTGGAACATCTCCGCATTTTGCTTAAGGAGGTATTATCCACTCTGGATGATTGTGAAAATTTGGTCATCCCAGAGAAACTATGTAAAATGGACAAGTTCCTAGAGGTGCCGGGGCTCCCAGAAGCTTTTCCTATACCCAAGCGGGTGGCGGACATTGTTAATAAAGAATGGGAAAGGCCCGGTATTCCTTTCGTCCCTCCCCCCATATTTAAAAAATTGTTTCCTATGGTCGACCCCAGAAAGGACTTATGGCAGTCAGTCCCCAAGGTCGAGGGAGCGGTTTCTACTTTAAACAAACGCACCACTATTCCCATAGAGGATAGTTGTGCTTTCAAAGATCCTATGGATAAAAAATTAGAAGGTTTGCTTAAAAAGATGTTTGTTCAGCAGGGTTACCTTCTACAACCCATTTCATGCATTGTCCCTGTCACTACAGCCGCATATTTCTGGTTTGATGAACTGATTAAGGTGCTCGATAGTGACTCTCCTCCTTATGAGGAGATTATGGACAGAGTCAATGCTCTCAAATTGGCTAATTCTTTCACTCTAGACGCCTCTTTGCAATTGGCTAAGTTAGCGGCTAAGAATTCTGGGTTTGCTATTGTGGCGCGCAGAGCGCTTTGGTTGAAATCTTGGTCGGCTGATGCGTCTTCCAAGAACAAGCTACTAAACATTCCTTTCAAGGGGAAAACGCTGTTTGGTCCTGACTTGAAAGAGATTATCTCTGATATCACTGGGGGTAAGGGCCATGCCCTTCCTCAGGATCGGCCTTTCAAGGCAAAAAATAGACCTAATTTTCGTCCCTTTCGTAAAAACGGACCAGCCCAAGGTGCTACGTCCTCTAAGCAAGAGGGTAATACTTCTCAGGCCAAGCCAGCTTGGAGACCAATGCAAGGCTGGAACAAGGGAAAGCAGGCCAAGAAACCTGCCACTGCTACCAAGACAGCATGAAATATTGGCCCCCGATCCGGGACCGGATCTGGTGGGGGGCAGACTCTCTCTCTTCGCTCAGGCTTGGGCAAGAGATGTTCTGGATCCTTGGGCGCTAGAAATAGTCTCCCAGGGTTATCTTCTGGAATTCAAGGGACTTCCCCCAAGGGGGAGGTTCCACAGGTCTCAGTTGTCTTCAGACCACATAAAAAGACAGGCGTTCTTACATTGTGTAGAAGACCTGTTAAAAATGGGAGTGATTCATCCTGTTCCATTGAGAGAACAAGGGATGGGGTTCTACTCCAATCTGTTCATAGTTCCCAAAAAAGAGGGAACGTTCAGACCAATCCTAGATCTCAAGATCTTAAACAAATTTCTCAAGGTCCCATCGTTCAAGATGGAAACCATTCGAACTATCCTTCCTTCCATCCAGGAAGGTCAATTCATGTCCACGGTGGATTTAAAGGATGCGTATCTACATATTCCTATCCACAAGGAACATCATCGGTTCCTAAGGTTTGCATTCCTAGACAAACATTACCAGTTCGTGGCGCTTCCTTTCGGATTAGCCACTGCTCCAAGGATTTTCACAAAGGTACTAGGGTCCCTTCTAGCGGTGCTAAGACCAAGGGGCATTGCAGTAGTACCTTACCTGGACGACATTCTGATTCAAGCGTCGTCCCTCCCTCGAGCAAAGGCTCACACGGACATCGTCCTGGCCTTTCTCAGATCTCACGGCTGGAAAGTGAACGTGGAAAAGAGTTCTCTATCCCCGTCAACAAGGGTTCCCTTCTTGGGAACAATTATAGACTCCTCAGAAATGAGGATTTTTCTAACAGAGGCCAGAAAGACAAAACTTCTGGACTCTTGTCGAATTCTTCATTCCGTTCCTCTTCCTTCCGTAGCTCAGTGCATGGAAGTGATCGGGTTGATGGTAGCGGCAATGGACATAGTTCCTTTTGCGCGCATTCATCTAAGACCATTACAACTGTGCATGCTCAGTCAGTGGAATGGGGACTATACAGACTTGTCTCCAAAGATACAAGTAAATCAGAGGACCAGAGACTCACTCCGTTGGTGGCTGTCCCTGGACAACCTGTCACGAGGGATGACATTCCGCAGACCAGAGTGGGTCATTGTCACGACCGACGCCAGTCTGATGGGCTGGGGCGCGGTCTGGGGATCCCTGAAAGCTCAGGGTCTTTGGTCTCGGGAAGAATCTCTTCTACCGATAAATATTCTGGAACTGAGAGCGATATTCAATGCTCTCAAGGCTTGGCTTCAGCTAGCGAGGACCAAGTTTATACGGTTTCAATCAGACAACATGACGACTGTTGCGTACATCAACCATCAGGGGGGAACAAGGAGTTCCCTAGCGATGGAAGAAGTGACCAAGATCATTCTATGGGCGGAGTCTCACTCCTGCCACCTGTCTGCTATCCACATCCCGGGAGTGGAAAATTGGGAAGCGGATTTTCTGAGTCGTCAGACATTGCATCCGGGGGAGTGGGAACTCCATCCGGAAATCTTTGCCCAAGTCACTCAACTATGGGGCATTCCAGACATGGATCTGATGGCCTCTCGTCAGAACTTCAAAGTTCCTTGCTACGGGTCCAGATCCAGGGATCCCAAGGCGGCTCTAGTGGATGCACTAGTAGCACCTTGGACCTTCAAACTAGCTTATGTGTTCCCGCCGTTCCCTCTCATCCCCAGGCTGGTAGCCAGGATCAATCAGGAGAGGGCGTCGGTGATCTTGATAGCTCCTGCGTGGCCACGCAGGACTTGGTATGCAGATCTGGTGAATATGTCATCGGCTCCACCTTGGAAGCTACCTTTGAGACGAGACCTTCTTGTTCAGGGTCCGTTCGAACATCCGAATCTGGTTTCACTCCAGCTGACAGCTTGGAGATTGAACGCTTGATTTTATCGAAGCGAGGTTTCTCAGATTCTGTTATCGATACTCTTGTTCAGGCCAGAAAGCCTGTAACTAGAAAGATTTACCACAAAATTTGGAAAAAATATATCTGTTGGTGTGAATCTAAAGGATTCCCTTGGGACAAGGTTAAGATTCCTAGGATTCTATCCTTCCTTCAAGAAGGATTGGAAAAAGGATTATCGGCAAGTTCCCTGAAGGGACAGATTTCTGCCTTGTCGGTGTTACTTCACAAAAAACTGGCAGCTGTGCCAGATGTTCAAGCCTTTGTTCAGGCTCTGGTTAGAATCAAGCCTGTTTACAAACCTTTGACTCCTCCTTGGAGTCTCAATTTAGTTCTTTCAGTTCTTCAGGGGGTTCCGTTTGAACCCTTACATTCCGTTGATATTAAGTTATTATCTTGGAAAGTTTTGTTTTTAGTTGCAATTTCTTCTGCTAGAAGAGTTTCAGAATTATCTGCTCTGCAGTGTTCTCCTCCTTATCTGGTGTTCCATGCAGATAAGGTGGTTTTACGTACTAAACCTGGTTTTCTTCCAAAAGTTGTTTCTAACAAAAACATTAACCAGGAGATTATCGTACCTTCTCTGTGTCCGAAACCAGTTTCAAAGAAGGAACGCTTGTTACACAATTTGGATGTTGTTCGCGCTCTAAAATTCTATTTAGATGCTACAAAGGATTTTAGACAAACATCTTCCTTGTTTGTTGTTTATTCAGGTAAAAGGAGAGGTCAAAAAGCAACTTCTACCTCTCTCTCTTTTTGGATTAAAAGCATCATCAGATTGGCTTACGAGACTGCCGGACGGCAGCCTCCCGAAAGAATCACAGCTCATTCCACTAGGGCTGTGGCTTCCACATGGGCCTTCAAGAACGAGGCTTCTGTTGATCAGATATGTAGGGCAGCGACTTGGTCTTCACTGCACACTTTTACCAAATTTTACAAGTTTGATACTTTTGCTTCTTCTGAGGCTATTTTTGGGAGAAAGGTTTTGCAAGCCGTGGTGCCTTCCATTTAGGTGACCTGATTTGCTCCCTCCCTTCATCCGTGTCCTAAAGCTTTGGTATTGGTTCCCACAAGTAAGGATGACGCCGTGGACCGGACACACCTATGTTGGAGAAAACAGAATTTGTGTTTACCTGATAAATTTCTTTCTCCAACGGTGTGTCCGGTCCACGGCCCGCCCTGGTTTTTTAATCAGGTCTGATAATTTATTTTCTTTAACTACAGTCACCACGGTACCATATGGTTTCTCCTATGCTATTATTCCTCCTTAACGTCGGTCGAATGACTGGGGTAGGCGGAGCCTAGGAGGGATCATGTGACCAGCTTTGCTGGGCTCTTTGCCATTTCCTGTTGGGGAAGAGAATATCCCACAAGTAAGGATGACGCCGTGGACCGGACACACCGTTGGAGAAAGAAATTTATCAGGTAAACACAAATTCTGTTTTTTCCGAGTCGGTCATTGATACCTTAATTCAGGCTCGAAAGCCTGTCACCAGGAAAATCTATCATAAGATATGGTGTAAATATCTTCATTGGTGTGAATCCAAGGGTTACTCATGGAGTAAAGTCAGGATTCCCAGGATATTGTCTTTTCTCTAAGAAGGTTTGGAGAAGGGATTGTCAGCTAGTTCCTTAAAGGGACAGATTTCTGCTCTGTCTATTCTTTTGCACAAGCGTCTGGTGGATGTTCCAGACGTTCAGGCGTTTTGTCAGGCTTTAGTTAGAATCAAGCCTGTGTTTAAACCTGTTGCTCCGCCATGGAGTTTAAATTTAGTTCTTAAAGTTCTTCAAGGGGTTCCGTTTGAACCTCTGCATTCCATAGATATCAAGCTTTTATCTTGGAAAGTTCTGTTCTTGGTAGCTATCTCTTCGGCTCGAAGAGTTTCAGAGTTATCTGCCTTGCAGTGTGATTCCCCTTGTCTGATCTTCCATGCAGATAAGGTAGTTTTGCGTACCAAACCTGGGTTTCTTCCTAAGGTGGTATCCAATAAGAATATCAATCAAGAGATTGTTGTTCCGTCACTGTGTCCTAATCCTTCTTCAAAGAAGGAACGTCTATTACACAATCTTGACGTGGTTCGTGCTTTAAAGTTTTATTTACAAGCTACTAAAGATTTTCGTCAAACATCTGCATTGTTTGTTGTCTACTCTGGACAAAGGAAAGGCCAAAAGGCTTCAGCAACTTCTCTTTCTTTTTGGTTAAGAAGTATAATCCGCTTAGCTTATGAGACTGCTGGCCAGCAGCCTCCTGTAAGAATTACAGCTCATTCCACTAGAGCGGTGGCTTCCACATGGGCCTTTAAAAATGAGGCTTCTGTTGAACAGATTTGTAAGGCGGCGACTTGGTCTTCGCTTCATACATTTTCTAAATTCTACAAATTTGATACTTTTGCTTCTTCGGAGGCTATTTTTGGGAGAAAGGTCTTACAGGCAGTGGTGCCTTCCGTTTAAGCGTCTGCCTTGTCCCTCCCTTCATCTGTGTCCTATAGCTTTGGTTTTGGTATCCTACAAGTAATGGATGAATCCGTGGACTGGATACACCTTACAAGAGAAAACAAAATTTATGCTTACCTGATAAATTTATTTCTCTTGTGGTGTATCCAGTCCACTGCCCGCCCTGTCATTTTAAGGCAGGTGTTTTTTAATTTTTAAACTATAGTCACCACTGCACCCTATAGTTTCTCCTTTCTCTTGCTTGTCTTCGGTCGAATGACTGGGTGGTGGCAGTTAGGGGAGGAGCTATATAGACAGCTCTGTTGTGGGTGATCCTCTTGCAGCTTCCTGTTGGGAAGGAGAATATCCCACAAGTAATGGATGAATCCGTGGACTGGATACACCACAAGAGAAATAAATTTATTAGGTAAGCATAAATTTTGTTTTTTTTTTATTCGGATAAGGTAGCTTTACATACTAACCTAGGGTTCCTTCCTAAGGTTGTTTCAAACAGGAACATTAATCAGGAAATTGTGGTTCCTTCCTTTTGTCCTAATCCTCCTTCTCCAAAGGAACGTCTTTTGCTCTATTTGGACGTGGTCCGTGCTTTGAAATTTTATTTACAAGCGACTAAGGACTTCTTTGTTTGTCGTTTTCTCTGGGAAACGTAAGGGTCAGAAAGCTACGGCTACCTCTTTCTGGCTGAAGAGTATCATCTGTTTTGCATATGAGATTGCTGAACAGCAGCCTCCTGAAAGAGTTACGGCTCATTCCACTAGGGCTGTTGCTTCCTCATGGGCATTCAAAAATGAAGCTTCTGTAGAACATATTTGCAAGGCTGCAACTTGGTCCTCTCTTCATACTTTTTCTAAATTTTACAAATTTGATACTTTTGCCTCGGCTGAGGTTTTTTTTGGGAGAAAGGTTTTTCAAGCAGTGGTGCCTTCCGTTTAGGTTCCCTGTCTTGTCCCTCGCTTATCATTCCTATACTCTAGCTTTGGTATTGTATCCCACAAGTAAGGATGAAATCCGTGGACTCATCGTGTCTTTAAAAAGAAAAGAAAATTTATGCTTACCTGATAAATTAATTTCTTTTTAGACACGATAAGTCCACGGCCCGCCCTGTTCTCTGAGACAGGTTATTAATTTTTGTAAACTTCAGACACCTCTGCAGTTTGGCTTTTCCTTTCTCTTCCTAACTTCGGTCGAATGACTGGAGTGGGAGGGAAGGGAGGAGCTATATATAGCAGCTCTGCTGTGGTGCTCTTTGCCTCCTCCTGCTGACCAGGAGGTGAAATCCCACAAGTAAGGATGAAATCCGTGGACTCATCGTGTCTAAAAAGAAATACATTTATCAGGTAAGCATAAATTTTCTTTACATCTGGAGTCCACGGCCCCCGTCCGTTTTTTTTTTTTTTTTTGTCTATGGGTGGTCCCCTATTATTTATTTTATCTTCTGACACTATTTATACCCTAATGTTTCTCCTACTTTTCTTTGTTCCCTCAGCAGAATGACTGGGGTAATGAGGAAGTGGGAGTGATATTTAAGCCTTTGGCTGGGGTGTCTTTGCCTCCTCCTGGTGGCCAGGTGTTTTATTTCCCAACAGTAAGGAATGAAGCCGTGGACTCTCCCTTTCCAGAAGGAAAGGAATTTATCTGGCAAGTATAAATTATGTTTTTGTTTGGGCGCCTCCCTTTTTATACTGTCTTCTGGCACCTTTATACCCTAATGTTTCTCCTACTTTTCCTTGTTCCCTCGGCCAAATGACTGGGAGGATAGTGGAAGTGGGAGGGATATTTAAGCCTTTGGCTGGGGTGTCTTTGCCTCCTCCTGGTGGCCAGGTGTTGTATTTCCCAACAGTAAGGAATTAAGTCGTGGACTCTCCCTGCCAGGAAAGAAAGGATATTATATGGTAAGCATAAATTATGTTTTTTTTATATTTAACTTTTAGCTTAAACTAAATGCAATAGAACAAGCCTTTACTTTTCTAGTAATCTGCTTCCAAATTATTGCGTAATCTTGCTGATAAGTGTGTGTTTTAAACTCCATTGCAATATAACAAACAGTTGTTTGTTATAGTGATCTGCATACAAATTATAGCTTAATCTTGCTTAAAAGGTGTATTATTTACAGTAGTGATATGGAGTGTTTCTCTTGCAAGGTGTATCCAGTCCACGGATTCATCCTTTACTTGTGGGATATTCTCATTCCCTACAGGAAGTAGCAAAGAGAGCACACAGCAAAGCTGTCCATATAGCTCCCCCTCTAGCTCCACCCCCCAGTCATTCTCTTTGCTGGCTCTAAGCACTAGGGTCCCTCTCGGGAGTGTAAAGTGAATGTGGTGTTAGAATTGTAGTTTAATTTTATCTTCAATCAAAAGTTTATTTTAAATGGTACCGGTTTGTACTATTTACTCTCTAGCAGAAAAGTGATGAAGATTTCTGCTGAGAGGAAAATGATTTTAGCATGTTGTAACTAAAATCCACTGCTGTTCCCACACAGGACTGAGGAGTACCAGAAAACTTCAGTTGAGGGGGAACAGTTTGCAGGGTGATCTGCAATAAGGTATGTTCAGTCATTTATTTCTAGACAAGACTGAGATAATACTAGAAGACTGACAATATCCCCATGAGGGGAGGGTAAGCTATGTTCACAGACTTAGTAAGGAATTGAATGCTTACATAATAGGGCTAATATACTAGTTGACACTTATTCAGGGCAGTCGATTGTTTGGCTAAGGAAAAATCGTTTTGCAAGACACTTTGAAAGCCCTTTTGGGTTTTTTCTGTGGTTATTACCACATGGCTGTTTTTTATTCACTTAGGAGTGATTTAGTAGGCCTCACAGCTCCGGAGTAGAGTGGGAGGGGCCTAATTTCATGCCTCAGATGCACACTTAGAATTGCAGAGAAGTTCATGCTGCTTCACATGGAGGGCCCTGCTGATGTTTGAGGGCCTAAAAGAAGCTATATTCCCCCAAATCTGATCCGTAAGGGAAGGTAGGGCCACAGCAAGGCTGTGGCAAGGTGCTGTAGTGATTTAACCAGGTGTTGGCTTTAGGCTGCTCCGGTTTGGGCATTAAGGTGTTAATCGTTTTGAAACTTGGGGTGCAATCTTATTAAGGCTTTAGCTACATACTGTGAAAATTTCAGAAAGATTGGTGCATTTTTCACCGTTTTGTAAAATTGTGTGCTCTTTTTTTCAAATTGTGTTTTTTATTTGATTAAAGTGATTCCAAGCCTGTTTGTGTACTCTACTAGTCTGTTAAACATGTCTGACACTAAGGAAAATCCTTGTTCAAGGTGTTTAGAAGCCATGGTGGAACCCCCTCTCAGAATGTGTCCCACTTGTACTGATATGTCTATACACTTTAAAGATCATATTGTTGCACTTAAGAATGTGGCCCAAGATGATTCTCAGACTGAAGGTAACGAGGGTAGCCCGTCTGCCTCTCCCCAAGTGTAACAATCAGTTACGCCCGCGCAAGCGATGCCTAGTACCTCTAGTGCGTCTAACCCTTTTACATTACAAGACTTAGCGGCAGTCATGGATAATTCTCTTACAGCCTTCTTATCTAAACTGCCCGTGTTACCTGCAAAGCGTGATAGCTCCGTTTTAAGAACAGATTATGAGCATTCAGACGCTTTGGTAGCCGTATCCGATATACCCTCACAACGCTCTGAAGTGGGAGCGAGGGATTTGATGTCTGAGGGAGAAGTCTCTGATTCAGGAAGGGTTCCTCCCCAGACAGATTCAGATACATTGGCTTTTAAATTGAAACTAGAACACCTCCATGTTTTACTTAGGGAGGTATTAGCTACTCTGGATGACTGTGACCCTTTGGTGATCCCAGAGAAATTGTGTAAAATGGACAAGTACCTAGAGGTCCCTGTTTACACGGATGCGTTTCCGGTCCCTAAGAGGATTGCGGATATCGTTACTAGGGAGTGGGATAGGCCAGGTGTCCCTTTTGTCCCCCCTCCTGTTTTTAAGAAAATGTTCCCCATATCTGACCCCATGCGGGACTCGTGGTGGAGGGGGCTGTTTCTACACTAGCTAAACGCACAACCATACCAATTGAAGACAGTTGTGCTTTTAAAGACCCTATGGATAAAAATTAGAGGTTTTACTTAAGAAAATTTTTGTTCAACAAGGTTTTCTTCTCCAACCTATTGCCTGCATTATTCCTGTAACTACTGCAGCTGCTTTCTGGTTTGAGGCGCTGGAAGACTCGCTCCATACGGAGACCTCATATGAGGAAATTATGGATAGAATTATGGATAGAATTAAGGCTCTAAAGCTAGCTAATTCTTTTATCACTGACGCCGCTTTCCAAATAGCTAAGTTAGTGGCGAAAAATTCAGGTTTCGCCATTTTGGAGCGTAGGGCGATATGGCTAAAGTCCTGGTCGGCCGATGTGTCGTCTAAATCCAGGCTTTTGAACATTCCTTTCAAAGGTAAGACCCTATTCGGGCCTGAATTGAAAGAGATTATTTCAGATATCACCGGGGGAAAAGGCCATGCTCTCCCTCAGGACAAAGCCTTTAAAACAAAGAACAAAGCTAATTTTCGTTCCTTTTGCAATTTCAGGAACGGCCCGCTTCATCCTCTCCGGCTGCAAAACAAGAGGGTAACGCTTCACAGCCCAAGGCAAACTGGAAACCTTACCAGGGCTGGAATAAGGGTAAACAGGCCAAAAAGCATGCAGCTGCCACCAAGACAGCATGAAGGAGTAGCCCCCGATCCGGGACCGGATCTAGTAGGGGGCAGGCACTCTCTCTTCGCTCAGGCCTGGGCAAGAGATGTACACGATCCTTGGGCATTAGAGATTGTAGCCCAGGGATACTTTCTAGAATTCAAGGACTCTCCTCCAAGGGGAAGGTTCCACATTTCTCGTCTGTCTACAGATCAGACAAAGAAAGAGGCGTTTTTACGCTGTGTAGAAGATCTAAATACAATGGGAGTGATCCACCCAGTTCCAATTGCAGAACAAGGACTGGGGTTTTACTCAAACCTGTTTGTGGTTCCCAAAAAAGAAGGAACTTTCAGACCAATCCTGGATCTCAAAATTCTAAACAAATTCCTCAGAGTCCCATCATTCAAGATGGAGACCATTCGGACAATCTTACCAATGATCCAGGAGCGTCAATATATGACTACCGTGGATCTAAAGGATGCGTATCTGCACATTCCTATCCACAAAGATCATCACCAGTTTCTCAGGTTCGCCTTTCTGGACAAGAATTTTCACAAAGGTGCTAGGGTCCCTCCTGGCGGTTCTAAGACCGCGGGGCATAATATATTATCACTCATATGTTGGCTCCTTAAAAAGGTATTAAAAAATCCAATAGCGCAAGTGGTAATTTATAAAATTTGAAAAAACTGTAGAAAAGATTGTAGAAAAGACCGCTGCACGTTTGTGAAAAACCAAATGGTAATTTAATATCATCCAGCAAAGTCTGTTTCCTGTATATAGGTCTGTAAAATAGTCTGTTGGAATCAGTTTAGCAAACAAGCAGTTCCTAAAACATAAGCACGGTCAGTTAAGAAAATATTCCAATGTTAGATTAGGATAGCTTGAACGTACCTAACAGACTTGATGGCTGTAAGCGGCTCCAGTGCTGTATGAACGCTTCCACTGAGCAATCAGCTACGGGCACTACACGCCGAGTATTGATTCACTCCTAAGCGCGGCTTCACTGTCAGCGTGTACGTGTCTTTCTCACCTGACTGGATTGACCAATCCGGACCCTGGAAAAACGTCCCAAATTTGAAAAGTTCACTGTTGTTCTAAGATAATCCAATTGAGTGTGATTCAAAGGTTGTAAGTCATTCTACGCGTTTCAGCACAGCGTGCCTTTATCAAGATGACTTACAAGTGGTCTAGTCCTTCCTTTTATAGGCTGAAATCTTGTACCGCCTTTTTAACTCTGAAATGTCCATTGTAATAAACTCTATTTGTGCAACAACGCTAAATTTCTTTCAGTATTCTTGTTTTTTGACATATAATATATTCCACAATGTGTTTTAATTAAAAAATAGTGCAATCTAACTGATATCTATGAGTGATATTCTAACAGGTATTATATACAGTTCAAAGTGTCTTAATATTACCAATAAAGAAACCTTTTGTTAATCCATACACTTATTCATAAAATTGATTCATTCATATTTTTAGGAAAAGGGAAATTCAATAGCGAAAACATATATAAAAAATATATATATGCACAGAGAAAATGTATATAAAATCACATATAAAGTCTATATAAATAACAAAAAAATATGCACATATAAAAACATATATACACATATATACACATATAAAAAAAAATATATATATATATATATATAAAAAATAAGACTAGTCCATTAAATATATTTTAGCATGATCAATAGAACGTGATGTATAAACTAAGTATTAAATATATAATTAAAAATTGAATAAGAGGTTTTTTTAAGAATACAAAGTATTTAATAAAAGTTCATAGAAACCAGATGTAAATATTTGATGCAAAGTAAAAATAATTTAAAATAATAATAATAATAATTAGTTCAGCTTCAGTAAATAGGAGCTGTTTCAGTGTGTTTCCGCCTCTTTGGAGTTTAACCTTTTTAACACCCCAGTATAAAAAGCCTTCAGTTTTCTGTCCGTGGAAGTCTTTAACCCCTTAATGACCACAGCACTTTTCCATTTTCTGTCCGTTTGGGACCAAGGCTATTTTTACATTTTTGCGGTGTTTGTGTTTAGCTGTAATTTTCCTCTTACTCATTTACTGTTCCCACACATATTATATACCGTTTTTCTCGCCATTAAATGGACTTTCTAAAGATACCATTATTTTCATCATATCATATAATTTACTATAAAAAAAATGATAAAATATGAGGAAAAATGGAAAAAAACACTTTTTCTAACTTTGACCCCCAAAATCTGTTACATATCTAAAACCACCAAAAAACACCCATGCTAAATAGTTTCTAAGTTTTGTCCTGAGTTTAGAAATACCCAATGTTTACATGTTCTTTGCTTTTTTTGCAAGTTATAGGGCCATAAATACAAGTAGCACTTTGCAATTTCCAAACCATTTTTTTCCAAAATTAGCGCTAGTTACATTAGAACACTAATATCTTTCAGGAATCTCTGAATATCCATTGACATGTATATATTTTTTTTTAGTAGACATCCCAAAGTATTGATCTAGGCCAATTTTGGTATATTTCATACCACCATTTCACCGCCAAATGCGATCAAATACAAAAAATCGTTCACTTTTTCACAAATTGTTTCACAAACTTTCGGTTTCTCACTGAAATTATTTACAAACAACTTGTGCAATTATGGCATAAGTGGTTGTAAATTCTTCTCTGGGATCCCCTTTGTTCAGAAATAGCAGACATATATGGCTTTGGCGTTGCTTTTTGGTAATTAGAAGGCCGCTAAATGCCACTGCGCACCACAAGTGTATTATGCCCAGCAGTTAAGGGGTTAATTAGGGAGCTTTTAGGGAGCTTGTAGGGTTAATTTTAGCTTTAGTGTAGTCTAGTAGACAACCCCAAGTATTGATCTAGGCACATTTTGGTATATTTCATGCCACCATTTCACCGCCAAATGCGATCAAATTAAAAAAAAAAGTAAAATTTTTCAAAATTTTAGGTTTCTCACTGAAATCATTTACAAACAGCTTGTGCAATTATGGCACAAATTGTTGTAAATGCTTGTCTGGGATCCCCTTTGTTCAGAAATAGCAGAGATATATGACTTTGGCGTTGCTTTCTGGTAATTAGGTGGCCGCTAAATCCTGCTGCGCCTCACACGTGTATTATAGCTAGCAGTGAAGGGGTTAATTAGGGAGTTTGTAGGGAGCTTGCAGGGTTAATTTTAGCTTTAGTGTAGAGATCAGCCTCCCATCTGACACATCCCACCCCCTGATCCCTCCCAAACAGCTCCCTTCCCTCCCCCACCCCACAATTGTCCCCGCCATCTTAAGTACTGGCAGAAAGTCTGCCAGTACTAAAATAAAAGGGTTTTTAAAAAAAAAAAAAAATATTTACATATGCTACTGTGTAGGATCCCCCCCTTAGCCCCCAACCTCCCTGATCCCCCCCAAAACCGCTCTCTAACCCTCCCCTCTGCCTTATTGGGGGCCATCTTGGGTACTGGCAGCTGTCTGCCAGTACCCAGTTTGCAATAAAAAGTGCTTTTCTCCAACATAGGTGTGTCCGGTCCACGGCGTCATCCTTACTTGTGGGATATTCTCTTCCCCAACAGGAAATGGCAAAGAGCCCAGCAAAGCTGGTCACATGATCCCTCCTAGGCTCCGCCTACCCCAGTCATTCTCTTTGCCGTTGTACAGGCAACATCTCCACGGAGATGGCTTAGAGTTTTTTAGTGTTTAACTGTAGTTTTTCATTATTCAATCAAGAGTTTGTTATTTTCAAATAGTGCTGGTACGTACTATTTACTCAGAAACAGAAAAGAGATGAAGAATTCTGTTTGTATGAGGAAAATGATTTTAGCAACCGTAACTAAAATCCATGGCTGTTCCACACAGGACTGTTGAGAGCAATTAACTTCAGTTGGGGGAACAGTGTGCAGTCTCTTACTGCTTGAGGTATGACACATTCTAACAAGACGATGTAATGCTGGAAGCTGTCATTTTCCCTATGGGATCCGGTAAGCCATGTTTATTACGATTGTAAATAAGGGCTTCACAAGGGCTTATTTAAACTGTAGACTTTTTCTGGGCTAAATCGATTGATTATTAACACATATTTAGCCTTGAGGAATCATTTTATCTGGGTATTTTGATATAATAATATCGGCAGGCACTGTTTTAGACACCTTATTCTTTAGGGGCTTTCCCAAAGCATAGGCAGAGTCTCATTTTCGCGCCGGTGTTGCGCACTTGTTTTTGAGAGGCATGGCATGCAGTCGCATGTGAGAGGAGCTCTGATACTTATAAAAGACTTCTGAAGGCGTCATTTGGTATCGTATTCCCCTTTGGGTTTGGTTGGGTCTCAGCAAAGCAGATACCAGGGACTGTAAAGGGGTTTAAAGCTTAAAACGGCTCCGGTTCCGTTATTTTAAGGGTTAAAGCTTCCAAAATTGGTGTGCAATATTTTCAAAGCTTTAAGACGCTGTGGTGAAAATTTGGTGAATTTTGAACAATTCCTTCATGTTTTTTCGCAATTGCAGTAATAAAGTGTGTTCAGTTTAAAATTTAAAGTGACAGTAACGGTTTTATTTTAAAACGTTTTTTTTGTACTTTCTGATCAAGTTTATGCCTGTTTAACATGTCTGAACTACCAGATAGACTGTGTTCTGAATGTGGGGAAGCCAGAATTCCTATTCATTTAAATAAATGTGATTTATGTGATAATGACAATGATGCCCAAGATGATTCCTCAAGTGAGGGGAGTAAGCATGGTACTGCATCATTCCCTCCTTCGTCTACACGAGTCTTGCCCACTCAGGAGGCCCCTAGTACATCTAGCGCGCCAATACTCCTTACTATGCAACAATTAACGGCTGTAATGGATAATTCTGTCAAAAACATTTTAGCCAAAATGAACCCTTGTCAGCGTAAGCGTGGCTGCTCTGTTTTAGTTACTGAAGAGCATGACGACGCTGATATTAATATCTCTGAAGGGCCCCTAACCCAATCTGAGGGGGCCAGGGAGGTTTTGTCTGAGGGAGAAATTACTGATTTAGGGAACATTTCTCAGCAGGCTGAATCTGATGTGATTACATTTAAATTTAAATTGGAACATCTCCGCATTTTGCTTAAGGAGGTATTATCCACTCTGGATGATTGTGAAAATTTAGTCATCCCAGAGAAACTATGTAAAATGGACAAGTTCCTAGAGGTGCCGGGGCTCCCAGAAGCTTTTCCTATACCCAAGCGGGTGGCGGACATTGTTAATAAAGAATGGGAAAGGCCCGGTATTCCTTTCGTCCCTCCCCCCATATTTAAAAAATTGTTTCCTATGGTCGACCCCAGAAAGGACTTATGGCAGTCAGTCCCCAAGGTCGAGGGAGCGGTTTCTACTTTAAACAAACGCACCACTATTCCCATAGAGGATAGTTGTGCTTTCAAAGATCCTATGGATAAAAAATTAGAAGGTTTGCTTAAAAAGATGTTTGTTCAGCAGGGTTACCTTCTACAACCCATTTCATGCATTGTTCCTGTCACTACTGCCGCATATTTCTGGTTTGATGAACTGCTTAAGGTGCTCGATAGTGACTCTCCTCCTTATGAGGAGATTATGGACAGAATCAATGCTCTCAAATTGGCTAATTCTTTCACTCTAGACGCCTCTTTGCAATTGGCTAAGTTAGCGGCTAAGAACTCTGGGTTTGCTATTGTGGCGCGCAGAGCGCTTTGGTTGAAATCTTGGTCGGCTGATGCGTCTTCCAAGAACAAGCTACTAAACATTCCTTTCAAGGGGAAAACGTTGTTTGGTCCTGACTTGAAAGAGATTATCTCTGATATCACTGGGGGTAAGGGCCACGCCCTTCCTCAGGATCGGCCTTTCAAGGCAAAAAATAGACCTAATTTTCGTCCCTTTCGTAAAAACGGACCAGCCCAAGGTGCTACGTCCTCTAAGCAAGAGGGTAATACTTCTCAGGCCAAGCCAGCTTGGAGACCAATGCAAGGCTGGAACAAGGGAAAGCAGGCCAAGAAACCTGCCACTGCTACCAAGACAGCATGAAATATTGGCCCCCGATCCGGGACCGGATCTGGTGGGGGGCAGACTCTCTCTCTTCGCTCAGGCTTGGGCAAGAGATGTTCTGGATCCTTGGGCGCTAGAAATAGTCTCCCAGGGTTATCTTCTGGAATTCAAGGGACTTCCCCCAAGGGGGAGGTTCCACAGGTCGCAGTTGTCTTCAGACCACATAAAAAGACAGGCGTTCTTACATTGTGTAGAAGACCTGTTAAAAATGGGAGTGATTCATCCTGTTCCATTAAGAGAACAGGGGATGGGGTTCTACTCCAATCTGTTCATAGTTCCCAAAAAAGAGGGAACGTTCAGACCAATCCTAGATCTCAAGATCTTAAACAAATTTCTCAAGGTCCCATCGTTCAAGATGGAAACCATTCGAACTATCCTTCCTTCCATCCAGGAAGGTCAATTCATGACCACGGTGGATTTAAAGGATGCGTATCTACATATTCCTATCCACAAGGAACATCATCGGTTCCTAAGGTTTGCATTCCTGGACAAACATTACCAGTTCGTGGCGCTTCCTTTCGGATTAGCCACTGCTCCAAGGATTTTCACAAAGGTACTAGGGTCCCTTCTAGCGGTGCTAAGACCAAGGGGCATTGCAGTAGTACCTTACCTGGACGACATTCTGATTCAAGCGTCGTCCCTTCCTCAAGCAAAGGCTCACACGGACATTGTCCTGGCCTTTCTCAGATCTCACGGCTGGAAAGTGAACGTGGAAAAGAGTTCTCTATCCCCGTCAACAAGGGTTCCCTTCTTGGGAACAATTATAGACTCCTTAGAAATGAGGATCTTTCTAACAGAGGCCAGAAAAACAAAGCTTCTGGACTCTTGTCGGATACTTCATTCCGTTCCTCTTCCTTCCATAGCTCAGTGCATGGAAGTGATCGGGTTGATGGTGGCGGCGATGGACATAGTTCCTTTTGCGCGCATTCATCTAAGACCATTACAACTGTGCATGCTCAGTCAGTGGAATGGGGACTATACAGACTTGTCTCCGAAGATACAAGTAAATCAGAGGACCAGAGACTCACTCCGTTGGTGGCTGTCCCTGGACAATCTGTCTCAAGGGATGATGTTCCACAGACCAGAGTGGGTCATTGTCACGACCGACGCCAGTCTGATAGGCTGGGGCGCGGTCTGGGGATCCCTGAAAGCTCAGGGTCTTTGGTCTCGGGAAGAATCTCTTCTACCGATAAATATTCTGGAACTGAGAGCGATATTCAATGCTCTCCAGGCCTGGCCCCAGCTTGCGAGGACCAGGTTCATACGGTTTCAATCAGACAACATGACGACTGTTGCGTACATCAACCATCAGGGGGGAACAAGGAGTTCCCTAGCGATGGAAGAAGTAACCAAAATTATTCTTTGGGCGGAGTCTCACTCCTGCCACCTGTCTGCTATCCACATCCCAGGAGTGGAAAATTGGGAAGCGGATTTTCTGAGTCGGCAGACATTGCATCCGGGGGAGTGGGAACTCCATCCGGAAATCTTTGCCCAAGTCACTCACCTGTGGGGCATTCCAGACATGGATCTGATGGCCTCTCGTCAGAACTTCAAAGTTCCTTGCTACGGGGCCAGATCCAGGGATCCCAAGGCGGCTCTAGTGGATGCACTAGTAGCACCTTGGACCTTCAAACTAGCTTATGTGTTCCCGCCATTTCCTCTCATCCCCAGGCTGATAGCCAGGATCAAGCAGGAGAGGGCGTCGGTGATCTTGATTGCTCCTGCGTGGCCACGCAGGACTTGGTATGCAGATCTGGTGAATATGTCATCGGCTCCACCTTGGAAGCTACCTTTGAGACGAGACCTTCTTGTTCAGGGTCCGTTCGAACATCCGAATCTGGTTTCACTCCAGCTGACTGCTTGGAGATTGAACGCTTGATTTTATCGAAGCGAGGATTCTCAGATTCTGTTATCGATACTCTTGTTCAGGCCAGAAAGCCTGTGACTAGAAAGATTTACCACAAAATTTGGAAAAAATATATCTGTTGGTGTGAATCTAAAGGATTCCCTTGGGACAAGGTTAAGATTCCTAGGATTCTATCCTTCCTTCAAGAAGGATTGGAAAAAGGATTATCTGCAAGTTCCCTGAAGGGACAGATTTCTGCCTTGTCGGTATTACTTCACAAAAAGCTGGCAGCTGTGCCAGATGTTCAAGCCTTTGTTCAGGCTCTGGTTAGAATCAAGCCTGTTTACAAACCTTTGACTCCTCCTTGGAGTCTCAATTTAGTTCTTTCAGTTCTTCAGGGGGTTCCATTTGAACCCTTACATTCCGTTGATATTAAGTTATTATCTTGGAAAGTTTTGTTTTTAGTTGCGATTTCTTCTGCTAGAAGAGTCTCAGAATTATCTGCTCTGCAGTGTTCTCCTCCTTATCTGGTGTTCCATGCAGATAAGGTGGTTTTACGTACTAAACCTGGTTTTCTTCCAAAAGTTGTTTCTAACAAAAACATTAACCAGGAGATTATCGTACCTTCTCTGTGTCCAAAACCAGTTTCAAAGAAGGAACGTTTGTTGCACAATTTGGATGTTGTTCGCGCTCTAAAATTCTATTTAGATGCTACAAAGGATTTTAGACAAACATCTTCCTTGTTTGTTGTTTATTCAGGTAAAAGGAGAGGTCAAAAAGCAACTTCTACCTCTCTCTCTTTTTGGATTAAAAGCATCATCAGATTGGCTTACGAGACTGCCGGACGGCAGCCTCCCGAAAGAATCACAGCTCATTCCACTAGGGCTGTGGCTTCCACATGGGCCTTCAAGAACGAGGCTTCTGTTGATCAGATATGTAGGGCAGCGACTTGGTCTTCACTGCACACTTTTACCAAATTTTACAAGTTTGATACTTTTGCTTCTTCTGAGGCTATTTTTGGGAGAAAGGTTTTGCAAGCCGTGGTGCCTTCCATTTAGGTGACCTGATTTGCTCCCTCCCTTCATCCGTGTCCTAAAGCTTTGGTATTGGTTCCCACAAGTAAGGATGACGCCGTGGACCGGACACACCTATGTTGGAGAAAACAGAATTTATGTTTACCTGATAAATTTCTTTCTCCAACGGTGTGTCCGGTCCACGGCCCGCCCTGGTTTTTTTTTTTTTAATCAGGTCTGATATTTTATTTTCTTTAACTACAGTCACCACGGTACCATATGGTTTCTCCTATGCAAATATTCCTCCTTAACGTCGGTCGAATGACTGGGGTAGGCGGAGCCTAGGAGGGATCATGTGACCAGCTTTGCTGGGCTCTTTGCCATTTCCTGTTGGGGAAGAGAATATCCCACAAGTAAGGATGACGCCGTGGACCGGACACACCGTTGGAGAAAGAAATTTATCAGGTAAACATAAATTCTTTTTTTTTTTTTTTTTTTTTTTTTTCTGTAGTGTAGCTTCCCCACACAGACAAACCCCCACCACCTTACTGATCATTTTTTATATATATATATATATATATATATTTTAAATTTTTTTAACATTTTTTCTTTTCAAAATTTTCTGTAGTGTAGCGGTTCCCACCCGCTCCCTCCCCGTGCACGCGCCCGTCCCCACCCTCCTGGCTCTCTCTGCACCGGATGGCTTAAAAAGGTTATTGCAGGATGCCTCCATATCGAGGCATCACTGCAATAACCGGGAAGCATCTGGAAGCGAGCAGGATCGCTTCCAGCTGCTTTCCACACTGAGGACGTGCAGGGTACGTTCTCAGGCGTTAACTGCCTTTTTTCTGAGGACGTACCCTGCACGTCCTCAGTCGTTAAGGGGTTAAAATGCTTTGAGAGTAAATGATCCTCATAGCCCCATTCTATATTTAAAAGATGTTGCCTTATCCTGTCCCTTACTGGTCTGCTCGTTTGTCCAAAATATTGTTTCTTACACGGACACTGTATCATATATACAACATTCCTATCCGAACATCTAATAGTTTCTCTAATTTTGACCTTATAATCTGAATTACTAGCTTCTATTGTTTTGCATTTAGTACTGAAACTGCAAGCTTTACATTGGTGGCAAGGGTAGAACCCTTCAAGTTTGTGTCCATAGACATCTGTATTGTAACTTTTTCTTTTTTTGAACTCACTAGGTGCTAGAATAGATTTAAGTGTTTTCACTTTTCTGTAGACTATCTTAGGTTTATTTTCTGTGATTTCACTCAAGACTGGATCTTTCTGAACTAGATGCCAGTGTTTATGAATAATCTTTTTGATTAATTTAAAATCAGCACTATATTGAGTTATAAATGTAGTTTCAAAATCTTTAGGATTGGATTGTTTTTTTTCTTTTTTCTGAATAAGCGTATTTCTTTCTATTTTCTCTACCTCTTGTATAGCTCCTGTTATAAATTCCTCATTATAACCTTTTTCTATGAATCTTTCTTTGAGCACATTTGCTTGACTCTTATAATCATCCACTGTGGAACAATTTTTCCTTAGTCTTAAAAATTGTCCTTTAGGGACATTCAGCTTCCATTGATCATAATGGCTACTGTTATAATGTATATAGTTGTTTGTATCCACTTTTTTAAAGAATGTTTTCGTCTGAATTTTGTTACCAACAATCTCAATAGTCAAGTCTAAAAAATCTATAGTCCTAACATTAAAATCATATGTAAAAGTAATTCCCCAACCATTATTATTTATATCTTCCATAAATTGAATTAATAAATCTTCTCCTTTCCAAATTAAAAATAGATCATCTATATAGCGTTTGATGAGTACGAGGTTTGCGCTCCATGCACTACTTATAATGTGGTCTTGTTCAAATCTACCCATGAAGAGGTTTGCATAACTGGGCGCAAACCTCGTACCCATCGCTGTTCCTTTTTTCTGTATAAAGTATTCGCCAACTGCAACTATGCATGCTCAAACAGTGGAATGGGGATTATGCAGATTTGTCTCCTCAAATTCAGTTGGACCAGGAGACCAGAGATTCTCTTCTGGTGGTTGTCTCAGGATCACCTGTCTTAAGGAATATGTTTCCGCAGGCCAGAGTGGATCATCTTAACGACCAACGCCAGTCTGTTAGGCTGGGGTGCGGTCTGGGACTCCCTGAAAGCTCAGGGCTTATGGTCTTGGGAAGAAACTCTTCTCCCGATAAACATTCTGGAACTGTGGGCACTATTCAACGCTCTTCAGGCATGGCCTCAACTAGTGGCAGCCGAATTCATCAGATTTCAGTCGGACAACATCACGACTGTAGCTTACGTCAATCATCAGGGGGGAACAAAGAGTTCCCTAGCGATGACGGAAGTAACCAAAATAATCAGGTGGGCGGAGGATCACTCTCTCAGCAATTCACATCCCAGGAGTAGACAACTGGGAGGCGGATTTTCTAAGTCGTCAGACTTTTCACCCGGGGGAGTGGGAACTCCACCCGGAGGTATTTGCCCAGCTGACTCAGCTATGGGGCACCCCAGAGTTGGATCTGATGGCTTCCCGTTAGAACACCAAACTTCCTCTCTACGAGTCCAGGTCCAGGGATCCCAAGGCGGTATTGATAGATGCTCTAGCAGCGCCTTGGTCCTTCAACCTGGCTTATGTTTTTTCACCGTTTCCTCTCCTCCCGCGTCTGGTTGCCAGAATCAAGCAGGAGAAGGCTTCGGTGATTCTGATAGCGCCTGCGTGGCCACGCAGGACTTGGTATGCAGACCTAGTGGACATGTCATCTGTCCCACCATGGTCACTGCCAATGAGGCAGGATCTTCTAATACAGGGTCCGTTCAAGCATCCAAATTTAGTTTCTCTACGTCTGACTGCTTGGAGATTGAACGCTTAATTCTATCAAAGCGTGGGTTCTCTGAGTCAGTTATAGATACTCTGATTCAAGCTAGAAAGCCTGTCACCAGGAAAATCTACCATAAGATATGGCGGAAATATCTTTGTTGGTGTGAATCCAAGGGTTACTCATGGAGTAAGATTAGGATTCCCAGGATATTGTCCTTTCTCCAAGAAGGACTGGAGAAAGGATTGTCAGCTAGTTCCTTAAAAGGACAAATATCTGCTTTGTCTATCCTGTTACACAAGCGTCTGGCAGAGGTACCAGACGTTCAAGCGTTTGCTCAGGCTTTAGTCAGAATCAAGCCTGTCTATAAACCTGTGGCTCCGCCATGGAGTTTGAATCTAGTTCTTTCAGTTCTTCAAGGGGTTCCGTTTGAACCTTTACATTCCATAGACATTAAGTTGTTATCTTGGAAAGTTTTGTTTTCGATAGCTATCTCTTCTGCTCGAAGAGTTTCAGAATTATCTGCCTTACAGTGTGATTCACCTTACCTGGTGTTTCACGCAGATAAGGTAGTTTTGCGTACCAAGCCTGGTTTTCTTTCTAAAGTTGTTTCTAACAAGAATATTGACCAGGAAATAGTTGTTCCTTCTCTGTGTCCTAATCCATCTTCGAAGAAGGAACGTCTATTACACAATCTTGATGTAGTTCGTGCTTTAAAGTTCTATTTACAAGCAACTAAGGATTTCAGACAAACATCTTCCTTGTTTGTTATCTATTCTGGTAAGAGGAGAGGTCAGAAAGCGACTGCTACCTCTCTTTCCTTTTGGCTGAAAAGCATCATCCGTTTGGCCTATGAGACTGCTGGCCAGCAGCCTCCTGAAAGAATTACTGCTCATTCTAGTAGAGCAGTGGCTTCCACATGGGCTTTCAAAGATGAGGCTTCTGTTGAATAGATTTGTAAGGCAGCGACTTGGTCTTTACTGCATACTTTGGCAAATTTTACAAATTCGATACTTTTGCTTCTTCTGAGGCTATTTTTGGGAGAAAGGTTTTGCAAGCAGTGGTGCCTTCCGTTTAAGGTACCTGTCTTGTTCCCTCCCTTCATCCGTGTCCTAAAGCTTTGGTATTGGTATCCCACAAGTAAAGGATGAATCCGTGGACTGGATACACCTTGCAAGAGAAAACAGAATTTATGCTTACCTGATAAATTACTTTCTCTTGCGGTGTATCCAGTCCACGTCCCCCCTGGCATTTAAGTCAGGTAAAAAAAAAATTTGTTTAAACTACAGTCACCACTGCACCCTATGGTTTCTCCTTTTTCTTCCTAACCTTTGGTCGAATGACTGGGGGGTGGAGCTAGAGGGGGAGCTATATGGACAGCTTTGCTGTGTGCTCTCTTTGCTACTTCCTGTAGGGAATGAGAATATCCCACAAGTAAAGGATGAATCCGTGAACTGGATACACTGCAAGAGAAATTAATTTATCAGGTAAGCATAAATTCTGTTTTTTGTATTTGGTGCAAGGTTTTGTCCTGGGGTTACATTTCATAGACTTTTCCTCCCTTGGCTATAGTTATTTATGAACTATGGGAGGAAGAGTGCTTTGTGTGTATGTATAATTTTAATATATTAGGTCATTAGTATAAATGTTTGTTGTGTGTTTTTTTAAATGTTCACTGATATGTTCATTTTTCTCTAGCTGGTTTTCTCGCTGTGTTGTTCAAGATCAGAGGCAAGAAATTGTTGATGGCCTTAAAGTGTGTATGCAAGGTAAACTGAATTTTAATGTTAAATGTAAATATCACATGTTAACTTAATGAACAAGCCAATATTTTTCTTTATCACATACGTACCATATGACGGTTCTCTTCTGCTGTTATATTTTCCAGCAGTATATGCCAACATTTTTATTGTTTAAAAAGATAGATACCCATTCCCAGATTTTTGCACAACGAACACGTTTATATTAATACATTTTTTATCTCTGTAATTACCTTGTATCTAAGCCTTCTCAGTCTGCCTCCTTATTTCAGTTCTATTTACAGACTTGCATATTCGACATTTAATGCAGACTCATGAATAACTCCATGGGAGGGAGCAAAATGCTATATATATGGCACACTTGATCAAACAATGTCTTGCTTTTAAAAGCCATAAAAATGCCCTAATAAGATAATAATGAGATAATTTAGATTTTTAAAGGTTATAAAGTTTATTAATATAACAATGCTGGTTATGCAAAGCTTGGGAATGGGTGGCAAAGGCGTTTATCTTTTTAAACATTAGACTGTCCCTATAATTTTGTCTAATATACATTTATAAATGTTTGCAAACTTTATCTCCCCTGTATTTAAACATTTCTAAGCCAGTTTTTTTTTTTTTTTTTTTTTTTTAACAAACAATGTTTTAGAACTTTGAGGGTGGGTGTTCTGTTTATGCAGTAGGGAATTGTACCTAGAAAAGTGCTAATTTTACAGGACACACCAGAATATTATTCAGTATTTACTATTATATATATCTCATGATTTTTTAGTTGGTCTTGTTTATTATTATATTTTATTTAATCTATAAACTTTTTTCAAATATCAGTTTTAAATTTCATATTCTCTTCTGTTCATTGTTGAGCAATATGAAGAAGATGATGGTTCTACTCTTTTTCTTTAATACATTTATGGCTGGATTCTCTTCAGTTCAGATACACACCTCTGATCTCACCTTTCTTTCCATGCAAGTGAACTGTAAAGTTCCAGCTGAGTCTCATCCAACTAAGATCTTGCTAACTGGTGTCATCCAAGTGAACTACATTGATCACAGTGTTTCCATATATTCTACAAAAGTTAATTGCTTAAGGTATTATGCTATAATCAGTAACCCAATTAATTCAATAAACCCATTTGCTACATCTTTGTCCGGAAATCCAGTTCCAAATAACACCTGATATCTTAAATTAGGAAATCTACGTTCATAGTGTTAAGCCCATTCAGTTTCCCAGTATAGGGGTTCTCATGAAATCAGTGTTAATTCTGTTAGGGAAAGCCTCAGTGGGATGGTTGTGCAGTTATAAGGTTACTAAAAGAAGGTTTGGCAGTGATGGTTAGACTTTTTCTCCACATATGGCTTACTGATTTGCTATTAACCTATTTTTTCACTTTTTTTTTTTTTTTTTTTGTTCAACTTATGTTTTAACCCTTATGTTATTTTATTGGTATGTATTAAACGTTGGGTTTTTTTGTTTTTTGTTTTTTTTATCCTTGAATATAGTCACAAGTCCTCCACAGGTATCACAGGGACCTCTCCCTAGCTTTCTCCTGCTAGGTCGTCGTATTTCTCCCAAAATCTGCTGCTGTTATTTTCATAGCCCTCAGACTATCATTGGACACTTTCTTAAGAAAAATTATAATGGTCCACAATGCTCCATAACATATGGCATTCATTTCCCACGACTTGGAGGAGGTCAATAACCCATAACAGACCTTAAAATCCATCCCATCTCTCTCTTTGTTTTGTTCTTCAAATCATAGGAGTTGGTTAATAATATTAGTGTTTCCAGCTATTACTTATGGATTTAAATTTGGAAGCGCAGAGCAATGTGAGACCCAGAGTCCCTGGGCATTATCATTCACAAAGAAGAGAGAAGAGAAACATCACAGCAGCTGAATGATACAGGGACATATGAATACCCTATTATGTGCACAGTATTTCACTATGGGACTTTAGCCATAACTACCCCCAGGCATCACAGGGACTCGTCCTTAGCCTCCCCCGAGGGACACAGGTATTTCCTTCTGCAATCCTCTGCGGTTCACAATACCTGCACTGGATGAGCTCTCTACTGGATACTACTGCAGCTCCATTGACAAGAATTTAACATGCCTGGTAAGCCAGTGGAGAAAGGATGCGTAATGACTTTACACAGCGCACACACACACAGCCCAGAAGCTTTTTGTACTCTGACAAAGGTACAGCATAGCCAGGGGACTTAGCTTGCTCTCCTCATGACAAACATTTTCTTTTCAGGTCTCACCTACCCTATTCTTATAAGGGACATAGCCAGCTAATACTGTTGCCCTTCACAGCCCTCTGGCAGCTGTGGAGAAATATTTATGGCACTTTTTATAAAATATGTGCCTGGCCTTTTAAGAAAACTGCTGACTGCTCAGTGGAGATAGCTGATCGATAGACAAAACTCTGGTTTGGCAGGGGAGCATATCTTTATGAGGTAAAAGTATTTTTCCTTCTTAATACAGGGAGAGTCCAAAGCTGCATTCATTGCTTGTAGGAAATACTGAACCTGACCACCAGGAGAGGCAACGACACCCCAGCCAAAGGCTTAAATAAACCCCCCCCCCCTCTCATCCCCCAGTCATGCTTTGCCTTTCATCACAGGAGGTTGGCAGAGAAGTGTCAGAAGATTTAAGAGTAGTTCCTTAGGAAGGGTATCCACTCTTTGAGATGGGACTGGAGTTTTAAATAGTCTTTTCAGCCTCTCAGTGAGAGCATTGATGAAAGTTAGAGATGCAGGGAGAGTCTCTTTGCAAAACCATCCAGACTCATTTTCTTCTTATATGGAAAGAGTCCACAGCTGCATTTATTACTTTTGGGAAATAAGAACCTGGCCACCAGGAGGAGGCAAAGACATCAGTCTCTCAGTGAGGGCTTGGATGAAAGTTAGAGTCCGGAGATGCAGGGAGAGTCTTTTTGTGAAACCATCCGACTCATGTTAACAGCTCCTCAAGCAATCGGCGTTGTCGAACTTTGCTCTGTTGCCTGCTTTCTTCTCTCAAGTCCATGGCGGAGGCGTGCTACTATCCGTCACACTTGAAGGTCTGTGTTCCTGTTCCACAGCGTTGATTCCGGTAAGATGGTTTCATTTTACTTTCTTCATGAATGTACTGTAATTCAGATGTTTTCCCGAGAGGCTACCACCTTGCGGGTCTAACTTAACATAAGGGTCTCAGTGAGTCTCCTTTAGTATCTTGGAATCAAGGGTAATATCTCCTAAAGGGGGTTATTGAACAGGGGGGGTATGTTTGTTACGTGATTCAACCTGCTTATGTGTGGTGTTCAATGGGCTCATGGTATGGCCTTTGGAAGTGACGCGAACTTATGGTTGGGCGCGCTTTTTTGGACTATACGGTTCACCTTGTGGCCGGGCGTGATTACATTCCGTCTTCCATTTCCGCATTCCTGACTGTGTGGCAAAGGAGAAATTCTAGTCCGCAGGGGTCTGGTTAATAAGAGGTGGTGAGTGCCCCATCCATTGTGGGTTTTAGGTGCCATTTAATTTGAATTCTTTAGTCCATATTTACATATCCTCTATCCAGTTATGGAGGATTCTGATGCTGAGACTGTTTTGATTTCAGATTCTGAGTCCAGTGACGAATCCGGATTGTTCTCGTTGACACATGTCAACCATTTATGTTCTGTATGCCATATGAGAGTGCCTTGTTCCTCTGGCTCGGGGAATCAAAGGACAGCTGAGCCATCCGCCTCTGGGGGTCCCGTCCTCCAAGAGGCGAGTTCCCTACCGCTCCATACTTCTACACATGCCGGTAACCCAATTTATGATTATTCCTCCATGCAGGGCGGCGTGTTCCTCCCGGAGGTTGCTGCAAGTTTTCGCTTCCACATATTTTTGGCGATTATTCGTCTGCAGAGTCCAGACGTTTATTTGCGATTGTGCTTGTGCCCTATTGTCCTGGGTTTCCCGTCTTGGGGAGGGCCTCTATTTTTCGCTGTGGGTGTAATTGTTCCTGAGTGTTGTGCCTTTCGTTACAGAATTGCACGCCTTTGCGTATTACTCAGACATGTTTTTCAGTTATTAAATGACCCTATCCTTTTCGGATACGGGAATTTCCAGTCTGCTAATTCGAATGGTGCACCTCATTAGACATGTGGGGATGATGTAATCTCCTGATTGTTATTTTTTTTAGATATTTCCTATTTTATGGAAGATCAGGGCTCCGTTTGGCTGGTCCTGCGGGTAGGCCTGTGTCTTCTTGGGCGTTAACCTCCGGATTACCTTATGTTTTCTTTTTATCCGTTAGGATGTGTTTTTAATTTGTTTATTTCCTTCGGAAACCTTCTGGGATCGATACGCTTTGTTACTTCTTCGGAAGTTGTTTTGGACATGTTAAAAATGTCTGTTTTCCTTTCTTCCCCTCTGAGGGAGGATTTATGCAGCTTGACAGTTAGGGCCCTGGGTGCACGCTGGTCCTGTTGGGTACGTTCTGTCGGGTACGTTCTGTCTTGTGGCTGTTCAGACACGTGGCGCTGTTCTGGTCGGTTGGTCCGGTCGAGGCGCCAAGTGCTCAGGTTATCATTTGTCTTATATGTTTCAACTAAGCATTCAAGAGTACCTGTGGGTCAGTGAGGCAGGAAGGATTGTTTCAGTCCTTATAGCCTTCAATCATGGATGACTGGGTCAGCGGAGTTCCGCTGCGTCACTCTCTCTTACGTCTGGTCTTATCAGACCCTAGAGTTTCCTCCCCCACATCTTAATGCTGTTTGAGCAGTTTGGCCTTCTTTTTGAGGCTCTGGATTTGTCCTTTTTGGACTTGGTCCATTAACAGCTAGTAGTGTGAATAGCTGACTAGCATGCAGAAAGTTTGCAACCAGCTGCAGCTCTTTGCACCTTGAATGTGTGCTTGCAACCTGTTTAATGTAACCAGCTGCAGCTATTGCACATTTACTGTGTACTGTCTAGCTGAGTTATAACACCTTCTTGGTCTACTTCCATTGTCTCCGGTGAGTTAGGTCTCCTTTCTCTTGTTAAGTGTATCCAGTCCACGGATCATCCATTACTTGTGGGTGATTCTCCTTCCCAACAGGAAGTTGCAAGAGGATCACCCACAGCAGAGCTGCTATATAGCTCCTCCCCTCACTGCCATACCCAGTCATTCTCTTGCAACTCTCAACTAAGATGGAGGTCGTAAGAGGACTGTGGTGTTTTATACTTAGTTTATTTCTTCAATCAAAAGTTTGTTATTTTTAAATGGTACCGGAGTGTACTGTTTATCTCAGGCAGTATTTAGAAGAAGAATCTGCCTGCGTTTTCTATGATCTTAGCAGAAGTAACTAAGATCCTTTGCTGTTCTCACATATTCTGAGGAGTCAGGTAACTTCAGAGGGGGAATAGCGTGCAGGTTTTCCTGTAATAAGGTATGTGCAGTTAAAATATTTTTCTAGGGATGGAATTTGCTAGAAAATGCTGCTGATACCGAAGTAATGTAAGTAAAGCCTTAAATGCAGTAATAGCGACTGGTATCAGGCTTATTAATAGAGATACATACTCTTATAAAAGTGTATTTTAAAACGTTTGCTGGCATGTTTAATCGTTTTTTACATATGTTTGGTGATAAAACTTATTGGGGCCTAGTTTTTTCCACATGGCTGGCTTGAATTTTGCCTAGAAACTGTTCCCTAAGGCTTCCCACTGTTGTAATATGAGTGGGAGGGGCCTATTTTGGTGTTTTTTTGCACAGCAAAAATTACAGACACAGACATCCAGCTTCTTCCTGCATGATCCAGGGCTTCAAAAGTCGTATTGATGGAGGTAAAAAGCCACAGTAGAGCTGTGGCAGTTGTTGTGACTGTTTAAAAAACGTTTTTGTCATTTGTTATTCCGTTTATCCCAGGAGTAGACAACTGGGAGGCGGATTTTCTAAGTCGTCAGACTTTTCACCCGGGGGAGTGGGAACTCCACCCGGAGGTATTTGCCCAGCTGACTCAGCTATGGGGCACCCCAGAGTTGGATCTGATGGCGTCCCGTCAGAACACCAAACTTCCTCTCTACGGGTCCAGGTCCCGGGATCCCAAGGCGGTATTGATAGATGCTCTAGCAGCGCCTTGGTCCTTCAATCTGGCTTATGTTTTTCCACCGTTTCCTCTCCTCCCGCGTCTGGTTGCCAGAATCAAGCAGGAGAAGGCTTCGGTGATTCTGATAGCGCCTGCGTGGCCACGCAGGACTTGGTATGCAGACCTAGTGGACATGTCATCTGTCCCACCATGGTCACTGCCAATGAGGCAGGATCTTCTAATACAGGGTCCGTTCAAGCATCCAAATTTAGTTTCTCTACGTCTGACTGCTTGGAGATTGAACGCTTAATTCTATCAAAGCGTGGGTTCTCTGAGTCAGTTATAGATACTCTGATTCAAGCTAGAAAGCCTGTCACCAGGAAAATCTACCATAAGATATGGCGGAAATATCTTTGTTGGTGTGAATCCAAGGGTTACTCATGGAGTAAGATTAGGATTCCCAGGATATTGTCCTTTCTCCAAGATGGACTGGAGAAAGGATTGTCAGCTAGTTCCTTAAAAGGACAAATATCTGCTTTGTCTATCCTGTTACACAAGAGTCTGGCAGAGGTACCAGGCGTTCAAGCGTTTGCTCAGGCTTTAGTCAGAATCAAGCCTGTCTATAAACCTGTGGCTCCGCCATGGAGTTTGAATCAAGTTCTTTCAGTTCTTCAAGGGGTTCCGTTTGAACCTTTACATTTCATAGACATTAAGTTGTTATTTTGGAAAGTTTGTTTTTGATAGCTATCTCTTCTGCTCGAAGAGTTTCAGAATTATCTGCCTTACAGTGTGATTCACCTTACCTGGTGTTCCACGCAGATAAGGTAGTTTTGCGTACCAAGCCTGGTTTTCTTCCTAAAGTTGTTTCTAACAAGAATATTAACCAGGAAATAGTTGTTCCTTCTCTGTGTCCTAATCCATCTTCAAGAAGGAACGTCTATTACACAATCTTGATGTAGTTCGTACTTTAAAGTTCTATTTACAAGCAACTAAGGATTTCAGACAAACATCTTCCTTGTTTGTTATCTATTCTGGTAAGAGGAGAGGTCAGAAAGAGACTGCTACCTCTCTTTCCTTTTGGCTGAAAAGCTTCATCCGTTTGGCCTATGAGACTGCTGGCCAGCAGCCTCCTGAAAGAATTACTGCTCATTCTACCAGAGCAGTGGCTTCCACATGGGCTTTCAAAAATGAGGCTTCTGTTGAACAGATTTGTAAGGCAGCGACTTGGTCTTCAATGCATACTTTTGGCAAATTTTACAAATTCGTTACTTTTGCTTCTTCGGAGGCTATTTTTGGGAGAAAGGTTTTGCAAGCAGTGGTGCCTTCCGTTTAAGGTACCTGTCTTGTTCCCTCCCTTCATCCGTGTCCTAAAGCTTTGGTATTGGTATCCCACAAGTAAAGGATGAATCCGTGGACTGGATACACCTTGCAAGAGAAAACAGAATTTATGCTTACCTGATAAATTACTTTCTCTTGCGGTGTATCCAGTCCACGGCCCGCCCTGGCATTTAAGTCAGGTAAAAAAAAAAAAATTTGTTTAAACTACAGTCACCACTGCACCCTATGGTTTCTCCTTTTTCTTCCTAACCTTTGGTCGAATGACTGGGGGGTGGAGCTAGAGGGGGAGCTATATGGACAGCTTTGCTGTGTTCTCCCTTTGCTACTTCCTGTAGGGAATGAGAATATCCCACAAGTAAAGGATGAATCCGTGGACTGGATACACCGCAAGAGAAAGTAATTTATCAGGTATGCATAAATTCTGTTTTTCATTACTTAAGACACTCTCAGCTATGGTTTGGCACTTTATGTATTTATAAAAAGTTCTAAATATATGTATTGTACTTATATTTGCCATGAGGTTTTCAGTATATTTCCTTTTTGCAGACTGTCAATTTCATATCTGGCAAATGCTTTTTTATGAAAATGTATTTCTTACCTGGGGTATAGTCTCTTTTTCAAATTGACTGTCTTTTAAATTTGCGGGCAGAGGTAGGCTCGCGAGGGCGCAAAATGTCAACGTTTATTGCGTCATTCTTGGTGCAAGATTTTTTTTGACGCAGTTACGTTCATTGACGCAAATTCGTCATTTCTGGCGTCTTAGTTGACGCCGAGTCCTTCACAAGGTTGCGTCATCTATGACGCGAGTGTGACATTTTTGGCGCCAAAAAATATTTTTCTGTTTGTTGTACGTCATACTTGGCGCCAAATATTTTCATTATTTAAGACCCCATTCTTTTTTGCCTCTTGCCTTTTTCTATGTCAAAGGGCTATGCTATTTATATTGGATATTGAGGAAAATAGTCCTCTTGATATTAAAACTAGTAAACGTTTAAATTCTGTTTATAAACCTCCTGTGGTTATTCCAGAGGTTTTTCCAGTTCCTGATGCTATTTCTGATATGATTTCTAAAGAATGGAATAGGCCTGGTGGTACTTGTATTCCTTCTTCAAGGTTTAAAAAATTGTATCCTTTGCCAGCAGTTAGATTGGAGTTTTGGGAAAAGATCCCCAAAGTTGATGGGGCTATCTCCACTCTTGCTAAACGTACTACTATTCCTACGGAAGATAGTACTTCTTCTAAAGATCCTTTAGATAGGAAATTTGAATCTTATCTAAGGAAGGCTTATTTATATTCAGGTCATCCTCTTAGGCCTGCAATTTCTTTGGCTGATGTTGCAGCTGCTTCAACTTTTTGGTTGGAAACTTTAGCGCAACAAGTATTGGATCATGATTTGTCTAGCATTGTTAAGTTGATTCAACATGCTAATAATTTCATTTGTGATGCCATTTTTGATATCATCAAAATTGATGTTAGATATATGTCTATAGCTATTTTAGCTAGAAGAGCTTTGTGGCTCAAATCTTGGAATGCTGATATGACTTCTAAATCCAGATTGCTTTCTCTTTCTTTCCAAGGTAATAAATTATTTGGTTCTCAGTTGGATTAAATAATTTCAACTGTCACTGGGGGGAAGGGAGGTTTTTTGCCTCAGGATAAAAAAAACTAAAGGCAAATCTAAAGCTTCTAACCGTTTTTGTTCCTTTCGACATAATAAGGAACAGAAATCTAATCCTTCCCCAAAGGAATATGTTTCCAATTGGAAGCCTTCCTCAAATTGGAATAAATCCAAGCCTTTTAAGAGATCAAAGCCCCCAAGTCCGCATGAAGGTGCAGCCCTCATTCCAGCTCAGCTGGTAGGGGGCAGATTAAAATTCTTCAAAGATGTTTGGATCAATTCGGTCCAAAATCATTGGATTCAGAGTATTGTCTCTCAGGTGTACAGAATAGGATTCAGAGTAAGACCACCTGTGATAAGATTTTTTTCTCTCACGCATTCCAGCAAACCCAGTAAAGGCTCAGGCTTTCCTGAAGTGTGTTTCAGACCTGGAGTTATCAGGGGTAATCATGCCAGTTCCGTTTCAGGAACAGGGCCTGGGGTTTTATTCAAATCTATTTATTGTCCCAAAGAAAGAAAATTCATTCAGACCAGCGTTGGATCTAAAGATTTTGAATCGATATGTAAGAGTACCAACTTTCAAGATGGTGACTATAAGGACTAATTCTGCCTTTCTCCAACATAGGTGTGTCCGGTCCACGGCGTCATCCTTACTTGTGGGATATTCTCTTCCCCAACAGGAAATGGCAAAGAGCCCAGCAAAGCTGGTCACATGATCCCTCCTAGGCTCCGCCTACCCCAGTCATTCTCTTTGCCGTTGTACAGGCAACATCTCCACGGAGATGGCTTAGAGTTTTTTAGTGTTTAACTGTAGTTTTTATTATTCAATCAAGAGTTTGTTATTTTGAAATAGTGCTGGTATGTACTATTTACTCAGAAACAGAAAAGAGATGAAGATTTCTGTTTGTATGAGGAAAATGATTTTAGCAACCGTCACTAAAATCCATGGCTGTTCCACACAGGACTGTTGAGAGCAATTAACTTCAGTTGGGGGAACAGTGAGCAGTCTCTTGCTGCTTGAGGTATGACACATTCTAACAAGACGATGTAATGCTGGAAGCTGTCATTTTCCCTCTGGGATCCGGTAAGCCATGTTTATTACGATTGCAAATAAGGGCTTCAAAAAGGGCTTATTAAGACTGTAGACTTTTTTTGGGCTAAATCGATTGATTATTAACACATATTTAGCCTTGAGGAATCATTTTATCTGGGTATTTTGATATAATAATATCGGCAGGCACTGTTTTAGACACCTTATTCTTTAGGGGCTTTCCCAAAGCATAGGCAGAGCCTCATTTTCGCGCCGGTGTTGCGCACTTGTTTTTGAGAGGCATGGCATGCAGTCGCATGTGAGAGGAGCTCTGATACTTAGAAAAGACTTTCTGAAGGCGTCATTTGGTATCGTATTCCCCTTGGGGCTTGGTTGGGTCTCAGCAAAGCAGATACCTGGGACTGTAAAGGGGTTAAAGTTCAAAACGGCTCCGGTTCCGTTATTTTAAGGGTTAAAGCTTCCAAATTTGGTGTGCAATACTTTTAAGGCTTTAAGACACTGTGGTGAAAATTTGGTAAATTTTGAACAATTCCTTCATGTTTTTTCGCATTTGCAGTAATAAAGTGGGTTCAGTTTAAAATTTAAAGTGACAGTAACGGTTTTATTTTAAAACGTTTTTTGTACTTGTTATCAAGTTTATGCCTGTTTAACATGTCTGAACTACCAGATAGACTGTGTTCTGAATGTGGGGAAGCCAGAATTCCTATTCATTTAAATAAATGTGATTTATGTGACAATGACAATGATGCCCAAGATGATTCCTCAAGTGAGGGGAGTAAGCATGGTACTGCATCATTCCCTCCTTCGTCTACACGAGTCTTGCCCACTCAGGAGGCCCCTAGTACATCTAGCGCGCCAATACTCCTTACTATGCAACAATTAACGGCTGTAATGGATAATTCTGTCAAAAACATTTTAGCCAAAATGAACACTTATCAGCGTAAGCGCGACTGCTCTGTTTTAGATACTGAAGAGCATGACGACACTGATATTAATATTTCTGAAGGGCCCCTAACTCAGTCTGATGGGGCCAGGGAGGTTTTGTCTGAGGGAGAAATTACTGATTCAGGGAACATTTCTCAACAAGCTGAACCTGATGTGATTGCATTTAAATTTAAGTTGGAACATCTCCGCATTCTGCTTAAGGAGGTATTATCCACTCTGGATGATTGTGACAAGTTGGTCATCCCAGAGAAACTATGTAAAATGGACAAGTTCCTAGAGGTGCCGGGGCTCCCAGAAGCTTTTCCTATACCCAAGCGGGTGGCGGACATTGTTAATAAAGAATGGGAAAGGCCCGGTATTCCTTTCGTCCCTCCCCCCATATTTAAAAAATTGTTTCCTATGGTCGACCCCAGAAAGGACTTATGGCAGACAGTCCCCAAGGTCGAGGGAGCGGTTTCCACTTTAAACAAACGCACCACTATACCCATAGAGGATAGTTGTGCTTTCAAAGATCCTATGGATAAAAAATTAGAAGGTTTGCTTAAAAAGATGTTTGTTCAGCAGGGTTACCTTCTACAACCAATTTCATGCATTGTCCCTGTCGCTACAGCCGCATGTTTCTGGTTCGATGAGCTGATAAAGGCGGTCGACAGTGATTCTCCTCCTTATGAGGAGATTATGGACAGAATCAATGCTCTCAAATTGGCTAATTCTTTCACCCTAGACGCCACTTTGCAATTGGCTAGGTTAGCGGCTAAGAATTCTGGGTTTGCTATTGTGGCGCGCAGAGCGCTTTGGTTGAAATCTTGGTCGGCTGATGCGTCTTCCAAGAACAAGCTACTTAACATTCCTTTCAAGGGGAAAACGCTGTTTGGCCCTGACTTGAAAGAGATTATCTCGGATATCACTGGGGGTAAGGGCCACGCCCTTCCTCAGGATCGGCCTTTCAAGGCAAAAAATAAACCTAATTTTCGTCCCTTTCGTAGAAACGGACCAGCCCAAAGTGCTACGTCCTCTAAGCAAGAGGGTAATACTTCTCAAGCCAAGCCAGCTTGGAGACCAATGCAAGGCTGGAACAAGGGAAAGCAGGCCAAGAAACCTGCCACTGCTACCAAGACAGCATGAAATGTTGGCCCCCGATCCGGGACCGGATCTGGTGGGGGGCAGACTCTCTCTCTTCGCTCAGGCTTGGGCAAGAGATGTTCTGGATCCTTGGGCGCTAGAAATAGTCTCCCAAGGTTATCTTCTGGAATTCAAGGGACTTCCCCCAAGGGGGAGGTTCCACAGGTCTCAGTTGTCTTCAGACCACATAAAAAGACAGGCATTCTTACATTGTGTAGAAGACCTGTTAAAAATGGGAGTGATTCATCCCGTTCCATTAAGAGAACAAGGGATGGGGTTCTACTCCAATCTGTTTATAGTTCCCAAAAAAGAGGGAACGTTCAGACCAATCTTAGATCTCAAGATCTTAAACAAGTTTCTCAAGGTTCCATCGTTCAAGATGGAAACCATTCGAACTATTCTTCCTTCCATCCAGGAAGGTCAATTCATGACCACGGTGGATTTAAAGGATGCGTATCTACATATTCCTATCCACAAGGAACATCATCGGTTCCTGAGGTTCGCATTCCTGGACAAACATTACCAGTTCGTGGCGCTTCCTTTCGGATTAGCCACTGCTCCAAGGATTTTCACAAAGGTACTAGGGTCCCTTCTAGCTGTGCTAAGACCAAGGGGCATTGCTGTAGTACCTTACTTGGACGACATTCTGTTTCAAGCGTCGTCCCTTCCTCAAGCAAAGGCTCACACGGACATTGTCCTGGCCTTTCTCAGATCTCACGGATGGAAAGTGAACGTGGAAAAGAGTTCTCTATCTCCGTCAACAAGGGTTCCCTTCTTGGGAACAATAATAGACTCCTTAGAAATGAGGATTTTTCTGACAGAGGCCAGAAAAACAAAACTTCTAGACTCTTGTCGGATACTCCATTCCGTTCCTCTTCCTTCCATAGCTCAGTGCATGGAAGTGATCGGGTTGATGGTAGCGGCAATGGACATAGTTCCTTTTGCACGCATTCATCTAAGACCATTACAACTGTGCATGCTCAGTCAGTGGAATGGGGACTATACAGACTTGTCTCCGAAGATACAAGTAAATCAGAGGACCAGAGACTCACTCCGTTGGTGGCTGTCCCTGGACAACCTGTCACGAGGGATGACATTCCGCAGACCAGAGTGGGTCATTGTCACGACCGACGCCAGTCTGATGGGCTGGGGCGCGGTCTGGGGATCCCTGAAAGCTCAGGGTCTTTGGTCTCGGGAAGAATCTCTTCTACCGATAAATATTCTGGAACTGAGAGCGATATTCAATGCTCTCAAGGCTTGGCCTCAGCTAGCGAGGGCCAAGTTCATACGGTTTCAATCAGACAACATGACAACTGTTGCGTACATCAACCATCAGGGGGGAACAAGGAGTTCCCTGGCGATGGAAGAAGTGACCAAAATCATTCTATGGGCGGAGTCTCACTCCTGCCACCTGTCTGCTATCCACATCCCAGGAGTGGAAAATTGGGAAGCGGATTTTCTGAGTCGTCAGACATTGCATCCGGGGGAGTGGGAACTCCATCCGGAAATCTTTGCCCAAGTCACTCAGCTGTGGGGCATTCCAGACATGGATCTGATGGCCTCTCGTCAGAACTTCAAAGTTCCTTGCTACGGGTCCAGATCCAGGGATCCCAAGGCGGCTCTAGTGGATGCACTAGTAGCACCTTGGACCTTCAAACTAGCTTATGTGTTCCCGCCGTTTCCTCTCATCCCCAGGCTGGTAGCCAGGATCAATCAGGAGAGGGCGTCGGTGATCTTGATAGCTCCTGCGTGGCCACGCAGGACTTGGTACGCAGATCTGGTGAATATGTCATCGGCTCCTCCTTGGAAGCTACCTTTGAGACGAGACCTTCTTGTTCAGGGTCCGTTCGAACATCCGAATCTGGTTTCACTCCAGCTGACTGCTTGGAGATTGAACGCTTGATCTTATCGAAGCGAGGATTCTCAGATTCTGTTATCGATACTCTTGTTCAGGCCAGAAAGCCTGTAACTAGAAAGATTTACCACAAAATTTGGAAAAAATATATCTGTTGGTGTGAATCTAAAGGATTCCCTTGGGACAAGGTTAAGATTCCTAGGATTCTATCCTTCCTTCAAGAAGGATTGGAAAAAGGATTATCTGCAAGTTCCCTGAAGGGACAGATTTCTGCCTTGTCTGTGTTACTTCACAAAAAGCTGGCCGCTGTGCCAGATGTTCAAGCCTTTGTTCAGGCTCTGGTTAGAATTAAGCCTGTTTACAAACCTTTGACTCCTCCTTGGAGTCTCAATTTAGTTCTTTCAGTTCTTCAGGGGGTTCCGTTTGAACCCTTGCATTCCGTTGATATTAAGTTATTATCTTGGAAAGTTTTGTTTTTAGTTGCAATTTCTTCTGCTAGAAGAGTTTCAGAATTATCTGCTCTGCAGTGTTCTCCTCCTTATCTGGTGTTCCATGCAGATAAGGTGGTTTTACGTACTAAACCTGGTTTTCTTCCAAACGTTGTTTCTAACAAAAACATTAACCAGGAGATTATCGTACCTTCTCTGTGTCCGAAACCAGTTTCAAAGAAGGAACGTTTGTTGCACAATTTGGATGTTGTTCGCGCTCTAAAATTCTATTTAGATGCTACAAAGGATTTTAGACAAACATCTTCCTTGTTTGTTGTTTATTCTGGTAAAAGGAGAGGTCAAAAAGCAACTTCTACCTCTCTCTCTTTTTGGATTAAAAGCATCATCAGATTGGCTTACGAGACTGCCGGACGGCAGCCTCCCGAAAGAATCACAGCTCATTCCACTAGGGCTGTGGCTTCCACATGGGCCTTCAAGAACGAGGCTTCTGTTGATCAGATATGTAGGGCAGCGACTTGGTCTTCACTGCACACTTTTACCAAATTTTACAAGTTTGATACTTTTGCTTCTTCTGAGGCTATTTTTGGGAGAAAGGTTTTGCAAGCCGTGGTGCCTTCCATTTAGGTGACCTGATTTGCTCCCTCCCTTCATCCGTGTCCTAAAGCTTTGGTATTGGTTCCCACAAGTAAGGATGACGCCGTGGACCGGACACACCTATGTTGGAGAAAACAGAATTTATGTTTACCTGATAAATTACTTTCTCCAACGGTGTGTCCGGTCCACGGCCCGCCCTGGTTTTTTTAATCAGGTCTGATAATTTATTTTCTTTAACTACAGTCACCACGGTACCATATGGTTTCTCCTATGCAAATATTCCTCCTTAACGTCGGTCGAATGACTGGGGTAGGCGGAGCCTAGGAGGGATCATGTGACCAGCTTTGCTGGGCTCTTTGCCATTTCCTGTTGGGGAAGAGAATATCCCACAAGTAAGGATGACGCCGTGGACCGGACACACCGTTGGAGAAAGTAATTTATCAGGTAAACATAAATTCTGTTTTTGTTCAGCAAGGGCATTATATGTCCACAATTGACTTACAGGATGCATATCTTCATATTCCGATTCATCCGGGTCACTATCAGTTCCTGAAATTCTCTTTTCTAGACAAGCATTACCAATTTGTTGCTCTTCCTTTTGGCCTGGCAACAGCTCCAAGAATAATTTCAAAGGTTCTCTGTGCCCTACTCTATGTAATCAGAGAGCGGGGTATTGCGGTGTTTCCTTATTTGGACGATATCTTGGTACTCGCTCAGTCTTTACATTCTGCAGAATCTTACATCAATCAACTAGTGTTGTTTCTTCAAAGACATGGTTGGAGGATCAATTTACCAAAAAGTTCTTTGATTCCTCAGACAAAGGTAACCTTTTTTGGTTTCCAGATAGAGACAAAGTCATGGACACTCAATCTAACAGACAAGAGACGTTTGAAATTGGTTGCAGCCTGTCGGAACCTTCAGTCTCAGTCATTCCCTTCAGTAACTATGTGCATGGAAGTTTTAGGTCTCATGACTGCAGCATCGGACGCGATCCCCTTTGCTCGTTTTCATATGAGACCTCTCCAGCTTTGTATGCTGAACCGATGGTGCAGGGATTATACAAGGATATCACATTTAATATCCTTAAATCCCAATGTTCGACTTTCTCTGACTTGGTGGTTAGATCACCATCGTATAATTTTAGGGGCATTGCTATCGCATACGTCACTAGCTCATGGACTCTTGCCAATTACATTAAAGAAAACATAAGTTATGTAAGAACTTACCTGATAAATTAATTTCTTTCATATTGGCAAGAGTCCATGAGGCCCACCCTTTTTTATGGTGGTTATGATTTTTTTGTATAACCCCTTAACGACGCATGTCGTACAGGGTACGTCTTACACAAGCTGGTCTTTAAAGACCAGCTACGTACCCTGTACGTCGTTAAGGGTTTCAAGCGACTGGAAGCGATCCTGATTGCTTCCAGACGCTTTCAAGGTATTGCAGTGATGCCTCAATATTGAGGCATCTCTTCAATACCTTTTTAGGCACACCGATGCAGAGAGAGCCACTCTGTGGCCCTCTCTGCATCGGCCAGTGATGGTGCCGATCGTTGGTGGGTGGGAGCCATTGCAGGGAGGTGGGTGGGTGGCCCATCACTGGGGAACTTCCTTCCGGCTGTTTACTATGCCGGGTGCGCGCGGGAGCACGCGCTGGAGGTGAGGGGCAATTGTGATGTGAATTTTTTTTTGCTGGAAGAGGGTGGTGGGTACAGAGGAGGGGTGATAAAGGAGTGATCTGGGGGTGATCTGGGAGGGTGTAGGGTATGGAGGAGGGCAGCTATACTACAGAAAATGTTAGGTTTAAAAAAAAAAAAAAAAGTTATTTTGCAAAGTGGGTACTGGCAGACAGCTGCCAGTACCCAAAATGGTGACTAATAGTTAGTGGGGGGAGGGTTAGAGAGCTCTTTGGGGGGGATCAGGCAGGTTGGGGGCTAAGGGGGGGGATCCTACACAGCAGAATATGATTATTTTTTTAAATAATAAAAAAAAACAAATTAAAACTTTTATTTTAGTACTGGCAGACTTTCTGCCAGTATTTAAGATTGCGGGGGAAATTGTGGGGTGGGGGAGGGAAGAGAGCTGTTTGGGAGGGATCAGGGGGTGGGATGTGTCAGGTGGGAGGCTGATTTCTACACTAAAGCTAAAATTAACCCTTCAATCTCCCTTCAAGTTACCTAATTAACCCTGTCACTGCTGGGCATAATACAAGTTTGGTGCGCAGCGGCATTTAGCGGCCTTCTAATTACCAAAAAGCAATGCCAAAGCCATATATGTCTGCTATTTCTGAGCAAAGGGGATCCCAGAGAAGCATTTACAACCATTTGTGCCATAATTGCACAAGCTGTTTGTAAATAATTCCAGTAAGAAACCCAAAGTTAGTGAAAAAGTGAACAATTTTTGTTATTTGATCGCATTCGGCGGTGAAATGGTGGCATGAAATATATCAAAATTGGCCTAGATCAATATCCCTAAAGCTAAAATTAACCCTACAAGCTCCATACAAGCTACCTAATTAACCCCTTCACTGCTGGGCCTAATACAAATGTGGTGCGCAGCGGCATTTAGCGGCCTTCTAATTACCAAAAAGCAATGCCAAAGCCATATATGTCTGCTATTTCTGAGCAAAGGGGATCCCAGAGAAGCATTTACAACCATTTGTGCCATAATTGCACAAGCTGTTTGTAAATAATTCCAGTGAGAAACCCAAAGTTAGTGAAAAAGTGAACAATTTTTGTTATTTGATCGCATTCGGCAGTGAAATGGTGGCATGAAATATATCAAAATTGGCCTAGATCAATACTTTGGGTTGTCTACTACACTACCCTAAAGCTAAAATTAACCCTACAAGCTCCATACAAGCTACCTAATTAACCCCTTCACTGCTGGGCCTTAAACAAATGTGGTGCGCAGCGGCATTTAGCGGCCTTCTAATTACCAAAAAGCAAAGCCATATATGTCTGCTATTTCTAAACATAGGGGATCCCAGAGAAGCATTTACAACCATTTGTGCCATAATTGCACAAGTTGTTTGTAAACAATTTCAGTGAGAAACCTGATATTTGTGGAAAATATTTGTGAAAAAGTGAACAATTTTATTTATTTGATCGCATTTGGCGGTAAAATGGTGGCATGAAATAGACCAAAATGGGCCTAGATCAATACTTTGGGATGTCTACTAAAAAAAAAATATACATGTCAAGGGATATTCAGGGATTCCAGACAGATATCAGTGTTCCAATATAACTATCGCTTATTTTGAAAAAAAATGGTTTGGAAATAGCAAAGTGCTATTTGTACTTATTGCCCTATAACTTACAAAAAAAGCAAAGAACATGTAAACATTGGGTATTTCTAAACTCAGGACAAAATTTAGAAACTATTTAGCATGAGTGTTTTTTGGTGGTTGTAGATGTGCAACAAATTTTGGGGGTCAAAGTTAGAATACGTGTGTTTTTTTCCATTTTTTTCATCATATTTTATAAAAAATGCTATGGTAAATTGTAAAATATGATGAAAATAATGGTGTCTTTAGAAAGTCCATTTAATGGCGAGAAAAACGGTATATAATATGTGTGGGTACAGTAAATGAGTAAGAGGGAAATTGCAGCTAAACACAAACACCGCAGAAATGTAAAAATAGCCTTGGTCCTTAAGGGAAAGAAATTGAAAAATGGCCTTGTCCTTAAGGGGTTAAAGCACAATTATTTCCAAATTCCTTTGTTGATGCTTTTTATTCCTTTCATTTTCACCCCACTTCTTGGCTATTTGTTAAACTGAATTGTGGGTGTGGTGAGGGATGTATTTATAGGCATTTTGAGGTTTGGGAAACTTTGCCCCTCCTGGTAGGATTGTATATCCCAGACGTCACTAGCTCATGGACTCTTGCCAATATGAAAGAAATGAATTTATCAGGTAAGTTCTTACATAAATTATCTTTAATGGCCTTCTATGAGACATCGCAATATATTAGTTCAATATCCAAGCATAAGTGCTCACTATTACTACGATTTCAACTCTGCAGCAATTATAGGGACTAGCAAGTGATTACACGCAGTAGGGTTTATAATATGCTCAAGTGTTTAAACACTAACTTTTTGCATTTGATAGACTGTAACTAATTAGTACATTTAAACCAAGTAAACGTATGGGTACATATAAAGGTTAAGTCAGAGCAAACAATGTGCTATTTAACACAGAGTAATTCATTCTTGGTAGCATCTAATACCAACAGTTAATTTTCTCTTTGATTAGAGTTAAGACATTGTAGCAGGAATTACATAGGGGAGTTTTTGCTTACAAGCAGTTTGGAATACGATGTTAGCAAATGGTGACTTCTATGTAATTCATATTTTATGAATAACGCCAACACAATCTGAATCAACTATTGCCAGTATTATTGGCTGAATTTATCTTTACCCACCATCAAGCTAATATTAGCTGTCGACCTAATATCATTCAAACCAACATGTAAAAACCAATACTACTGTTGGTGAACCGCAGTACATAAGTATATTATATCAACGCTGTATTTGGTGTAAAGCTTTATAATACCTGCCTCCAGTTGTTCTCTCTAGATGCTAGAGAGTGTTTGACAAAGTATTCTTATAGATCCCTTTATCCGTAGCCAATCTCCTACATCCACTGTACTTTTCATAGCATCCTCATTCAGCTGTATTTTGTAGTACCTGTCACTCTGACCAATGATAGGCTCCTAAGTATGTTTGTAACCTTGTATTTTCCTATTTTATTGTGTTTATTTTTCAATAACAAAAGTTATATTTTAAATTCTCTACAAGTTGATATTGTCCATATAAGACTCAAGTGATTTCCTCTTTGTCTTATACTTGTTAAGTCAGTTACCTTTGACCATAACACCTACATTAACCCCTTGAGTGCTACACATGTAGTCTTCCTTTCAACTATAGGCTTCTTTGCCTCTCTTGAATGCTTCTGTAAATGTTAACCACTACATAGCACCACAGTATCCCACTATTAATTATAGAGACTTAGGTTTCCTTTTTTTGTTCTTCATTGAAATATTATGTTGGTGCTACTAAGGATTTTGAGGAGACTTCTAGTCTGTTTATTCTGGTTCTAAGAAAGACGAGAAGGCCTCTGCTATTTCTTTAGCCACTTGGTTGAAACTTTTTATTCACAAAACTTTGGAGGCAGGTCAGCTCCACCTCATAGAATTACGGCTCACTCTACTAGATTAGTTGTTGCATCTTGGGCTTTGAAGAATGAGGCTTCAGTTGATCAAATTTGCAAGGCAGCTACTTGCATTTTGGTGTTATTGCTTTTTCTGAAGCAACCTTTGGTAGAAAGGTTCTTCAGACAGTTTAAATTTCTCTTGTAAGGTGTATCCAGTCCACGGATCATCCATTACTTGTGGGATATTCTCCTTCCCAACAGGAAGTTGCAAGAGGACACCCACAGCAGAGCTGCTATATAGCTCCTCCCCTAACTGCCATATCCAGTCATTCTCTTGCAACTCTCGACAAGCATGGAGGTAGTAAGAGAGAAGTGGTGAAACATAGTTGTTTTTTTCTTCAATCAAAAGTTTATTTTTAAATGGTACCGGAGTTGTACTATTTCTCCAACATTGGTGTGTCCGGTCCACGGCGTCATCCTTACTTGTGGGATATCTCTTCCCCAACAGGAAATGGCAAAGAGTCCCAGCAAAGCTGGCCATATAGTCCCTCCTAGGCTCCGCCCACCCCAGTCATTCTCTTTGCCGTTGCACAGGCAACATCTCCACGGAGATGGTTAAGAGTTTTTTGGTGTTTAAATGTAGTTTTTATTCTTCTATCAAGTGTTTGTTATTTTAAAATGGTGCTGGTATGTACTATTTACTCTGAAACAGAAAAGGATGAAGATTTCTGTTTGTGAGAGGAAGATGATTTTAGCAGACAGTAACTAAAATCGATTGCTGTTTCCACATAGGACTGTTGAGATGAAGTAACTTCAGTTGGGGGAAACAGTTAGCAGACTTTTCTGCTTAAGGTATGACTAGCCATATTTCTAACAAGACCATGTAATGCTGGAAGGCTGTCATTTCCCCTCATGGGGACCAGTAAGCCATTTTCTTAGTCAAACAAACAGAATAAAGGGCTTAATATGGGCTAAAAAACTGGTAGACATTTTTATGGGCTAAATTGATTGCTTTATTTGGGCATTTTATTCATATTTATGCTGACAATTCGCATTTATAAACTTGGGGAACGTTTATTAAACGGCAGGCACTATGTTAGACACCTTTTCCAGTCAGGGGGCCTTCCTAGTTGTAGACTGAAACTCATTTTCGCGCCATTACTGCGCAGTTGTTTTTTGAGAGCAGGGCATGTAGATGCATGTGTGAGGATCTGAAATTTGCTGGAAAAGCTTCTAGAAGGCGTCAATTGGTATCGTATTCCCCTCTGGGCTTGGTTGGGTCTCAGCAAAGGCTATAGCTGGGACTGTATAGGGGTTAAATTTGTAAACGGCTCCGGTTCCGTTATTTTAAGGGTTAAAGCTCTGAAATTTGGTGTGCAATACTCTTAAGACACTGTGGTGAAATTTTGGTAATTTTTGAACAATTCCTTCTTACTTTTTCACATATTCAGTAATAAAGTGTTTTCTGTTTAAAATTTAAAGAGACAGTAACGGTTTTGTTTTAAAAAGTTTTTTGTGCTTTGTTGACAAGTTTAAGCCTGTTTAACATGTCTGTGCCTTCGGATAAGCTATGTTCTATATGTATGAAAGCCAATGTGTCTCCCCATTTAAATTTATGTGATAATTGTGCCATAGCGTCCAAACAAAGTAAGGACAGTACTGCCACAGATAATGACATTGCCCAAGAGGATTCCTCAGATGAGGGGAGTAAACATGATACTACATCATCTCCTACTGTGTCTACACCAGTTTTGCCCACACAGGAGGCCCCTAGTACATCTAGTGTGCCAATGCTTATTACCATGCAACAATTAACGGCTGTAATGGATAACTCCATAGCAAATATTTTATCCAAAATGCCTACTTATCATAGAAAGCACGATTGCTCTGTTTTAAACACTGAAGAGCAGGAGGGCGCTGATTATAATTGTTCTGTCACACCCTCACACCAATCTGAAGGGGCCATGAGGGAGGTTTTGTCAGATGGGGAAATTTCAGATTCAGGAAAAATTTCTCAACAAGCTGAACCTGATGTTGTGACATTTAAATTTAAATTAGAACATCTCCGCGCACTGCTTAAGGAGGTGTTATCTACTCTGGATGATTGTGACAACTTGGTCATTCCAGAGAAATTATGCAAGATGGACAAGTTCCTAGAGGTTCCGGTGCACCCCGACGCTTTTCCTATACCCAAGCGGGTGGCGGACATAGTAAATAAGGAGTGGGAAAAGCCCGGCATACCTTTTGTTCCCCCCCCCCCCCTATATTTAAGAAATTATTTCCAATGGTCGACCCCAGAAAGGACTTATGGCAGACAGTCCCTAAGGTTGAGGGGGCAGTTTCTACTCTAAACAAACGCACTACTATTCCTATCGAAGATAGTTGTGCTTTCAAAGATCCTATGGATAAAAAATTGGAGGGTTTGCTTAAAAATATTTTTGTACAGCAAGGTTACCTTCTACAACCCATTTCGTGCATTGTTCCTGTCACTACAGCAGCGTGGTTCTGGTTCGAGGAACTAGAAAACTCGCTTAGTAGAGAGACTCCATATGAGGAGGTTATGGACAGAGTTCATGCACTTAAGTTGGCTTACTCTTTTATTTTAGATGCCGCTTTGCAATTAGCTAGATTAGCGGCGAAAAATTCAGGGTTTGCTATCGTGGCGCGCAGAGCGCTTTGGCTAAAGTCTTGGTCAGCGGATGTGTCATCCAAGACAAAATTGCTTAACATCCCTTTCAAAGGTAAAACTCTATTTGGACCAGAATTGAAAGAGATTATTTCAGACATCACTGGGGGAAAGGGCCACACCCTTCCACAAGATAGGCCTTTCAAGGCCAAAAATAAGTATAATTTTCGTTCCTTTCGCAAATTCAGGAACGGACCGGCCTCTAATTCTGCATCCTCTAAGCAAGAGGGTAATGCCTCACAACCCAAACCAGCCTGGAAACCGATGCAAGGCTGGAACAAGGGTACGCAGGCCAAGAAGTCTGCCGCTGCTAACAAAACAGCATGAAGGAGTAGCCCCCGATCCGGGACCGGATCTAGTGGGGGGGGGGCAGACTCTCTCTCTTTGCTCAGGCTTGGGCAAGAGATGTTCAGGATCCCTGGGCGCTAGAAATAGTTTCTCAGGGTTATCTCCTGGAATTCAGGGAACTACCCCCAAGGGGAAGGTTCCACATGTCTCACTTATCCTCAAACCAAATAAAGAGACAGGCGTTCTTACATTGTGTAGAAGACCTGTTAAAGATGGGAGTGATACACCCAGTTCCAATAAAGGAACAAGGGATTTTATTCCAATCTGTTCGTAGTTCCCAAAAAAGAGGGAACTTTCAGACCAATTTTGGATTTGAAGATCCTAAACAAATTTCTCAGGGTACCATCGTTCAAGATGGAAACCATTCGAACGATTCTACCCACTATCCAGGAAAGTCAATTTATGACTACCGTGGATTTAAAGGATGCGTATCTACATATTCCTATCCACAAAGAACATCATCAGTTCCTAAGGTTCGCTTTTCTGGACAAGCATTACCAGTTTGTGGCCCTCCCATTCGGGTTAGCCACTGCTCCAAGGATTTTCACAAAGGTACTAGGGTCCCTTCTAGCGGTTCTAAGACCGAGGGGCATTGCAGTAGTACCTTACTTGGACGACATTCTAATACAAGCGTCGTCCCTGTCAAAAGCAAAGGCTCATACAGACATCATTCTGGCCTTTCTCAGATGACACGGATGGAAGGTGAACATAGAAAAAAGTTCTCTGTCTCCGTCGACAAGAGTTCCCTTCTTGGGAACAATAATAGATTCCTTAGAAATGAGGATTTTTCTGACAGAGGTCAGAAAATCAAAACTTCTAAGCTCTTGTCAAGTGCTTCATTCTGTTCCTCGTCCTTCCATAGCGCAGTGCATGGAAGTAGTAGGGTTGATGGTTGCAACAATGGACATAGTTCCTTTTGCACGAATTCATCTAAGACCATTACAACTGTGCATGCTCAAACAGTGGAATGGGGACTATACAGACTTGTCTCCAATGATTCAAGTAGATCAGAAGACCAGAGATTCACTCCGTTGGTGGCTGAACCTGGACCATCTGTCCCAGGGAATGAGCTTCCGCAGACCAAAGTGGGTCATTGTCACGACCAACGCCAGTCTAGTGGGCTGGGGCGCGGTCTGGGAATCCCTAAAAGCTCAGGGTCTATGGTCTCGGGAAGAGTCTCTTCTCCCGATAAACATTCTGGAACTGAGAGCGATATTCAATGCTCTCAGGGCTTGGCCTCAACTAGCAAAGGCCAGATTCATAAGGTTCCAATCAGACAACATGACGACCGTTGCGTATATCAATCATCAGGGGGGAACAAGGAGTTCCCTGGCGATGAAAGAAGTGACCAAAATAATTCAATGGGCGGAGGATTACTCCTGCCACCTGTCTGCGATCCACATCCCAGGTGTGGAAAACTGGGAGGCGGATTTTCTGAGTCGTCAGACATTCCATCCGGGGGAGTGGGAACTCCATCCGGAGATCTTTGCCCAAATAACTCAATTATGGGGCATTCCAGACATGGATCTGATGGCGTCTCGTCAGAACTTCATGGTTCCTTGCTACGGGTCCAGATCCAGGGATCCCAAGGCGACTCTAGTAGATGCACTAGTAGCACCTTGGACCTTCAACCTAGCTTATGTATTTCCACCGTTTCCTCTCATTCCCAGGCTGGTAGCCAGGATCAATCAGGAGAGGGCCTCTGTGATCTTGATAGCTCCTGCGTGGCCACGCAGGACTTGGTATGCAGACCTGGTGAATATGTCATCGGTTCCACAATGGAAGCTACCTTTGAGACAGGACCTTCTTGTTCAGGGTCCATTCGAACATCCAAATCTGGTCTCCCTCCAGCTGACGGCTTGGAGATTGAACGCTTGATTCTATCGAAGCGTGGGTTTTCAGATTCTGTGATAGATACTCTGGATCAGGCCGGAAAACCGGTAACTAGAAAGATTTACCATAAAATATGGAAAAGATATATCTGTTGGTGTGAATCCAAAGGATTCCCATGGAATAAGATAAAAATTCCTAAGATTCTCTCCTTTCTACAAGAAGGTTTGGAGAAAGGATTATCTGCAAGTTCTCTAAAGGGACAGATCTCTGCTTTATCTGTCTTACTACACAAAAGACTGGCAGCTGTGCTAGATGTTCAAGCATTTGTTCAGGCTCTGGTTAGGATCAAGCCTGTTTACAGACCTTTGACTCCTCCCTGGAGTCTAAATCTAGTTCTTTCAGTTCTTCAAGGGGTTCCGTTTGAACCTTTACATTCCATAGATATTAAGTTACTATCTTGGAAAGTTTTGTTTTTGGTTGCAATTTCTTCTGCTAGAAGAGTTTCAGAGTTATCTGCTCTGCAGTGTTCTCCGCCCTATCTGGTGATAAGGTGGTTTTGCGTACTAAGCCTGGTTTTCTTCCTAAGGTTGTTTCTAACAAAAATATTAACCAGGAGATAGTTGTACCTTCTTTATGTCCGAATCCAGTTTCAAAGAAGGAACGTTTGTTACACAATCTGGACGTAGTCCGTGCTCTAAAATTCTATTTAGAGGCTACAAAAGATTTCAGACAAACATCTTCCTTGTTTGTTGTTTATTCTGGTAAAAGGAGAGGTCAAAAAGCGACTTCTACCTCTCTTTCCTTTTGGCTTAAAAGCATCATCCGATTGGCTTATGAGACTGCCGGACGGCAGCCTCCTGAAAGAATCAGGAGGCTTCCACATGGGCCTTCAAGAACGAGGCTTCTGTTGACCAGATATGTAAGGCAGCGACTTGGTCTTCACTGCACACTTTTGCCAAATTTTACAAATTTGATACTTTTGCTTCTTCGGAGGCTATTTTTGGGAGAAAGGTTTTGCAAGCTGTGGTGCCTTCCGTTTAGGTAACCTGATTTGCTCCCCCCCTTCATCCGTGTCCTAAAGCTTTGGTATTGGTTCCCACAAGTAAGGATGACGCCGTGGACCGGACACACCAATGTTGGAGAAAACAGAATTTATGCTTACCTGATAAATTACTTTCTCCAACGGTGTGTCCGGTCCACGGCCCGCCCTGGTTTTTTAATCAGGTCTGATGAATTATTTTCTCTAACTACAGTCACCACGGTACCATATGGTTTCTCCTATATATATTTCCTCCTGTCCGTCGGTTGAATGACTGGGGTGGGCGGAGCCTAGGAGGGACTATATGGCCAGCTTTGCTGGGACTCTTTGCCATTTCCTGTTGGGGAAGAGATATCCCACAAGTAAGGATGACGCCGTGGACCGGACACACCGTTGGAGAAAGTAATTTATCAGGTAAGCATAAATTCTGTTTTTGTCCCAGGCAGAAAATAGAAGAAGAATCTGTCTGTGATCTCTATGATCTTAGCAGGTTGTAACTAAGATCCATTGCTGTTCTCACACATAACTGAAGAGAGAGGTAACTTCAGCTGGGGAATGGCGTGCAGGTTATCCTGCTATGAGGTATGTGCAGTTAAAAAAAAAATTCTAGAGATGTAAATGCTAGAAAATGCTGCTGATACCAGATTTATGTAAGGTAAGCCTGAATACAGTGATTTAATAGCGACTGGTATCATGCTTACTTTCAGAGGTAATACTCTTATAGACTTGCAATATAAAAAGTTTGCTGGAAATGTTTAAGCGTTTTTATATATACTTTGGTGATAAAACTTTATTGGGGCCTAGTTTTTTTCCACATGGCTGGCTTAAATTTGCCTAGAAACAGTTCCCTGAGGCTTTCCACTGTTTTAACATGAGTGGGAGGGGCCTAATTTAGAGCTTTATTGCGCAGTTACTTTTACTTTTAGTTTGTTGTGACTGTTAAAAAACGTCTATCGTTTTTTTGATACGTTTTTTGAACTAAGGGGTTAATCATCCATTTGCAAGTGGGTGCAATGCTCTGTTAGCTTATTATACACACTGTAAAAATTTTGTTTGATTTACTGCCTTTTTTCACTGTTTTTCAAATTCTGACAAAATTTGTTTCTCTTAAAGGCACAGTACCGTTTTTATTTTTTGCTTGTTAACTTGATTTAAAGTGTTTTCCAAGCTTGCTGGTCTCGTTGCTAGTCTGTTTAAACATTTCTGACATAGAGGAAACTCCTTGTTCATTATGTTTAGAAGCCATGGTGGAACCCCCTCTTAGAATGTGTACCAAATGTACTGATTTCACTTTAAGTAATAAAGATCATATTCTGTCTTTAAAAAATTTATCACCAGAGGAATCTGACGAGGGGGAAGTTATGCCGACTAACTCGCCCCACATGTCAGACCCTTTGACTCCCGCTCAAGGGACTCACGCTCTAATGGCGCCAAGTACATCTAGTGCGCCCATAGCGTTTACTTTACAAGACATGGCGGCGGTTATGGATAATACACTGTCAGCGGTATTATCCAGACTACCTGGGTTTAGAGGAAAGCGAGACAGCTATGGGGTTAGAAGAAATACAGGGCATACTGACGCTTTAAGAGCTATGTCTGATACTCCCTCACAATATGCAGAAGCTGAGGAAGGAGAGCTTCTTTCTGTGGGTGATGTTTCTGACTCAGGGAAGAGGATTCAACCTGATTCTGATATGTCTACATTTAAATTTAAGCTTGAACACCTCCGCGTATTGCTCAGGGAGGTTTTAGCTTCTCTGAATGACTGTGATACAATTGCAGTGCCAGAGAAATTGTGTAGATTGGACAAATACTATGCAGTGCCGGTGTGCACTGATGTTTTTCCAATACCTAAAAGGTTTACAGAAATTATTACTAAGGAATGGGATAGACCAGGGGTGCTGTTCTCTCCCCCTCCTATTTTAAGAAAATGTTTCGAATAGATGCCACCACATGGGACTTATGGCAGACAGTCCCTAAGGTGGAGGGAGCAGTTTCTACCCTAGCTAAGCGTACTACTATCCCTGTCGAGGATAGTTGTGCTTTCTCAGATCCAATGGATAAAAAATTAGAGGGTTACCTTAAGAAAATGTTTATTCAACAAGGTTTTATTCTACAGCCCCTTGCATGCATTGCCCCAGTCACTGCTGCTGCGGCTTTCTGGTTTGAGTCTCTGGAAGAGGCTTTACAGGTAGAGACCCCATTGGATGACATACTTGACAAGCTTAGAGCACTTAAGCTAGCCAATTCTTTTGTTTCTGATGCCATTGTTCATTTGACTAAACTAACGGCTAAGAATTCTGGTTTTGCTATTCAGGCCCGCAGGGCGCTATGGCTTAAATCATGGTCAGCAGACGTTACTTCAAAGTCTAAGCTGCTTAACATTCCCTTCAAGGGGCAAACCCTATTCGGGCCTGGTTTGAAGGAGATCATTTCTGATATCACTGGAGGAAAAGGTCATGCCCTTCCACAGGATAGGTCCAAATCAAGGGCCAAACAGACTAATTTTCGTGCCTTTCGAAACTTCAAGGCGAGTGCGGCATCAACTTCCTCTAATGCAAAACAAGAGGGAACTTTTGCTCAGTCCAAGTCGGTCTGGAAACCTAACCATACTTGGAACAAAGGTAAGCAGGCCAAAAAGCCTGCTGCTGTGTCTAAGACAGCATGAAGGATTGGCCCCCTATCCGGCAACGGATCTAGTAAGGGGCAGACTTTCACTCTTCGCCCAGGCTTGGGCAAGAGATGTCCAGGATCCCTGGGCGTTGGAAATTATATCCCAGGGATATCTTCTGGACTTCAAAGCTTCACCTCCAAAAGGGAGATTTCACCTTTCACAATTATCTGCAAACCAGATAAAGAGAGAGGCATTCTTACACTGTGTTTAAGACCTAGTTATGGGAGTGATACATCCAGTTCCAAAGGAGGGACAGGGATTTTACTCAAATCTGTTTGTGGTTCCCAAAAGAGAGGGAACCTTCAGACCAATTTTAGATCTCAAGATCCTAAACAAATTCCTCAGAGTTCCATCATTCAAGATGGAGACTATTCGTACCATCCTAGCTATGATCCAGGAGGGTCAATATATGACTACAGTGGATTTAAAGGATGCTTATCTTCACATTCCGATACACAAAGATCATCATCGGTTTCTCAGGTTTGCCTTCCTAGACAGGCATTACCAGTTTGTAGCTACAGCCCCAAGAATCTTTACGAAGGTTCTGGGGTCACTTCTGGCGGTCCTAAGACCGCGGGGCATAGCAGTGGCCCCTTATTTAGACATCCTGATTCAGGCGTCAAATTTCCAAATTGCCAAGTCTCATACGGACATAGTTCTGGCATTTCTGAGGTCGCATGGGTGGAAGGCGAACGAAGAAAAGAGTTCTCTATCCCCTCTCACAAGAGTCTCCTTTCTAGGAACTCTAATAGATTCTGTAGAAATAAGGATTTACCCGTGTTCTTTATTCCACTTCTCGCCCTTCGGTGGCTCAGTGTATGGAAGTAATCGGCTTAATGGTAGCGGCAATGGACATAGTGCCGTTTGCACGCCTACATCTCAGACCGCTGCAACTCTGCATGCTCAGTCAGTGGAATGGGGATTACACAAATTTGTCCCCTCTACTAAATCTGGATCAAGAGACCAGGGATTCTCTTCTCTGGTGGCTATCTCGGGTCCATCTGTCCAAAGGTATGACCTTTCGCAGGCCAGATTGAACAATTGTAACGACAGATACCAGCCTTCTAGGCTGGGGGGCAGTCTGGAACTCCCTGAAGGCTCAGGGATCGTGGACTCAGGAGGAGACACTCCTTCCAATAAACATTCTGGAACTGAGAGCGATATTCAATGCTCTTCAGGCTTGGCCTCAGCTAGCGACAATGAGGTTCATCAGATTTCAGTCGGACAACATCACGACTGTGGCTTACATCAACCATCAAGGGGGAACAAGGAGTTCCCTAGCGATGTTAGAAGTCTCAAAGATAATTCGCTGGGCAGAGATTCACTCTTGCCACCTATCAGCTATCCATATCCCAGGTGTAGAGAACTGGGAGGCGGATTTTCTAAGTCGTCAGACTTTTCATCTGGGGGAGTGGGAACTCCATCCGGAGGTGTTTGCACAATTGATTCATCGTTGGGGCAAACCAGAACTGGATCTCATGGCGTCTCGCCAGAACGCCAAACTTCCTTGTTACAGATCCAGGTTCAGGGATCCCAAGGCGACGCTGATAGATTCTCTAGCAGCACCTTGGTCTTTCAACCTGGCTTATGTGTTTCCACCGTTTCCTCTGCTCCCTCGTCTGATTGCCAAAATCAAGCAGGAGAGAGCATCGGTGATCTTGATAGCGCCTGCGTAGCCACACAGGATTTGGTATGCAGATCTGGTGGAGATGTCATCCTTTCCACCATGGACTCTGCCGCTGAGACAGGACCTTCTACTTCAGGGTCCTTTCAACCATCCAAATCTAATTTCTCTGAGACTGACTGCCTGGAGATTGAACGCTTGATTTTATCAAAGCGTGGCTTCCCACGAGTCAGTCATTTATACCTTAATTCAGGCACGAAAGCCTGTCACCAGGAAAATCTATCATAAGATATGGCGTAGATATCTTTATTGGTGTGAATCCAAGGGTTACTCATGGAGTAAAGTCAGGATTCCCAGGATATTATCTTTTCTCCAAGAAGGATTGGAAAAAGGATTGTCAGCTAGTTCCTTAAAGGGACAGATTTCTGCTCTGTCTATTCTTTTGCTCAAGCGTCTGGCGGATGTTCCAGACGTCCAGGCATTTTGTCAGGCTTTAGTTCGAATCAAGCCTGTGTTTAAACCTGTTGCTCCGCCATGGAGTTTAAATTTGGTTCTTAAAGTTCTTCAAGGGGTTCTGTTTGAACCTCTTCATTCCATAGATATCAAACTTTTATCTTGGAAAGTTCTTTTTTTGGTAGCTATTTCCTCGGCTCGTAGAGTTTCCGAGTTATCTGCCTTACAATGTGATTCTCCTTATCTGATCTTCCATGCAGATAAGGTAGTTCTGCGTACCAAACCTGGGTTTTTACCTAAGGTGGTATCTAATAAGAATATCAATCAGGAGATTGTTGTTCCATCATTGTGTCCTAATCCTTCTTCAAAGAAGGAACGTCTATTACACAATCTTGACGTGGTTCGTGCTTTAAAGTATTATTTACAAGCTACTAAAGATTTTCGTCAAAAATCTGCTTTGTTTGTTGTCTACTCTGGACAGAGGAGAGGCCAAAAGGCTTCGGCAACCTCTCTTTCGTTTTGGCTAAGAAGCATAATCCGCTTAGCTTATGAGACTGCTGGCCAGCAGCCTCCTGAAAGGATTACAGCTCATTCTACTAGAGCTGTGGCTTCCACATGGGCCTTTAAAAATGAGGCTTCTGTTGAACAGATTTGCAAGGCGGCGACTTGGTCTTCGATTCATACCTTTTAAAAATTCTATAAATTTGATACTTTTGCTTCTTCGGAGGCCATTTTTGGGAGAAAGGTTTTACAGGCAGTGGTACCTTCCGTTTAAGTACCTGCCTTGTCCCTCCCTTCATCCGTGTACTTAAGCTTTGGTATTGGTATCCCACAAGTAATGGATGATCCGTGGACTGGATACACCTTACAAGAGAAAACATAATTTATGCTTACCTGATAAATTTATTTCTCTTGTGGTGTATCCAGTCCACGGCCCGCCCTGTCATTTTAAGGCAGGTATTTTTTAACTTTAAACTACAGTCACCACTGCACCCTATGGTTTCTCCTTTCTCTGCTTGTCTTCGGTCGAATGACTGGGTATGGCAGTTAGGGGAGGAGCTATATAGCAGATCTGCTGTGGGTGTCCTCTTGCAACTTCCTGTTGGGAAGGAGAATATCCCACAAGTAATGGATGATCCGTGGACTGGATACACCACAAGAGAAATAAATTTATCAGGTAAGCATAAATTATGTTTTTTTGCCTGTTTGGGTTAATTTAAGTTCAGTTAAAAGATATATATATATATATATATATATATATATATATATATATTTTATTGGGGTTTTAGATTTAATTTCTCATTTAAATATTTTTTTTTTTTAAATTCCTCCCTTTGTTATGTCTTGTATACTCCACAGCTTGGGTATTAATGGATTGTGGACTCTAACCACCTGTATGAAAGAATAAAACATAATTTATGCTTATCTGATAAATTTAAATTTGTTCAAGGTGGTGAGAACACTAGAACCCACTCTTATGGGGGGGGTTTGTGGAGGCGTTATTTTTTTCTTCAGCACATCTTTTTTCCCTGCTCCTTTTATGGCTCTTATTCCTTTTTCTTACCCCACTTGCTTGGCTATATGTTAGTCTAAGGTATGTGTGAGCTGGGATGGATTTTATAGAGCTCTTGAGGTTTGGGAATCTTTGCCGCCTCCTAATCGTAGAGAAGAGTAATGGATTGTGGACTCTCACCACCATTTAAAAAAAATGAATTTAACAGGTAAGCATAAATTATGTTGTGGGGGGTTTTTCCATGAAATTTGCAGCTGACTTTTTGCTTTAGCAAATTAGAACAAGAGAGACTGGTTACTAACCAAATCAGTGTTTGTAACTATTTAAATGCTTTCCCTAACATGAAGATTTATCAGTGTCAATTTGTTTTCTACTTTTAAAGCTGCTTTAAACGCCTGGTATTCTTTGAATAAAACTCTACCATTACGTATCATAATCTATCGAGATGGAGTTGGAGATGGACAGTTAAAAACACTGGTGAATTATGAAATTCCACAAATACTGGATTGTGTACGGTCTACTGGGAAAGAATACAGGTATTATTTTCATTGCCCCCATTTCTTAATGTTATCTGTTATTTTTCTGTGTCTAAATATGTGGTTTAGATAGAATATTTTTATCTAAACAATTTCTCAGAAATGATGACCTGCACTGTAGTTATATTTTAAAAAAATGCAGATTATCCTGTATTCTACAGTCATACTAAGTAAAGAAAGCTTGTTAAAATAAAAAAGGGGGGCCACACGGGTAGATGGCTGCACATTGACCGAGCTCTGAAACCCCTTGTGCTTCTACATATAATTATGTGCATCCAAATAACCTAAATCAATTATACATAGTGTCTATCCATCCCTGGAGCTCTAATAATCATATTGCAATCAAATATACTGACCTAGCAGCCACACTGAGGAGTGGAGGGTTCACCTCTTAAGAAACAGGAAAAGGCCGCACAGAGAGGCTTCCCGCACTGAGTGACTGCTGCCTACCTTGCTGAACTGCCCCAGACATCTTTGAGGGAGCAACAGCGCGAACAGAGATGCAGCTGTCGGGAGCGATCGCAACTAGGCCCCAACGTACTACGGGCCACGCAACACGGAAGAATCCTCAACGCAGACCTCAGCTAACTGAGTGTAGAAACCACTGACCAGCTTACCATCCTCCAGAGCCGTTACTCAGTTACATCAACAGGCGGCATTGCCGCGCAGCCTGACTGGATCCTCAGGACTGCAGCCATTTACCGTGCCAGTGGTGTTCCACGAGATTTGTGGATAGACGTGTCCCATCTGACCTAGGAGCAGAAGGTGAAATTAGTAGTTCAGTCTCAAAAAACGAGACACCGCTGACTGTAACATCAGTAAAAAGAAAAAAAACACACCGAGGAAGGAGGGGGGAAAGGAAAAGGAAAAATCAATCAGGCTATGAGAGGGGAAGAGATTCCCAAGAAGGGAGTGACATACAAGTCATATTCAACACTGTCCCAGAACACACAAAAGAAATATGCTTAAAGACTGATGTAATTAATTTGTCATCTAAAAATTTAAATACTATTGAAACTCAAGTTCTTTCACAAGGTCTGAATTTTGTTCCTGATAGTCACTTTAATATTTTTGAAACCATATTGGACATTAATAGGTTTGTTCGCAAGATTACTTTGCGCAAACACTACTATGGAATGAGTGAGGATCAGTAACAAGATGTAATAGATTTAGACACCAATCTTGTAGAAATGAATAGTACAGCACAAAAAGAATTAATTGAATTTTCAGATTGGTGTAGCGTTAGAGACCTTGAACAGTTACAGCAGGAAGGGCCAAAGGATACACTAGGCTTAACTCAGGAATCTGATATTTGTTTAAAACACATTAAGAACAAGAGTTATTTCTATCCTGTACAAACAAGGCCAAAGGTTTTGGATATTTTTCAAAAAACAATAGAAGAAAAGTTAAGACAATTACATACTACTGACATATCTAAACACAATAAATTTCAATCAAATTTTACAAAGAAGGAAAGGGAAACATTAAAAATATTAGCAGAAGATGATGATTTAGTCATCAGACAGTCTGACAAGGGCGGCAACGTAGTAGTCCTTGACAGGGAGGACTATGTTGCTGAGTCTCTTAGACAACTCAATGACACAGAAGTGTATACCAAACTGAGAGAGAATCCCACTAATGAATATAGGAATGAACTGACCAATTTGGTTCTCTATGCAAGACATAATAACATTGTTTCCAAATCTATTCAAGAAAAAGTTATTCCTCAATCTCCAGTCATTCCTATATTTCATTATTTTCCCAAAATCCATAAAGATTCAAAATGTCCACCAGGGAGGCCCATCATAGCGGGTATTGATTCTTTAAATGAACCCATGTCAGAATGAATTGACTCCTTTCTTCAACCTTTTGTTAAGAAATTACCGAGTTATATTCAGGATACCACAGCACTTCTTAATAAAGTTAAGAATGTACAGTGGAAACCTACATACAGATTAATTACTGTAGATGTATCTTCACTCTACACCACTATACAACATGACAAAGGCCTTAATGCTGTAGAATATTTTTTGGAACAGTACAGTGATTTTGCACCTTCAACTAAAGTTTTTCTTCTGAGGGCTATAGAGTATCTTTTGAGCCACAATTTTCTCTTGTAAGGTGTATCCAGTCCACGGATCATCCATTACTTGTGGGATATTCTCATTCCCAACAGGAAGTTGCAAGAGGACACCCACAGCAGAGCTGTTATATAGCTCCTCCCCTCACTACCATACCCAGTCATTCTCTTGCAACTCTCAATGCGCATGGAGGTAGTAAGAGAGAGTGGTGAAAAATAGTTAGTTTATTTGGTGAAAAATAGTTTGTTATTTTTAAATAGTACCGGAGTTGTGCTATTTTATCTCAGGCAGAGATAGATGAAGAATCTGCCTGAGTTTTCTATGATCTTAGCAGGTTGTAACTAAGATCCGTTGCTGTTCTCACATATGTCTGAGGAGAGAGGTAACTTCAGAGGGAGAATGGCGTGCAGTTTACTCTGCTTGAGGTATGTGCAGTTATAATTTTTTCTAGGATTGGAAATGCTAGAAAATGCTGCTGATACCTGATAAATGTAAGTTAAGCCTGAATACAGTGATTTAATAACGACTGGTATCATGCTTACTCTCAGGGGTAATACCCTTATAGATATGCTATAATAAAACGTTTGCTGGCATGTTTAATCGTTTTTTATATATGCTTGGTGATAAAACTTTATTGGGGCCTAATTTTTTCCACATGGCTGGCTTTATTTTTGCCTAGAAACAGTTTCCTGAGGCTTTCCACTGTTGTAATATGAGTGGTAGGGGCCTATTTTAGCGCTTTTTTGCGCAGTTAAAATTGCAGACTGAGACATCCAGTTTTCCTCAGAAGTTCCCTGAATGCTACAGGACATCTCTAAAGGGTCTAAAATCGTTTATTGGGGAAGGTAGGAGCCACAGTAGAGCTGTGGCAGTTTGTTGTGACTGTTAAAAAAACGTCTGTCGTTTTTTTGATCCTTTTTTTGAACTAAGGGGTTAATCATCCATTTGCAAGTGGGTGCAATGCTCTGTTAGCTTATTACATACACTGTAAAAATTTCGTTTGTGTAACTGCCTTTTTTCACTGTTTTTCAAATTTTGACAAAATTTGTTTCTCTTAAAGGCACAGTAACGTTTTTTATATTTGCTTGTTAACTTGAATTAAAGTGTTTTCCAAGCTTGCTAGTCTCATTGCTAGTCTGTATAAACATGTCTGACATAGAGGAAACTCCTTGTTCATTATGTTTAAAAGCCATGGTGGAACCCCCTCTTAGAATGTGTACCAATTGTACTGACTTCACTCTAAGCAATAAAGATCATATTCTGTCTTTAAAAAATTTATCACCAGAGGAATCTAACGAGGGGGAAGTTATGCCGAATAACTCTCCCCACGTGTCAGATCCTTTGACTCCCGCTCAAGGGACTCACGCTCAAATGGCGCCAAGTACATCTAGGGCACCCATAGCGTTTACTTTACAAGACATGGCGGCAGTCATGGATAATACACTGTCAGCGGTATTAGCCAGACTACCTGAATTTAGAGGTAAGCGAGATAGCTATGGGGTTAGACGAAATGCAGAGCATACTGACGCTTTAAGAACCATGTCTGATACTGCCTCACAATATGCTGAAGCTGAGGAAGGAGAACTTCAGTCTGTGGGTGATGTTTCTGACTCAGGAAGGATACCTGATTCTGATATTTCTACATTTAAATTTAAGCTTGAACACCTCTGCGTATTACTTAAGGAGGTTTTAGCTGCTCTGAATGACTGTGACACAATTGCAGTGCCAGAGAAATTGTGTCGATTGGACAAATACTATGCAGTGCCGGTGTGTACTGATGTTTTTCCAATACCTAAAAGGTTTACAAAAATTATTACTAAGGAATGGAATAGACCAGGTGTGCCGTTCTCTCCCCCTCCTATTTTTAGAAAAATGTTTCCTATGGACACCAACACACGGGACTTATGGCAGACAGTCCCTAAGGTGGAGGGAGCAGTTTCTACTTTAGCAAAGCGTACTACTATCCCTGTCGAGGACAGTTGTGCTTTTTCAGATCCAATGGATAAAAAATTAGGTTACCTTAAGAAACTATTTAGTCAACAAGGTTTTATCCTACAGCCCCTTGCATGCATTGCCCCTGTCACTGCTGCTGCGGCGTTCTGGTTTGAGTCTCTGGAAGAGGCTTTACAGGTAGCGACTCCATTGGATGACATACTTGGCAAACTTAGGGCACTTAAGCTAGCCAATTCTTTTGTTTCTGATGCCATTGTTCATTTGACTAAACTAACGGCTAAGAATTCTGGCTTTGCTATACAGGCGCGCAGGGCGCTATGGCTTAAATCATGGTCAGCTGACGTGACTTCAAAATCTAAGCTGCTTAACATTCCCTTCAAGGGGCAGACCTTATTCGGGCCTGGTTTGAAGGAGATTATTGCTGATATCACTGGAGGAAAAGGTCATGCCCTTCCTCAGGACAGGTCCAAATCCAGGGCCAAACAGTCTAATTTTCGTGCCTTTCGAAACTTCAAGGCAGATGTGGCATCAACCTCCTCTAATGCAAGACAAGAGGGAACTGTTGCTCAGTCCAAGGCGGTCTGGAGGCCTAAACAGACCTGGAACAAAGGTAAGCAGGCTAAAAAACCTGCTGCTCCCCCTATCCGGTAACGGATCTAGTGGGGGGCAGACTTTCACTCTTCGCCCAGGCGTGGGCAAGAGATGTTCAGGATCCCTGGGCGTTGGAAATTATATCCCAGGGATATCTTCTGGATTTCAAAGCTTCTCCCCCAAAAGGGAGATTTCACCTTTCACAATTATCTGCAAACCAGATAAAGAGAGAGGCATTCTTACACTGTGTACGAGACCTCCTAGTTATGGGAGTGATCCATCCAGTTCCAAAAGAGGAACAAGGACAAGGTTTTTACTCAAATCTGTTTGTGGTTCCCAAAAAAGAGGGAACCTTCAGACCAATTTTGGATCTAAAGATCTTAAACAAATTCCTCAGATTTCCATCATTCAAGATGGAAACTATTCGTACCATCCTGCCTATGATCCAGGAGAGTCAATTTATGACTACAGTGGATCTAAAGGATGCTTATCTTCACATTCCGATACACAAAGATCATCATCGGTTTCTCAGGTTTGCCTTTCTGGACAGGCATTACCAGTTTGTAGCTCTTCCTTTTGGATTAGCTACAGCCCCAAGTTCCTTCACGAAGGTTCTAGGGTCGCTTCTGGTGGTTCTAAGGCCGCGGGGCATTTCGGTGGCCCCTTATTTAGACGACATCCTGATACAGGCTTCAAACTTCCAGATTGCCAAGTCTCATACGGACATAGTACTGGCATTTCTAAGGTCGCATGGGTGGAAAGTGAACGAGGAAAAGAGTTCTCTATCCCCACTCACAAGAGTTTCCTTCCTAGGGACTCTGATAGATTCTATAGAAATGAAAATCCAGGTTATCAAAGCTTCTAAATTCCTGCCGTATTCTTCATTCCATTCCGCACCCTTCGGTGGCTCAGTGCATGGAAGTAATCGGCTTAATGGTAGCGGCAATGGACATAGTGCCGTTTGCACGCTTACATCTCAGACCGCTGCAACTATGCATGCTCAGTCAGTGGAACGGGGATTACACAGATTTGTCCCCTTTACTAAATCTTGATCAAGAGACCAGGGATTCTCTCCTCTGGTGGCTATCTCGGGTCCATCTGTCCAAAGGTATGACCTTTCGCAGGCCAGATTGGACAATTGTGACGACAGATGCCAGCCTTCTAGGTTGGGGTGCAGTCAGGAACTCCCTGAAGGCTCAGGGATCGTGGACTCAGGAGGAGTCACTCCTTCCAATAAATATTCTGGAATTGAGAGCGATATTCAATGCTCTTCAAGCTTGGCCTCAGTCAGCAACTCTGAGGTTCATCAGATTTCAGTCGGACAACATCACGACTGTGGCTTACATCAACCATCAAGGGGGAACAAGAAGTTCCCTAGCGATGTTAGAAGTCTCAAAGATAATTCGCTGGGCGGAGATTCACTCTTGCCACCTATCAGCTATCCATATCCCAGGTGTAGAGAACTGGGAGGCGGATTTTCTAAGTCGACTGACTTTTCATCTGGGGGAGTGGGAACTCCATCCGGAGGTGTTTGCACAAGTGGTTCATCGCTGGGGCAAAGCAGAGTTGGATCTCATGGCGTCTCGACAGAACGCCAAGCTTCCTTGTTATGGATCCAGGTCCAGGGACCCCAAGGCGACGCTGATAGATGCTCTAGCAGCGCCCTGGTCTTTCAACCTGGCTTATGTGTTTCCACCGTTTCCTCTGCTCCCTCGACTGATTGCCAAGATCAAGCAGGAGAGAGTATCAGTGATTTTAATAGCTCCTGCGTGGCCACGCAGGACCTGGTATGCAGATCTAGTGGACATGTCATCCTTTCCACCATGGACTCTGCCTCTGAGACAGGACCTTCTACTTCAGGGTCCTTTCCACCATCCAAATCAAATTTCTCTGAGACTGACTGCATGGAGATTGAACGCCTGATTTTATCAAAGCGTGATTTCTCTGAGTCGGTCATAGATACCTTGATTCAGGCTCGAAAGCCTGTCACCAGGAAGATCTATCATAAGATATGGCGTAAATATCTTTTTTGGTGTGAATCCAAAGGCTACTCATGGAGTAAGATCAGGATTCCTAGGATTTTGTCTTTTCTCCAAGAAGGATTGGAGAAAGGATTGTCCGCTAGTTCCTTAAAGGGACCGATATCTGCTTTGTCTATTCTGTTGCACAAGCGTCTGGCAGATGTCCCAGACGTTCAGGCTTTTTGTCAGGCTTTAGTTAGAATTAAGCCTGTGTTTAAACCTGTTGCTCCGCCATGGAGTCTCAATTTAGTTCTTAAAGTTCTTCAGGGGGTTCCGTTTGAACCCATGCATTCCATAGATATTAAGCTTCTATCTTGGAAAGTTCTATTTCTAGTTGCTATCTCTTCAGCTCGAAGAGTTTCTGAACTATCTGCATTACAATGTGACTCGCCTTATCTTGTTTTCCATGCTGATAAGGTGGTTTTGCGTACCAAACCTGGGTTCCTCCCTAAGGTTGTTTCTAACAGGAATATCAATCAGGAAATTGTTGTTCCTTCTCTGTGTCCTAATCCTTCTTCTAAGAAGGACCGTCTGTTGCACAACTTGGACGTGGTTCGTGCCTTGAAGTTTTATTTGCAGGCAACCAAAGATTTTCGCCAATCATCTTCTTTGCTTGTTGTCTATGCTGGAAAGCTTAGAGGTCAAAAGGCTACGGCTACCTCTCTTTCCTTTTGGCTGAAAAGCATCATCCGTTTGGCTTATGAGACTGCTGGAAAGCAGCCTCCTGAAAGAATTACAGCTCACTCCACTAGAGCGGTGGCTTCCACATGGGCTTTTAAAAATGATGCTTCTGTTGAACAGATTTGTAAGGCTGCAACTTGGCGCTTCATACCTTTTCCAAATTTTACAAATTTGATACTTTTGCTTCTTCGGAGGCTATTTTTGGGAGAAAGGTTTTGTAAGCAGTGGTGCCTTCCGTTTAGGTTCCTGTCTTGTCCCTCCCTTCATCCGTGTCCTAAAGCTTTGGTATTGGTATCCCACAAGTTAGGATGAATCCGTGGACTCGGTACATCTTGCAAAAGAAAACAGAATTTATGCTTACCTGATAAATTTCTTTCTTTTGCGATGTACCGAGTCCACGGCCGCCCTGTCTATTCAAGACAGATAGTATTTTTTATGTAAACTTCAGTCACCTCTGCACCTTATAGTTTCTCCTTTTCATCCTTGGCCTTCGGTTGAATGACTGGGGGTGGAGTTAAGGGGGGAGCTATATAGACAGCTATGCTGTGGTGCTCTCTTTGCTACTTCCTGTCAGGAAGGACAATATCCCACAAGTTAGGATGAATCTGTGGACTCGGTACATCGCAAAAGAAAGAAATTTTTCAGGTAAGCATAAATTCTGTTTTTGCTTTCTTTCTTTAACAGCCCTAAACTGACTGTAATTGTGGTTAAGAAGAGGATCAATGCCAGATTTTTTGCACATTCTGGTGGCAGACTTCAGAATCCACCTCCCGGGACCATTGTTGATGTAGAAGTTACTAGACCTGAGTGGTAAGGTTACTGAATGTTTGTGCTCACATATTATTATAGTCTTATAACAATTGTTTGTTTTGTTTTACCATTGGTGTCTAACCTTTTCAAAATTACTAACTTTTACAGTAGATAAAAACTTTTTACTTAAGTTGGAGGGGAGGTAGGAACCACCTTGCCTGCATGTACCTCTTCTATTCCAATATAACATGTATTTCAATTAGTGTAAGCTTTGCTCCAGCTTAATTGTTATTTTGCACTGAAGTAATATATTTTGTACCCTTTTAGTACAGAACTGCAAGGATCCAGCTACCCTTATACCATTGTTATGGCTTCAGCATGTGACCTTGCAATAAATTCCTTTTATACACTCTTTAAAACAGAGTATTATCCTTGTGCTACCCCCCAGTGATTTTGTGGACTGTTGTTACCTTGTACAGGTGAAACTCGAAAAATTTGAATTTTGTGCAAAAGTTAATTTATTTCACTAATACAGCTTAAAAGGTGAAACTAATATATGAGATAGACTCATTATATGCAAAGCAAGATAGTTCAAGCCGTGATTTGTCATAATTGTGATGATTATGGCTTACAGCTCATGAAAACTCCAAATCCACAATCTCAGAAAAATATTCTAGGCTCAAAGTGTCCCACTCTAATTGGCTAATTAAGCCATAACACCTGCAAAGGGTTCCTGAGCCTTTAAATGGTCTCTCAGTCTGGTTCAGTAGGAATCACAATCATGGGAAAGACTGCTGACCAGACAGTTGTGCAGAAAACCATAATTGACACCCTCCATAAGGAGGGAACGCCTCAATAGGTAATTGCAAAAGAGTTTGGATGTTCCCAAAGTGCTGTATCAAAGCACATTAATAGAAAGTTATGTGAAAGGGGAAAGTGTGGAAGAAAAAGGTGCATAAGCAGCAATGATGACCGCAGCCTGGAGAGGATTGTCAGGAAAAGGCCATTCAAAAGTGTTGGGGACTTTCACAAGGAGTGGCCTGAGGCTGGAGTCAGTGCATCAAGAGCCACCACACACAGACGAATCCTGGATATGGGCTTCAAATGTCGTATTCCTCTTGACAAGCCACTTCTGAACAACAAACAATGTCAGAAGCGTCTTACCTGGGGTAAAGAAAAACATACCTGGTCTGTTGCTCAGTGGTCCAAAGTCCTCTTTTCTGATGAGAGCAAATTTTGCATCTCATTTGGAAACCAAGGACCCAGAGTATGGAGGAAGAATGGAGAGGCACACACTGCAAGATGCTTGAAGTCCAGTGTGAAGTTTCCACAGTCTGTGTTGATTTGGGGAGCCATGTCATCTGCTGGTGTTGGTCCACTGTGCTTCATTAAGTCCAGGGTCAACGTAGCCGTCTACCAGGAGATTTTGGAGAACTTCATGCTTCCTTCCGCAGACAAGCTCTATGGGGATGCTGACTTCATTTCCCTGCAGGACTTGGCACCTGCCAAAAGCACCAAAACCTGGTTCAATGACTGTGGGATTACTGTGCTTGATTGGCCAGCAAACTTGTCTGACCTGAACCCCATAGAGAATCTATGGGGCATTGCCAAGAGAAAGATGAGACATGAGACCAAACAATGTAGAAGAGCTGAAGGCAGCTATTGAAGCATCCTGGTCTTCCATAACACATCAGCAGTTCCACAGGCTGATAGCTTCCATGCCACACCGCATTGAGGCAGTAATTGCTGCAAAAGGGGCCCAAACCAACTACTGAGTACATACGGTATGCATGCTTATACTTTTCAGAGGTCCGATATTGTTCTATGTACAATCCTTGTTTTATTGATTGCATGTAATATTCTGATTTTCTGAGATTGTGGATTTGGGGTTTTCATGAGCTGTAAGCCATATTCATCACAATTATGACAAATAACGGCTTGAACTATCTTGCTTTGCATGTAATAAGTCTATCTCATATATTAGTTTCACCTTTTAAGTCGCATTAGTGAAATAAATGAACTTTTGCATGATATTCTAATTTTTCGAGTTTCACCTGTATATACAGAACAATACTGCAGGAGCATGAAGGATATTGTCCAGGATTCTTCATCTCTACTGTACTTTGAGCATATCTAAATGGACAACACCACTTAAGTGTGCATCCTGTGGAATTCTATGGATAATGGATCTGTATGTTTCCTTCCTTTTTCTTTTACAAGATATGACGAGTCCACGGATTTCATCCTTACTTGTGGGATATCGCCTCCTGGTCAGCAGGAAGTGGCAAAGAGCTCCACAGCAGAGCTGCATATATAGCCCCTCCCTTCCCTCCCCCCCCCCCCCCCCGAGTCATTCTCTTTGCCTGTGTTAGTGATAGGAAGAGGCAGAGTGAGGTGTTAGTTATAGATTCTTCAATCAAGATTTTATTGTTTTTTAAGTAGTCCCTCAGTGTGCTACTTTGTTCTGGGGTATAGCCTAGACCAAATCACTCTCTTCACTGCAAAAAGAGAAGCATTTGGTGGCTTCAAAGCAATGGGAACTTGTGGGTTATAATTCTCACTGCGCCTCCCAGAGTGTTGCTGCCCTGCTTGTAAAGTCTGAGGGAAGGAAATAAACTCAGTACTTTTTTATGTCCACAGGCCAATGTGAGGAGAGAATTTAGGACCTCGCAAGCCGGGTGGAATGCCTTTGCTGTCGGGCAACATGAGGTAAGTGCTGTCTTTATTTCTGGGGGGAAAGCATCTCAGAAGAAGGCTTGGGCACTTTGTCATTTTTCAATATTCCTCATGGTAGTACATGTAAGTTTCCCCTAGCTATTAGTAGACTTAAGGCAGCTGGGACACTGGGGTTTGCATGTGTCTTATCTACCGGTGGTTTTATATTTTATATTCAGACTGACCGGGTGAGATTATAATGAGCTCTGGGATTATTAATATCATGCTCATTGTAACGCAGAATGTGTGTATCGGATCGCCCTATGTTGTGGATTATTGTGATCACATTTATTAAGGGCAGTATACAGGTGTTTTTTATATGTCTCCCGGTGCCTATATTTAAAGCAAGGGTGCCCGGGAGATTGCACAGACAACATTTTCTCTATATATTTTCTGATAACTGTGTTATACACTTTTTCTGTTTGTCCCCGGCGCCTATACTTAAAACAAAAGATGGCGACCGGGAGCTGACTAAGGTAACGCCTACGAGGGGCGGGGCTTGTCCAATTGCGCTCTGGGGTGTCTGGCTATCTCTCACGACGGCCAGGGGCTTAGACAGTAACAGTGGAATAACATTGTACTATACACGTTTTTATCTGTGCTGGCTCCCATTGGCTTGTATTAACAGGTCTTACGGCCAACAGGGAGGTTTATTTTATGGCATATGTAAAAAGGACATTTATGTCTTGTCTCCTGCTGTGTGGTTTTAAACTAATATAACAACCGACAGGGAGGTTTGATTCCTTACGGCTTTAAGGGACATCCGACAGGAGATCTCCTTGCAGGGGTTATGATTGTTTTTTTACTGTCCCCAACATATTCATTACATAGGGGTATTGTTTTTCATCTTCAACTCTGCTCCATTTGTCTTACATTAGACCGGGAGTTTTTCACTTGAGGCGTCCACGATGGGCAGAGCTATGGTGCGCGCCATCATTTACCCGCTTGTGGTAGTTTCTTACTGAAAGGGATGCCAGAGCCCTCGCAGCTATACTATAGTATATAGTTGAGAGGCTTTATGCGTGAGGGTCTTTCAGTGGTCTAGATAATGTTCTCTGCTGAATTAGCATATAGCAGAGCAGTTTTAGAGACACTCAGTATGTACGTTTATCTGTCAGTGCCCCATTCAGTTACTGACAGACTCCTATAGGCTACGTATGAAGTCTGGGGGTTCTGGGTTTTATGCCATATATAGCAAAAGTAACTTCACCTTTTTTGGGGTATTGTGCCAATTTAAGTCACAGTTCTTCTCTGGTATCCCTTCAGATTAAATACATATTTTTTTTCCCTGTAGGGGACCATCCTTGAGTTTTTGCTACAGTCAGCTGTTTGCGATAATTTAGCTTTCTGTTTAATATAGAAAAAGTACACTCATAATTTAAAATTTAAAGTGACAGTAATGTTTCATTAAAATGTTACACTCCATTTTTCTGCATTTTCTACTCTTAAGGTATTTGACTTTTGGGAGTAGGGTGTTAATGTTCATCCTGTGACACTAACCTATAGTGGTCCAGGATTATCAGGACTTTTGCACTACTGGTGTAATCTGTCCTTGTGTATCCAGTGAGAAGGACCTCAAAGAAGGTTTAAAGAAGCTTTTTGTTCATCAAGGTTTCCTATTACAACCGACGGCCTGCATTGTACTAGTTACAACTGCGGCGGCCTTCTGGTTTGTCCTCTTAGAAGAGTCTCTTAAGACTGAGACTCCTTTAGAGGAAATTTTAGATAGAATTAAGGCTCTTAAGCTGGCTAATTCTTTTATTACGTACGTCACCTTTCAGATTGCCAAGTTGGCGGCTAAGAATGCCGGATTTGCCATTTTAGCGCGTAGTGCATTATGGTTAAAGTCTTGGTCTGCTGATGTGTCATCCAAGTCAAAGCCTTTGGCTATTCCTTTCAAAGGAAAAACCCTATTCGGGCCTGACTTGAAAGAAATCTGTTCTGACATTACGGGAGGTAAGGGTCATCTCCTACCTCATGATAAAGCAGCTAAACTGAGGGGTAAACAATAGTTTTTGTTCCTTTCGGAACTTCAAAGGAGTCCCTGCTTCTTCTTCCGCTAAACAGGAATAGAATTTTGCTCAAGCAAAAGCCGTCTGGAGACCCAACCAGACTTGGAATAAAGGTAAATAACTCAAGAAGCCCACTGCTGCTTCCAAGACAGCATGAAGGGGTGGTCCCCGATCCGGGACCGGATCTAGTAGGGGGCAGATTTTCTCTCTTTACCCAGGCTTGGATAGGAGATGTTTAGGACCCCTGGACACTGGAAATCGTATCCCAAGGGTATCAACTGGAATTCAAAGATTCTCTCCCAAGGGGGAGGTTTCTCCTTTTACAATTGTCTGTAGACCAGATAAAAAGAGAGGCGTTCTTACGTTGTGTAAGATCTCTCTACTATGGGAGTAACTCGTCCCGTTCCAGTACTGGAACAGGGGCAGGGGTTTTACTCAAATCTTTTCATGGTTCCCATAAAAGAGGGAACGTTCAGACCTATTTTAGATCTCAAGAGTCTAAACAAGTTTTTTAGAGTCCCATCCTTCCAGATGGAGACTATTCGAACAATTCTACCTTTGATCCAGGAGGTTCAATATATGACTACCATGGACTTGAAGGATGCATACCTTCATATTCCTATCCACAAGGCTCATCATCAGTTCCTAAGGTTTGCTTTCCTGGACAAACATTTTCAGTTTGTGGCTCTTCCCTTCGGGTTGGCCACAGCACCCAGAATCTTCACGAAGGTTCTTGGGTCCCTTCTGTCGGTTTTCAGGCCGCGGGGTATTGCAGTGGCGCCTTATTTAGACAATATTCTGATCCAGGTGTCTTATCATTTGACAAAGTCTCATACAGACATGGTTCTGTCCTTTCTGAGGACTCTCGGGTGGAAGATGAATCTAGAAAAGAGTTCACCAAGTCCACAGACAAGGGTTCCCTTCTTGGGAACTCTGATAGATTCCATATCCATGAAAATTTTCTTGACAGAGGTCAGAAAGTTAAAGAGTCTGAATACATGCCGAGCCCTTCAGTCCAATCCTCGGCCATCAGTGGCTCAGTGCATGGAGGTAATTGGATTGATGGTGGGGGCAATGGACATCATTCCGTTTGCTCGTTTTCATCTCGGACCACTACAACTGAGCATGCTCAGGCAGTGGAATGGAGATTATGCAAATTGGTCTCCTTAGATAGATCTGGACCGGGAGACAAGCGACTCTCTTCTTTAGTGGTTGTCGCCGGATCATCTGTTCCAAGGGACGTGCTTCCGCAGACCCTCATGGGTGATAGTGACTACGGACGCCAGCCTACTAGGTTGGGGTGCAGTCTGGAATTCCCTGAAGGATCAGGGTTTGTGGTCTCGGTTGGTGTCTCTACTTTCAATCAATTTTCTGGAATTGAGAGCGATATTCAATGCGCTTCAGGCTTGGCCTCAGTTGGCTTCGGCCAAATTCATCCGTTTTCAGTCGGATAATATCACGACTGTGGCTTTAATCTATCATCAGGGAGGAACAAGGAGTTCCTTAGCGATGACAGAAGTCTCCAAGATAATTCAGTGGGCGGAGGCTCACTCTTGTTATCTGTCAGCAATCTACATCCCAGGAGTGGAGAACTGGGAAGCAGACTTTTTAAGCAGACAGACATTTCATCCGGGGGAGTGGGAATTCCACCCGGAGGTCTTTGCCACTCTGATTCTCAGATGGGACAGACCGGAATTGGATCTGATGGCGTCTCGTCAGAATGCCAAGCTCCCAAGATACGGATCCAGGTCGAGGGATCCTTGGGCCGAACTGATAGATACCTTGGCAGTGCCTTGGTCGTTCAGCCTAGCTTATGTGTTTCCACCGTTTGCTCTCCTTCCCCGGGTGATTGCACGGATCACACGGGAGAGGGCTTCGGTAATTCTAATCGCGCCTGCATGGCCTCGCAGGACTTGGTATGCCGATCTAGTGGACATGTTCTCTCTGCGGCCGTGGAAGCTTCCATTGAGGCAGGACCTTCTTATTCAGGGACTCTTCCAACATCTGAATTTTGTTTCTCTGCAGCTGACTGCTTGGAGATTGAACGCTTAATTTATCTAAGCGGGAGTTCTCTGATTCGGTCATTGATACTTTGATTCAGGCACGTAAGCCTGTCACTAGAAAGATCTACCATAAGACATGGCATAATTGTCTTTATTGGTGCGAATCCAAGGGCTACTCATGGAGTAGAGTTAGGATTCCGAGGATTTTATCTTTTCCAAGAAGGATTGGAAAAGGGGTTGTCAGCAAGTTCCTTAAAGGGAAAAATTTCTGCTTTGTCGATTTTACTTCACAAGCGTTTGGCAGATGTTCCAGACGTTCAGTCTTTTTGTCAGGCTCTGACCAGAATCAAGCCTGTATTTAGACCAATTGCTCCACCCTGGCGTTTGAATTTAGTTCTTAATGTTCTTCAAGGGGTTCCGTTTGAACTCATGCATTCCATAGATATTAAGTTGTTATCTTGGAAAGTTTTATTTTTGGTTGCTATTTCTTCTGCTCGGAGAGTTTCCGAGTTTTCAGCGTTACCATGTGACTCGCCTTATCTTATTTTCCATTCTGATAAGGTGGTTTTACGTATCAAACCTGGTTTCCTTCCTAAGGTTGTTTCTAATAAGAATATTAATCAGGAAATTGTAAGAAGGAGCGCCTGTTGCATAACTTGGACGTGGTCCGTGCCCTGAAATTTTACTTGCAGACGACTACAGATATATATATATATGCAGCTCTGCTGTGGAGTGCTTTGCAACTTCCTGCTGACCAGGAGGCGATATCCCACAAGTAAGGATGAAATCCGTGGACTTGTCATATTGTAAAAGAAACAAATTTATCAGGTAAGCATACATTTCCTTTTCTCCAACATAGGTGTGTCCGGTCCACGGCGTCATCCTTACTTGTGGGATATTCTCTTCCCCAACAGGAAATGGCAAAGAGCCCAGCAAAGCTGGTCACATGATCCCTCCTAGGCTCCGCCTTCCCCAGTCATTCTCTTTGCCGTTGCACAGGCAACATCTCCACGGAGATGGCTCAGAGTTTTTTGGTGTTTAAATGTAGTTTTTATTCTTCAATCAAGAGTTTGTTATTTTAAAATAGTGCTGGTATGTACTATTTACTCTGAAACAGAAAAGAGATGAAGATTTCTGTTTGTAAGAGGAAAATGATTTTAGCAACCGTTACTAAAATCGATGGCTGTTTCCACACAGGACTGTTGAGAGGAATTAACTTCAGTTGGGGGAAACAGTGAGCAGACTTTTGCTGCTTGAGGTATGACACATTTCTAACAAGACTTGGTAATGCTGGAAGCTGTCATTTTCCCTATGGGATCCGGTAAGCCATTTTCTTAATTTTCAATATAAGAATAAAAGGGCTTCACAAGGGCTTTAAAGACTGGTAGACATTTTTCTGGGCCAAAACGATTACTATATAAGCATATTTAATGGTTTATAACTTTGGAGAGTTATTTTAATCTTGGCAATTTTGTTAAAAAAACGGACAGGCACTGTATTGGACACCTTTTTCACTGGGGGCCTTTTCTAGTCATAGGCAGAGCCTCATTTTCGCGCCACTAATGCGCAGTTGTTTTTGAGAAGCAAGGCATGCAGATGCATGTGTGAGGAGCTCAGATCCACTGAAAAAGCTTATTGAAGGCGTCATTTGGTATCGTATTCCCCTCTGGGCTTGGTTGGGTCTCAGCAAAGCAGATACCAGGGACTGTATAGGGGTTAAATGTAAAAACGGCTCCGGTTCCGTTATTTTAAGAGTTAAAGCTTTCAAATTTGGTGTGCAATACTTTTAAGGCTTTATGACACTGTGGTGAAATTTTGGTGAATTTTGAACATTTCCTTCATACTTTTGCGTATATTCAGTAAAAAAGTGTGTTCAGTTTAAAATTTAAAGAGACAGTAACGGTTTTATTTTAAAACGTTTTTTGTGCTTTATCAAGTTTATGCCTATTAACATGTCTGAACTATCAGATAGACGATGTTCTGTATGTTCGGAAGCCAAGGTTCCTATCCATTTAAATATATGTGATGAATGTGACAAACAAAGTAGGGACAATGATGCCACTGATAATAATGTTGCCCAAAATTATTCCTTAAGCGAGGGGAGTAAGCATGGTACTGCATCATCCCCTTCTATGTCTACACCAGTCTTGCCCACTCAGGAGGCCCCTAGTGCATCTAGTGCGCCAATCCTCCTTACTATGCAACAATTAACGGCTGTAATGGATAATTCTATTAAAAACATTTTAGCCAAAATGCCCACTTATCAGCGAAAGCGCGACTGCTCTGTTTTAGATACTGAAGAGCATGAGGACGCTGATGATAATGGTTCTGACATGCCCTTACACCAGTCTGAAGGGGCTAGGGAGGTTTTGTCTGAGGGAGAAATTTCAGATTCAGGAAAAATTTCTCAACAAGCTGAACCTGACGTTATTACATTTAAATTTAAATTGGAACATCTCCGCGCTCTGCTTAAGGAGGTGTTATCTATTCTGGATGATTGTGACAATTTGGTCATTCCAGAGAAATTATGTAAGATGGACAGGTTCTTAGAGGTCCCGGTGCCCCCCGAAGCTTTTCCTATACCCAAGCGGGTGGCGGACATTGTAAATAAAGAATGGGAAAGGCCCGGCATACCTTTTGTCCCTCCCCCTATATTTAAGAAATTATTTCTTATGGTCGACCCCAGGAAGGACTTATGGCAGACAGTCCCCAAGGTCGAGGGGGCGGTTTCTACTCTAAACAAACGCACCACTATCCCTATAGAAGATAGCTGTGCTTTCAAAGATCCTATGGATAAAAAATTAGAGGGTTTGCTTAAAAAGATGTTTGTTCAGCAAGGTTACCTTCTACAACCAATTTCATGCATTGTTCCTGTCACTACAGCAGCGTGTTTCTGGTTCGAGGAACTAGAAAAGTCGCTCAATCAAGCATCTTCTTATGAGGAGGTTATGGACAGAGTTCAAGCACTTAAGTTGGCTAACTCTTTTACCTTAGACGCCACTTTGCAGTTAGCTAGATTAGCGGCGAAAAATTCAGGTTTTGCTATTGTGGCGCGCAGAGCGCTTTGGCTGAAGTCTTGGTCAGCGGATGTGTCCTCCAAGAACAGATTGCTTAACATCCCTTTCAAGGGGAAAACGCTGTTTGGCCCTGACTTGAAAGAGATTATTTCAGACATCACTGGGGGAAAGGGCCACGCCCTTCCTCAGGATAGGTCTTTTAAGGCTAAAAATAAAACAAATTTTCGTCCCTTTCGCAGAAACGGACCAGCCTCAAATTCTACATCCTCTAAGCAAGAGGGTAATTCTTCTCAAACCAAGCCAGCCTGGAGACCGATGCAAGGCTGGAACAAGGGTAAGCAGGCCAAGAAGCCCGCTACCGCTACTAAGACAGCATGAGACGCTGGCCCCCGATCCGGGACCGGATCTGGTGGGGGGCAGACTCTCTCTCTTCGCTCAGGCTTGGGCAAGAGATGTTCAGGATCCTTGGGCGCTAGAAATAGTTTCTCAAGGTTATCTCCTGGAATTCAAGGAACTACCTCCAAGGGGAAGGTTCCACAGGTCTCAATTGTCTTCAGACCAAATAAAAAGACAGGCATTCTTACATTGTGTAGAAGACCTGTTAAAAATGGGAGTGATTCATCCTGTTCCATTAGGAGAACAAGGGATGGGGTTTTACTCCAATCTGTTCATAGTTCCCAAAAAAGAGGGAACATTCAGGCCAATTTTGGATCTCAAGATCCTAAACAAATTTCTCAAGGTCCCATCGTTCAAGATGGAAACCATTCGGACAATTCTTCCTACCATCCAGGAAGGTCAATTCATGACCACGGTGGATTTAAAGGATGCGTATCTACATATTCCTATCCACAAGGAACATCATCGGTTCCTAAGATTCGCCTTTCTGGACAAGCATTACCAGTTTGTGGCACTCCCATTCGGACTAGCCACTGCTCCAAGAATTTTCACAAAGGTACTAGGGTCCCTTCTAGCGGTGCTAAGACCAAGGGGCATTGCAGTAGTACCCTACTTGGACGACATACTGATTCAAGCATCGTCTCTGCCACAAGCAAAGGCTCATACGGACATTGTCCTAGCCTTTCTCAGATCTCACGGGTGGAAAGTGAACGTAGAAAAAAGTTCTCTATTCCCGTCAACAAGAGTTCCCTTCTTGGGAACAATAATAGACTCCTTGGAAATGAAGATTTTTCTGACAGAAGCCAGAAAATCAAAACTTCTAAGCTCTTGTCAAGTACTTCATTCTGTTCTTCTTCCTTCCATAGCGCAGTGCATGGAAGTAATAGGTTTGATGGTTGCGGCAATGGACATAGTTCCTTTTGCGCGAATTCATCTAAGACCATTACAACTGGGCATGCTCAGACAGTGGAATGGGGATTATACAGATTTGTCCCCGACGATCCAAGTAGATCAGAGGACCAGAGATTCACTCCGTTGGTGGCTGACCCTGGACAACCTGTCCCAAGGGATGAGCTTCAGAAGACCAGAGTGGGTCATTGTAACGACCGACGCCAGCCTGGTGGGCTGGGGCGCGGTCTGGAAACACCTGAAAGCTCAGGGTCTATGGTCTCGGGAAGAATCTCTTCTCCCGATAAACATTCTGGAACTGAGAGCGATATTCAATGCTCTCAAGGCTTGGCCTCAACTAGCAAAGGCCAAATTCATAAGGTTTCAATCAGACAACATGACGACTGTTGCATATATCAACCATCAGGGGGGAACAAGGAGTTCCCTGGCGATGGAAGAAGTGACCAAAGTAATTCAATGGGCGGAGCTTCACTCCTGCCACTTGTCTGCAATCCACATCCCAGGAGTGGAAAATTGGGAAGCGGATTTTCTGAGTCGTCAGACATTTCATCCGGGGGAGTGGGAACTCCATCCGGAAATCTTTGCCCAAATAACTCAATTATGGGGCATTCCAGACATGGATCTGATGGCGTCTCGTCAGAACTTCAAGGTTCCTTGCTACGGGTCCAGATCCAGGGATCCCAAGGCAACTCTAGTAGATGCACTAGTAGCGCCCTGGACCTTCAACCTAGCTTATGTGTTCCCACCGTTTCCTCTCATTCCCAGGCTGGTAGCCAGGATCAATCAGGAGAGGGCTTCGGTGATCGTGATAGCTCCTGCGTGGCCACGCAGAACTTGGTATGCAGACCTGGTGAATATGTCATCGGCTCCACCATGGAAGCTACCTTTGAGACGGGACCTTCTTGTTCAAGGTCCGTTCGAACATCCGAATCTGGCATCACTCCAACTGACTGCTTGGAGATTGAACGCTTGATTTTATCAAAGCGTGGGTTCTCAGATTCTGTCATTGATACTCTTATTCAGGCTAGAAAGCCTGTAACTAGAAAAATTTACCATAAAGTATGGAAAAAATATATCTGTTGGTGCGAATCGAAAGGATTCCCATGGAACAGGGTAAAAATTCCTAAGATTCTATCCTTTCTACAAGAGGGTTTGGAGAAAGGATTATCTGCAAGTTCTTTGAAGGGACAGATTTCTGCTTTATCTGTTTTACTTCACAAGAAGCTGGCGGCTGTGCCAGATGTTCAGGCTTTTGTTCAGGCTCTGGTTAGAATCAAGCCTGTTTACAAACCTTTGACTCCTCCTTGGAGTCTCAATTTAGTTCTTTCAGTTCTTCAAGGGGTTCCGTTTGAACCCTTACATTCCGTAGATATTAAGTTATTATCTTGGAAAGTTTTGTTTTTGGTTGCAATTTCTTCTGCTAGAAGAGTTTCAGAGTTATCTGCTCTGCAGTGTTCTCCTCCTTATCTGGTGTTCCATGCAGATAAGGTGGTTTTGCGTACTAAACCTGGTTTTCTTCCGAAAGTTGTTTCTAACAAAAATATTAACCAGGAGATAGTTGTGCCTTCTTTGTGTCCGAATCCAGTTTCAAAGAAGGAACGTTTGTTGCACAATTTGGATGTAGTTCGTGCTCTAAAGTTCTATTTAGAGGCTACAAAGGATTTCAGACAAACATCTTCCTTGTTTGTTGTTTATTCTGGTAAAAGGAGAGGTCAAAAAGCAACTTCTACCTCTCTCTCTTTTTGGCTTAAAAGCATCATCAGATTGGCTTATGAGACTGCCGGACGGCAGCCTCCTGAAAGAATCACAGCTCATTCCACTAGGGCTGTGGCTTCCACATGGGCCTTCAAGAACGAGGCTTCTGTTGTTCAGATATGTAAGGCAGCGACTTGGTCTTCACTGCACACTTTTACCAAATTTTACAAATTTGATACTTTTGCTTCTTCTGAGGCTATTTTTGGGAGAAAGGTTTTGCAAGCCGTGGTGCCTTCCATCTAGGTGACCTGATTTGCTCCCTCCCATCATCCGTGTCCTAAAGCTTTGGTATTGGTTCCCACAAGTAAGGATGACGCCGTGGACCGGACACACCTATGTTGGAGAAAACAGAATTTATGTTTACCTGATAAATTACTTTCTCCAACGGTGTGTCCGCCCTGGTTTTTTAATCAGGTCTGATGATTTATTTTCTCTAACTACAGTCACCACGGTATCATATGATTTCTCCTATGCAAATATTCCTCCTTTACGTCGGTCGAATGACTGGGGAAGGCGGAGCCTAGGAGGGATCATGTGACCAGCTTTGCTGGGCTCTTTGCCATTTCCTGTTGGGGAAGAGAATATCCCACAAGTAAGGATGATGCCGTGGACCGGACACACCGTTGGAGAAAGTAATTTATCAGGTAAACATAAATTCTGTTTTTTTCCCCCTGCTGTACCTTTTCTAGCCCTGGGGCTTACTTTTAGGAAACACACACCATAAGTGATTCCCTATACTCTAGGAAGTAGGGACAGAATATGACCACTTACCATTTCTTCTTAACGACTAAATAATTTTTAGTTCTGTCCGTCATATGATAGGACAAAGTCCTTCTTAAAGTCTGTTATTTTTGCGTGTTTATGAAATTGACCTTTTAAAGTAATGTGTAATTTCTGCAACAATCTAATTTGAGTCTAATATTTTCACCTTTATTATTTGACCAATCTTTGTAGTTAAAAGCCAAACATCTACATAAATAGATTGGTGTAAAAATATAAACCCATTATTGGTGATACATTTTCTTTTTTTCCATAAAGAAAATTCTACATGGAACGTTTCCCTTACCTAGATTTACATTTTACTGCTCGTAAAGTACACACTGACATAACTTGTCTAATTTTTTTTATTTTTTTAATGTATTAATTCACTCATTTCAAAAAGGTTTTGAAACAGAATTTACTTTTTGCTACCAAAGCAGCGTAAAGATTGATAACTGTCTGTTATTTATTCTGACACACCAATGGTGTGAATATCCAAATCTTCTTTTGTATAGGTCCTCAATCCTTTTTGGTACCCAATGATCTAAAATTGAAATAGCCAAAGTTGTTTTAGAGGTTGTCCAACTAGAATGCCAAAAATGTTATTAAGTAATCTTCCAATAAGTTGATTTCCACAAGATCATAACACATGGGATTACTTTCCCTGTCCAACAGTAGATTCTAGAGCATTGCTCCACCCCCATATTCCCAGCACCCCCTATTATGTTCCTACTGTTGTACATTTTATGCTCTTTGGAATATTATTTGCAGTAATGTACTTCATGTACGGCTATGTACACTATTATATGCAAATCTCTAGAAGCTGTTTGTTTATTGCATGTGCAGCAGCACACATAATGATTTTTACACAGGCAGATCTTCTGTCTCTATAAATATATGCTCCTCTAGGTATATTACTCTGTATGTTTAATTCCAAATGCAGTCGTCTGTATGTTAGTACAACATTGTAGATTCTTTAGAGATAATATTTATTGGTATCTCTTTTATACCTATGCTATGTATAATTTATATCTCTGCACAAAGGTTCTATCATGCAGAAACTGAACATTGATCATGAATATTTTAATTAACAGTAGAGATCCTTTAGCACTAAGATCAATTGGTATCTCTTTTATACCTATTGTTTGAATAATTTATATGTATGCACATATGCTTATCATGCAGATACTGAACATTATTCATGAATATTTTCATTAACAATGTACATTGTGTATTCACTTTGTAAGTATAAGCTGTATCTGCTTATTCTAGACATGGATTTACAAGTATTTACTGTGTACCTGTTGGTGTATATGTGGTGCTTCTCTAGTCAGTAAGGACAAGTGGCAGGTTAAATATGGGTTATGCATTAGTATATACATGTATACTACATACTGATGCTTATGTCATGTACAGATTTATAAACCTATGTATAAGTTAAACAATTTTAGGATTCATCGGGAAAAATAGTTTTAATATCCAGACTGATCTTTTTGTCCTTCAATAAATTGAGCGTTTTGTTTTCTTTGAAGCAGATTCCTCCTTATTGACTAGCGGCCCTATCTCATGTTGCCAAAAATCCTTCATAGGCAGCAGCCTTTATAAAGGATTTTGAGGATATGGGAATAATTTACCCCAGTACCAGTGTTGCCTCAGGGTCAAGGGTTTTACTCCAATCTGTTAATTATCCGAAAGGACTTATAGTCCTGTCCTAGATTTAACAGCCCTAAACATGTTTGTCAGGGTTTCCATTTGTATAATGGGAACATTACGCACAATTGTATCCTTAATCTAAAATGAGTCAGTTTATTGCTACTATGGACCTCAAGGATCCATATCTATACAAAAGGATTATTTCTTAACTAAAATATGGTGAGTCCACAACGTCATCAGTTACTAGTGGGAGTATCACTCCTGGCCTGCAGGAGAAGGCAAAGAGCACCACTGCAAAGCTGTTAAGTGCCACTCCCTACCCATAATCCCCAGTCATTCTCTTTGCCTATGTCAATGGAGGAGGTGAAGTTCTGGTGTCTGAAGAAAATTGGTTTCTTTCGCTACAAGCAAGATTTTTTTGGGGTCTAGCTGTAGCCCACGTTAATCTCTTCAGTAGGGTAGTGGTGGCTTTAAAGCAGTTTGGAACTTGAGGTGGGCCTTGCTGCATTTTCCTAACATTTTGCTTCCCTTTTATAGAAAGCCAGAGTAGGTATACTCTGTTCTTTTTTTTTTTCTATAGGTCTCTGTAAGGAGGTGCAAAATCTGTCCTCCTGCTAGATGGCAGGTAAATTCCTTCGTTTTCTGGGGCTGGGAGACTGGCACTAAAGGGGTTTTAAGCTGAAATCTCTCTGCATTCATGTTTGGGACTAGAATCCTGGGTGCAGGATTAATTGCAGACAGTGGGCAGGAACATTTTGTATGTGAGATTGAGACTGAGGTCAATCTCCTTTATTGGGAATGAAGGAGTTAATCCTATTTCTTCTGTTAAGTGTGATCAGTCCACGGGTCATCATTACTTCTGGGATATTACTCCTCCCCAACAGGAAGTGCAAGAGGATTCACCCAGCAGAGCTGCATATAGCTCCTCCCCTCTACGTCACTCCCAGTCATTCTCTTGCACCCCAACGACTAGATAGGATGTGTGAGAGGACTATGGTGATTATACTTAGTTTTATATCTTCAATCAAAAGTTTGTTATTTTAAAATAGCACCGGAGTGTGTTATTACCTCTCTGGCAGAGTTTGAAGAAGAATCTACCAGAGTTTTTGCTATGATTTTAACCGGAGTAGTTAAGATCATATTGCTGTTTCTCGGCCATCTGAGGAGAGGTAAACTTCAGATCAGGGGACAGCGGGCAGATGAATCTGCATAGAGGTATGTAGCAGCTTTTATTTTCTAACAATGGAATTGATGAGAAAATCCTGCCATACCGATATAATGTCATGTATGTATACTTTACACTTCAGTATTCTGGGGAATGGTACTTCACTAGAATTACACTGTAAGAAGTACATAAAGCTGTTTAATAACTAGAAATTATGTTTAACGTTTTTGCTGGAATGTAAAATCGTTTTCATTTGCTGAGGTACTGAGTGAATAAATGTTTGGGCACTATTTTTCCACTTGGCAGTTGCTTAATCTTTTTTCTGACAGTTTCTGTTCTCTCTCACTGCTGTGTGTGAGGGGGAGGGGCCGTTTTTTGGCGCTTTTGCTACGCATCAGATATTTCAGTCAGCAGCTCATTGTATTTCCTGCATGATCCGGTTCATCTCTACAGAGCTCAGGGGTCTTCAAAACTTATTTTGAGGGAGGTAATTTCTCTCAGCAGAGCTGTGAGAATCATAGTTGACTGAGATAAAAAACGTTTATTCTGTAATTTGTTTCCTGCTTTCAGAATTTGTTATCTTTGCTAATGGGATTAAACCTTTGCTAAAATTGTGTTGTTTATAAGGATTGAGGCTATAACTGTTTCAATTTATTAATTTTCAACTGTCATAGATCTTCTGTGCTTCTTAAAGGCACAGTACGTTTTTAATATTATTCTAATTGAATTGTATTCCAAGTTGCAAGTTTATTTGCTAGTGTGTTAAACATGTCTGATTCAGAGGAAGATACCTGTGTCATTTGTTGCAATGCCAAAGTGGAGCCCAATAGAAATTTATGTACTAACTGTATTGATGCTACTTTAAATAAAAGTCAATCTGTACAAATTGAACAAATTTCACCAAACAACGAGGGGAGAGTTATGCCGACTAACTCGCCTCACGTGTCAGTACCTGCATCTCCCGCTCGGGAGGTGCGTGATATTGTAGCGCCGAGTACATCTGGGCGGCCATTACAAATCACATTACAGGATATGGCTACTGTTATGACTGAAGTTTTGGCTAAATTACCAGAACTAAGAGGTAAGCGTGATCACTCTGGGGTGAGAACAGAGTGCGCTGATAATATTAGGGCCATGTCAGACACTGCGTCACAGGTGGCAGAACATGAGGACGGAGAACTTCATTCTGTGGGTGACGGTTCTGATCCAAACAGACTGGATTCAGATATTTCAAATTTTAAATTTAAACTGGAAAACCTCCGTGTATTACTAGGGGAGGTGTTAGCGGCTCTGAATGATTGTAACACAGTTGCAATACCAGAGAAAATGTGTAGGTTGGATAAATATTTTGCGGTAGTGGTACCGGCGAGTACTGAGGTTTTTCCTATACCTAAGAGACTTACTGAAATTGTTACTAAGGAGTGGGATAGACCCGGTGTGCCGTTCTCACCCCCTCCGATATTTAGAAAAATGTTTCCAATAGACGCCACCACACGGGACTTATGGCAAACGGTCCCTAAGATGAAGGGAGCAGTTTCTACTTTAGCTAAGCGTACCACTATCCCGGTGGAGGATAGCTGTGCTTTTTCAGATCCAATGGATAAAAAATTAGAGGGTTACCTTAAGAAAATGTTTGTTCAACAAGGTTTTATATTGCAACCCCTTGCATGCATTGCGCCGATCACGGCTGCAGCGGCATTCTGGATTGAGTCTCTGGAAGAGAACATTAGTTCAGCTACTCTGGACGACATTACGGACAGGCTTAGAGTCCTTAAACTAGCTAATTCATTCATTTCGGAGGCCGTAGTACATCTTACTAAACTTACGGCGAAAAATTCAGGATTCGCCATTCAGGCACGCAGGGCGCTGTGGCTAAAATCCTGGTCAGCTGATGTTACTTCTAAGTCTAAATTGCTTAATATACCTTTAAAAGGGCAGACCTTATTCGGGCCCGGGTTGAAAGAGATTATCGCTGACATTACAGGAGGTAAAGGCCATGCCCTGCCTCAGGACAAAGCCAAAGCTAAGGCTAGACAGTCTAATTTTCGTTCCTTTCGTAATTTCAAAGCAGGAGCAGCATCAACTTCCTCTGCACCAAAACAGGAAGGAGCTGTTGCTCGCTACAGACAAGGCTGGAAACCCAACCAGTCCTGGAACAAGGGCAAGCAGACCAGGAAACCTGCTGCTGCCCCTAAAACAGCATGAATTGAGGGCCCCCGATCCGGGATCGGATCTAGTGGGGGGCAGACTTTCTCTCTTCGCCCAGGCTTGGGCAAGAGATGTCCAGGATCCCTGGGCGCTAGAGATAATATCTCAGGGATACCTTCTGGACTTCAAATACTCTCCTCCAAGAGAGAGATTTCATCTGTCAAGGTTGTCAACAATCCAGACAAAGAAAGAGGCGTTTCTACGCTGCGTACAAGAGCTCTTGTTAATGGGAGTAATCCATCCAGTTCCACGATCGGAACAGGGACAGGGGTTTTACTCAAATCTGTTTGTGGTTCCCAAAAAAGAGGGAACTTTCAGACCAAATCCTGGACTTAAAGATCCTAAACAAATTCCTAAGAGTTCCATCGTTCAAGATGGAGACTATTCGGACAATTTTACCTATGATCCAAGAGGGTCAGTACATGACCACTGTAGATTTAAAAGATGCTTACCTTCACATACCGATTCACAAAGATCATTACCGGTACCTAAGGTTTGCCTTCCTAGACAGGCATTACCAGTTTGTGGCTCTTCCATTCGGATTGGCTACAGCTCCAAGAATCTTCACAAAGGTTCTGGGTGCTCTTCTGGCTTGTACTAAGACCGCGGGGAATCTCGGTAGCTCCATACCTAGACGACATTCTGATACAAGCTTCAAGCTTTCAAACTGCCAAGTCTCATACAGAGTTAGTACTGGCATTTCTAAGGTCACATGGATGGAAGGTGAACGAAAAGAAAAGTTCACTCGTTCCACTCACAAGAGTTCCCTTCCTGGGGACTCTTATAGATTCTGTAGAAATGAAGATTTACCTGACAGAGGACAGGCTAACAAGACTTCAAAGTGCTTGCCGCACCCTTCATTCCATTCAACACCCGTCAGTGGCTCAATGCATGGAGGTAATCGGCTTAATGGTAGCGGCAATGGACATAGTTCCCTTTGCACGCTTACACCTCAGACCACTGCAACTGTGCATGCTAAGTCAGTGGAATGGGGATTACTCAGACTTATCCCCTTCTCTGAATCTGGATCAAGAGACCAGAAATTCTCTTCTATGGTGGCTTTCTCGGCCACATCTGTCCAGGGGGATGCCATTCAGCAGACCAGACTGGACAATTGTAACAACAGACGCCAGCCTTCTAGGTTGGGGTGCCGTCTGGAATTCTCTGAAGGTTCAGGGACAATGGAGTCAGGAGGAGAGTCTCCTGCCAATAAACATTCTGGAATTGAGAGCAGTTCTCAATGCCCTCCTGGCTTGGCCCCAGTTGACAACTCGGGGGTTCATCAGGTTTCAGTCGGACAACATCACGACTGTAGCTTACATCAACCATCAGGGAGGGACAAGAAGCTCCCTAGCTATGATGGAAGTATCAAAGATAATTCGCTGGGCAGAGTCTCACTCTTGCCACCTGTCAGCAATCCACATCCCGGGAGTGGAAAACTGGGAGGCGGATTTCTTAAGTCGTCAGACTTTTCATCCGGGGGGAGTGGGAACTCCATCCGGAGGTCTTTGCCCAAATACTTCGACGTTGGGGCAAACCAGAGATAGATCTCATGGCGTCTCGACAGAACGCCAAGCTTCCTCGTTACGGGTCCAGATCCAGGGATCCAGGAGCAGTCCTGATAGATGCCCTGACAGCACCTTGGGACTTCAGGATGGCTTACGTGTTTCCACCCTTCCCGATGCTTCCTCGATTGATTGCCAGAATCAAACAAGAGAGAGCATCAGTGATTCTAATAGCACCTGCGTGGCCACGCAGGACTTGGTATGCAGACCTGGTGGACATGTCATCCTGTCCACCTTGGTCTCTACCTCTGAAACAGGACCTTCTGATACAGGGTCCCTTCAAACATCAAAATCTAACTTCTCTGAAGCTGACTGCTTGGAAATTGAACGCTTGATTTTATCAAGACGTGGGTTTTCTGAGTCAGTTATTGATACCTTAATACAGGCTAGGAAACCTGTTACCAGAAAGATTTACCATAAGATATGGCGTAAATACCTATATTGGTGTGAATCCAAAGGTTACTCTTGGAGTAAGGTTAGGATTCCTAGGATATTGTCTTTTCTACAAGAAGGTTTAGAAAAGGGTTTATCTGCTAGTTCATTAAAGGGACAGATCTCAGCTCTGTCCATTCTGTTACACAAACGTCTGTCAGAAGTTCCTGACGTCCAGGCTTTTTGTCAGGCTTTGGCCAGGATTAAGCCTGTGTTTAAGACTGTTGCTCCACCATGGAGTTTAAACCTTGTTCTTAATGTTTTACAGGGCGTTCCGTTTGAACCCCTTCATTCCATTGATATCAAGCTGTTATCTTGGAAAGTTCTATTTTTAATGGCTATTTCCTCGGCTCGAAGAGTCTCTGAATTATCAGCCTTACATTGTGATTCTCCTTATTTGATTTTTCATTCGGATAAGGTAGTTCTGCGTACTAAACCTGGGTTCTTACCTAAGGTAGTTACTAACAGGAATATCAATCAAGAGATTGTTGTTCCTTCTTTGTGCCCAAATCCTTCTTCGAAGAAGGAACGTCTACTGCACAACCTGGATGTAGTCCGTGCTCTAAAATTTTACTTACAGGCAACTAAGGAATTTCGACAAACGTCTTCTCTGTTTGTCGTTTACTCTGGGCAGAGGAGAGGTCAAAAAGCTTCTGCTACCTCTCTTTCTTTTTCGCTTCGTAGCATAATTCGTTTAGCTTATGAGACTGCTGGACAGCAGCCTCCTGAAAGAATTACAGCTCATTCTACTAGAGCTGTGGCTTCCACTTGGGCCTTCAAGAATGACGCCTCTGTTGAGCAGATTTGCAAGGCTGCAACTTGGTCTTCGCTTCATACTTTTTCCAAATTTTACAAATTTGACACTTTTGCTTCATCGGAGGCTATTTTTGGGAGAAAGGTTCTTCAGGCAGTGGTTCCTTCTGTATAAAGAGCCTGCCTATCCCTCCCGTCATCCGTGTACTTTTGCTTTGGTATTGGTATCCCAGAAGTAATGATGACCCGTGGACTGATCACACTTAACAGAAGAAAACATAATTTATGCTTACCTGATAAATTCCTTTCTTCTGTAGTGTGATCAGTCCACGGCCCCGCCCTGTTTTTAAGGCAGGTAAATATTTTTTAATTTATACTCCAGTCACCACTTCACCCTTGGCTTTTCCTTTCTCGTTGGTCCTTGGTCGAATGACTGGGAGTGACGTAGAGGGGAGGAGCTATATGCAGCTCTGCTGGGTGAATCCTCTTGCACTTCCTGTTGGGGAGGAGTAATATCCCAGAAGTAATGATGACCCGTGGACTGATCACACTACAGAAGAAAGGAATTTATCAGGTAAGCATAAATTATGTTATTGGTGGCTCATGGATTGATTTATTGTATCTGCAGACGTGGTACTTCACTATCTAATCTGTGAGCAAGGTGTTTTTGGCCTGGTTTGGGTTGTCGCTAATAATTGCGATCCTTGTAGCCTACTCTGATGCGGTACTTAGTCAGGAAGTGGCTTTCTTTTCTTTCATATAGGTGGCAATAGTCCATGAGCTAGTGATGTATGGGATAGACATTCCTACCAGGAGTGGGCAATGTTTCCCAAACCTCAAATGCCTATAAATACACCTCCTGCCTCACTCAAACCTCAGTTTTACAATTTTTGCCTCCTTAGGAGGTGTTGAAGCATGTTGTGCTTGATTTCGTCTGTGGCAGGCGCTTCTAAGCATATTGAAGCCCAGTTCCTCTCTAAGTACAGTGTCTGAGGGATGTGAAGGGAGTATTGTCTGATGATACCACCATGTTTTCGCCTATGGGAAATCTATTCTAGGGCTCTCTGTAAATTCGGTCGCAGGGATTCATCTGCTGCCTCCCTTTACAGATCGACATTGTACTCCTCTGCCATTACCTCTGCTAATCTGTTTCAGTACTCGTTTTGCTGTCTGCTATATGTGGATGGGTGTCTTCTGGTAAGTATATATAGTTTTTAAGACACTCTCAGCTATGGTAGGCACTTTATATTATATATTTCTTAATGTGTATTGCATATATTAGCCTTGAGTCAAGTCTGTTAATATTTCCCTTTACAGTTACACAGTGTCAGAATGGAAATTATGTTTATGGTAGAATTTAGGTATTTTTTTCTTACCTGGGGTTTCCGGTTAGCTGCTAACATGGAGTCTGTTTTTAAAATTTTTGCTGGCAAATTAGGCTCACGATGACGCAAATTACATCTTTTTATTGCCTCATTTTCTTCTTAATATAAGGAGAGTCCACTGCTTCATTCCTTACTGTTGGGGAATAGTGAACCTGGCCACCAGCAGGAGGCATCACAGGAGGATGGCAGAGAAGTGTCAGAAGATTTCAGAGTTGTTCCTCAGGTGGGGTATTTGTCCTTCGATATGGGACTGGAGTTTTTAGTAGTCTTGTCAGCCTCTCAGTGAGAGCATTAATGAAAGGGAGAGTCTTCCTGCGAACCCACCCAGACTGCCTGCTAACAGCTCCTTAAGCAACCAGTGTTTATAAATTTCACTGTCTTCTTTTTCTTCACTCAAGTCCATGTCAGGAGCGATGCTACAAGACTGTCACACTTGAGAGGCTGTGTTTCTGTTCCACAGCACGGATTCTGGTAAGATCGTTTCAATTTTACTTACGTTGAAAATGCTGAAGACAGGGTCACTGTGTGGCTCCTTTTATCTTAATAGAATCATGGGTTAATATCTCCTGAGTGAGGTTATTGAACAGTAGGGGTTAATCAAATGTGATTCTTTGATTTTATGCTTCTTTATGTGTGAGATTGTTTTGGGCTCATAGACTGTTGTTATGCGGTAACGGAACATACAGGTTTTTACTTTGAACGCTGCGCAGCTTGTAGCTTGGTGCGCTTTTTTTCAAAGCAGGGGCGGTCATGCCTTGCGCACCACGTGACCGAGTGTGGTCACACTTTAATTTTCTCTTTCCTGACCGAGCTAGCTGTTGGAGAAGACGCTTGTTTCTCTGTTTGCCTGGGTCTAGGAGGTGGTGAGTGCCCCAGTCATTGAGAGTATAAAGGTGCAATTTGGTGAGAAATAAAAAGATCATTTATACTGTGTCCTACTGTTGTTAACGCAAGCTATGGAGGATTCTGATATGCTTGAGTGTACTCTCTCTATTCCTAATAGTAATACCTGTCTATATTGTGAAGAGGCCTTGGTGCGCCCGCCTTCTCAACTATGTTCTATATGCATCAACAAGGTTATTATGTCTAAGAAGGTTAACCCCTTTAGTACTACTGAGCCGTCCACCTCTAAGGACTCGCCGTCCCGTGAGGTGCATACCCATTAGTCATCTCCCTCATCAAATGCAGCTTCCTGTAGCACGTCCGATCCTCCGTCTGGAGGGAGCCTTCTACCATCGGACTTTTCCGTGCAGTTAAAAACGGCAGTGTCTGAGGCTCTTAGTGCTTTACCTCGCCCTGCAAAGCGAAAGGTTAAACATAGCTCTCCGGTCCAGGGGACATCCAGTGGTTTATTAGATTTGTCTGCTTTTCAAGTATCCCAGGATGGGTCACTCTCTGAGTCTTCAGAGGGTGAAATTTCTGGATCGGAGTCTGCTACCTCTAGGCCTCCGACTACGGAGGAGCCAGCCTTTAGATTTAAAATTTAACACTTACGTTTTCTTCTAAAGGAGGTTCTGTCGACATTAGATGTCCCTGAGGCCAAGTTGCCTGATGAACCTTTGATCCCTAAATTAGGCAGAGTGTACGAGGAAAGGGTAGCGCCGTTAACTTTTCCTGTACCTGTAAAAATGGCGAACATTATTAAGAACGAGTGGGATAGAATTTCTTTTCCCCATCGTCTGCCTTAAAAAAAACTATTCCCGGACTCTCAGCTGGAGTTTGTGGGGTTTCGTCTCTTAGGTGGATGGCGCTATCCCCACGTTAGCTAAGCGTACTACTATCCCTCTTGAGGATAGTTCGTCATTCAGAAAGTCGATGGATAAGAAGATGGAAACTTTTCTCAGGGAAATGTTTCAGCATACAGGATATTTATTTTCACCGGCAGCGGCTGTTGCCTCAGTTGCTTGAGCTGCGGCCTACTGATGCGACTCCTTAGCGGAAAGAATTAAAGCTTTGAGAATTGCCAATTCTTTTATCTGTGATGCAAACATGCAGATTATTCGCCTGAATGCTAAAATCTCTGGTTTCTCAGTACATTTGGGCGCTCTGGCTGAAATCCTGGTCTGCGGACATGACTTCTAAGTCTAGACTACTTTCCCTCCCCTTTAAGGGAAATATTTTATTTGGTCCAGGCCTGGACTCCATTATCTCCACGGTTACAGGGGGCAAGGGTGCCTTCCCACCGCAGGATAAAAAGAACAAATCTAAAGGACAAGGATGTAATTTTCGTTCTGAAAAGTCCCAACGTCGGCCGTCCTCCTCTAAGCCTGAGCAAACCAAGAGCACTTGGAAACCGGCTCAATCCTGGAATAAATCCAAGCAGAACAAGAAGCCCGCCGAGAACACGTCGGCATGAAGGGATGACCCCTGATCCGGCACTGGATCGTGTAGGGGGCAGACTGTCGCTGTTTTCAGACATTTGTTCAGGGACGTGCAGGATCCATGGGTCCTGGAGGTCATAGCTCAGGGATACAAAATAGGTTTCAAATCTCATCCACCCAAAGGCAGATTTCTCCTCTCAAGCCTGTCTTCAAAACCAGAAAAGAGGGAAGCCTTTCTGGGGTGTGTACGGGATCTGAGCTCCTTAGGGGTCATTGTCCCGGTTCCTATCGCAGAAAGAGGTTTGGGATACTATTCAAACCTGTTTGTGGTACCAAAGAAGGAGGGAACTTTCCACCCGATTTTGGACCTTAAGTGCTTAAACAAGTTTCTAAATGTCCCCTCATTTAAGATGAAGACAATAAGGTCCATCCTTCCTCTAGTTCAGGAAGGACAGTTCATGACCACTATAGATCTGAAGCATGCCTACCTTCACGTTCCAATCCACAGGGACCACTTCCAGTTCCTAAGGTTTGCGTTCCGGTATCAGCACTTCCAGTTCATTGCACTTCCGTTTGGTCTTGCTACTGCTCCAAGAATCTTTACAACTTTTCTAGGGGCTCCCTACTTGGACAACATTCTGGTTCAAGCACTATCCTTACGTCTGGTGGAGGACTATTCGGTATTTGTTCTCTTCCTTCTTCGATCACTTGGATGGAAGATAGACTTAGAGAAAAGATATCTTATTCCAAGCCCCAGGGTAGAATTCCTGAGTACTATAATAGACTCAATATCCATGAGGATATTTCTAACCTACCAGAGACGTTGCAAGCTAGCTTTGTTATGTCTTGCCCTCTGGATCTCCTTAAGGCCATCTGTGGCTCAGTGTATGGAGGTGATTGGTCTCATGGGCCCCGATTTATCAAAGGTCTTGCGGACCTGATCCGACACTGCGGATCAGGTCCGCAAGACCTCGCTAAATGCGGAGAGCAATACGCTCTCCGCATTTAACATTGCACCAGCAGCTCTTGTGAGCTGCTGGTGCAACGCCGCCCCCTGCTGACTCGCCAGCAGGGAGGTGTCAATCAACCCGATCGGGTTCGATTGGGTTGATTTCCGGCGATTCCTGTCCGCCTGCTCAGAGCAGGCGGACAGGGTTACGGAGCAGCGATCTTTAGATCGCTGCTTCATAAGTTGTGTTTCTGGCGAGTCTTCAGACTCGCCAGAAACACAGCCCTTCAGGCTCCGTACGGAGCTTGATAAATGGGCCTGATGGTGTCCAGCATGGACATAATTCCTTTTGCCAGGTTCCGTCTCAGACCATTACAGCTGTGCCTGCTGAGACAGTAAAAAAAGCGATATTTCGGATCTGTCTCAACAGATTTCCCTGGACAGCCAGTCGAGAGAATCGCTATCCTGGTGGCTCTGTCCAGATCATCTGTCCCGAGGGACATCCTTTCTAAAAGTATCCTGGGAGATTGTGACTACAGACGCTAGTCTATTAGGATGGGGAGCTGTTTGGGGTGCCAAGAAGGCACAGGGCCTGTGGTCTCAGGAGGAACACTCCCTCCCGATCAACATTCTGGAACTGGAACTTCGCGCAATCTATAATGCTCTGAAGGCTTGGCCTCTTCTGGGTTCATCACAGTTTATCAGATTCCAATCAGACAATATAACCTTGGTGGCTTACATCAACCAACAGGGGGTACCGAGAAGCTCCCTAGCAATGAGGGAAGTATTTTGGATTTTGCAGTGGGCAGAGACCCACAGCTGTTCACTGTCAGCGATCCACATTCCGGGTGTGGACAACTGGGAAGCGGATTTCTTAGCAGGACAATCCTTTCATCCAGGGAAATGTGCTCTCCATCCCAAAGTGTTTTGCAAAGATATGCAACATGAGGGGATGCCGGAGATCTCATGGCGTCTCGTCTCAATACCAAGCTACCCAGATATGGGTCGAGGTCCAGGGATCCTCAGGACTGAGCTAATAGATGCATTAGCGGTGCCTTGGAGGTTCAGTATAATTTACCTTTTTCTGCCATTACCACTCCTTCCTCGGGTAGTGGCCAACATTAAAGTGAAGGTCCATTTCGATGAATTAGTGCTCGGTTTTTAATAATCCTATTAAAAACAAGGGCACTTTAATTAATCAAATTTCACATTTATGAAATTAAAGTTTTGCAGGCTGTGGTGCCCTCAGATTAGGATCTTTCTCTCTTTTTGCCCCTCCCGTTTTCATTCAGTGTCCTCTAGAGCTTGAGTATAAGTTTCCCAACAGTAAGGAATGAAGCCGTGGACTCTTCTTATATTAAGAAGGAAAAGATAAATTATGCTTACCAGATCATTTAATTTCCTTCAATATAAGGAGAGTCCACGGCCCCCGCCCCGTGTTTCTCCGATGGGCGGTTCCCTAAATTTATATTTCTCTTCTGGCACCCTTTTATACCCCTGATATTTCTCCTACTGTTCCTTGTTCCCTCTGCAGAATGACTGGGGGATAGGGGAAGTGGGAGAGGTATTTTGGGTTCAGTATTTCCCAACAGTAAGGAATGAAGCTGTGGACTCTCCTTATACAGAAGGAAATTAAATTATCTGGTAAGCATAATTTGTTTTTTGGCACAAAATTGCGCCTGCTGTGACGCGAGTCGCATTATTTAATTGCGTCACTTTTGGTGCGAGGTTGCGCCTGTTGTCACGCGAGTTGCGTCTTTTCAGTGCGTCGTTCTTGGCGCCAAAATTTGTTATATTAAGCCTCTCCCTCTAATGCTCGCTGCTCTCATTATATTATAAGCATTTTTTTCCCATTCCTGAAACTGCTATATTGAGGAAATTGGATATTTTGTTTAAATGTTTTTTTCTTTTTGTTACATTTTGCAAGATGTCTCAAACTGATCCTGCCTCTGATGTTACTGTAGGAACTAAGCTGCTTGAACACAATTCTACCAAAGCTAAGTGGGTATGTTGTAAACAAGCTGATCTTATTTCTTCAGCTCAATTATGTAGCATTTGTTATGACAAATTATTAAATGCTGATAATGTTTCTTTGAGTACAAATACATCTATTGTTATTCCTTCTTAGTCTAATGTACCTGATATTCCTGCAGATATGAAATATGTTATTGCTGCAGCCATAGAGAAGGCTATGACTGCTAGTCGGCCTTCAAATAAATGTAAAAGGTCTTTCCAAACTTATCATAGATCTAATGAATTTTGTACTGACCGACAGGATACTGAAATATCCTCTGATGCAGGATCCTGAGTCAGAGGAAACCTCATCAGTAGAGACAGAAATTGGCAAATCTTCTTTTTTATTTAAAATTGAACATATTCGTTCTCTATTAAAGAAAGTATTGTTTACTTTGGGTATTGAGGAGTTTAGTCCTCTTGATAGCAAAGCTAATAATCATTTAAATTCTGTATTTAAGACTGAGGTTACTCCTGAAGTTTTTCCTATTCCAGATGCTATCTCCAATATGATTGCTAAAGAATGGTCTAAACCTGGTACCTCTTTTAACCCTTCTTCTAAGTTTAAGAAGTTGTATCCTTTACCTGTGGCTAGTCTAGAGTTTTGGGAAAAGGTCCCTAAGGTTTATAGGGCTATTTCCACTCTTGCCAAACATACTACTGTTCCTATGGAAGATCATACTTTTTTTAAGGATCCTTTTGATAGGAAGCTTGAATCTTACCTTAGAAGAGCATATTTACATACTGGCTATATTCTTAGACCAGCTATTTCTATGGCTGATGATGCTGCTGCTTCAACTTTTTGGTTGGACAGTTTAGCACACCAGTTATCATATCCTGAACTATCTAGCATTGTTCTTTTACTTCCACATGCAAATCATTTCATTTGTGATGCTATATTTGATGTAATTCAGATTAATGTAAAATCGATGTATTTAGCTATTCTAACTAGAAGAGCTTTATGGCTTAAATCTTGGAATGCTGACATTGTGTCTAAATCTAGATTATCTTTTCAGGGTAATAATTTGTTTGTTCTGAATTGGAATTCTATTATCTTCACTATCACTAGGGGTAAGAAGTTTTTCTGCCCCAAGACAAGAAAGTCTAGCGGTAAATTTTAAAGCTCCAAATCGTTTTCGTTCCTTTTGTCGGAATACAGAAGAGAAAAGCTCTATTTGGAGACCATCTCCGAATTTGAATATATCCAAGCCTTATAAGAAACCAAATCCAGCCCCTAAGAGTGCATGAAGGTGCGGCCCTCAAACCAGGTTCTTCTGGTGGGGGGGGCAGACTAAAGTTATTTCAAGTAGTACAATAGTTATTTTAAGACATTTGGACAGATTGATTGGGTTTCTATTTAATTCTATTCATTGTCCCAAAGAAGGAAGATTCTTTCAGACCAATCCGGGATCTGAAAACTTAAAATTGTTTTGTAAGAGTCCCCAACTTTCAAGATGGTGACTATAAGGACTATTCTGCCTTTTGTTCAGCAAGGTCATTTCATGTCCACAATACTCTTACAGGACGCTTATATTCACATTCCGATTCATCCAGAACACTATCGTTTTCTGAGATTCTATTTTCTAGACAAGCATTACCAATTTGTCGCTCTTCCATTTTTGACCTAGCAACTACACCAAGAATTTTCTCGAAGGTTTTCGGGTGCCCTTCTATCTGTAATCAGAGCAGGGTATTGCAGTGTTTCCTTATTTGGACGATATCTTGGTACTAGCTCAATCTTTTCATTTACCAGAATCTCACACAAAACAACTAATGTTTCTTCAAAGACATGGTTGGAGGATCAATTTACCAAAGAGTTTCTTTATTCCTCAGACAAAGGTCACATTCTTTGGTTTCCAGATAGATTCAGTGTCCATGACTTTCTCTAACAAACAAGAGACAAATGAAATTGGTCTTAGCTTGTCTAAACCTTCAGTCTCTATCATTCCTATCAGTGGCTATGTACATGGAAGTTTTAGGTCTTATGATTGCAGCCCCGGACGCAATCCCCTTTGTTCGTTTTCATATGAGACCTCTACAGCTTTGCATGTTATACCAGTGGTGCAGGGATTATACTCAGATATCACAGTTGATATACTTAAATCCCAACACTCAACTCTCTCTGACTTGGTGGTTAAACCATCACCTTATTGTTCAAGGGGCCTCATTTGTTTGTCCTTCCTGGACTGTGATCACAACAGTCTTACAGGTTGGGGAGCTATCTGGGGGTCTCTGACAGCACAAGGGGTTTTGGAATCCTCAAGAGGCGAGGTTACCCAATCAATATTTTAGAACTTTGTGCTATTTTCAGAGCTCTTCAGGCTTGGCCTCTATTAAAGCGAAAGCTTTACATTCGTTTTCAAACAGACAATATAACAACAGTGGCATATGTCAATCATCAAGGGGCTTGCAGTCCTTTAGCAATGAAAGAAGTTTCTCTGATACTTTCTTGGATGGAATCCAACTCTTGTCAAATCTCTGCTATTCATATTCCGGGTGTAGAAAATTGGGAAGCAATTTTCACTCAGCGCAATAAAATCTTTCTGCATTCGGGAATCTGGGAAACATGGAAGCATCTGAACTGATTCTGTTACTAGGTAGCGAGTGTAGAGCGACAGCTGTAGGCCCTACACGTCCCTTTTTTTTTTTTTTTCTCCCCCTCTTCCTCTCTTTCCTCTCTCATTCTTATTTACTCTGAGGTTGCTCTCTCCAAATACACTCGACTATATTGGTGCATATACCAAATGCTTTTGGCCTAATGAGTCCAAAGGAGACTCTCCGGTCACCTAATGTGTGTACAGTTCATTATAAAAAAAGTAAAGAAAGGTTCAGTGCATATATGGAGCTTTGTCTTACCAGTCTGACCAACTACTCTTATTGTACCTCACTTCATAAAATCATCTGTAGCATGTGTGAAGTTCTATTACTTGTCTTGCAAAGCATTGTATGTTATTATTTTTCTGAACCTTATTAATAAAAAAAAAAAATTGGGAAGCAGATTATCTCAGCCGTCATTCTCTACATCCGGGGGAATGGTCTCTCCATCCAGATGTGTTTTTTCAACTTGTACAGATGTGGGCTCTTCCAGAAACAGGTCTGATCGCCCTCTCGTCTGAACAAGAAACTTCCCAGATACCTTTCCATTTCCAGGGATCCTCAGGCAGAATTGATGGATGCTCTAGCAGTTGCCTAGTTTTACCAACCTGCTTACATTTTTCCGCCTCTGGTTCTTCCAAAGGTGATCTCCAAGATCATAATGGAACAATCTTATGTGTTTCTGATAGCACCAGCATGGCCTCACAGGTTTTGGTATGCAAACCTTGTCCGAATGTCCAGTTATCAGCCTTGGTCACTTCCAATAAGACCAGACCTTCTGTTTAAAAGGCCAGTTTTTCCATCAGAATCTCAAATCTCTAAATTTGAAGGCATGGAAATTGAACACTTAGTAGAGGTTTCTCTGACTCCGTAATTAACACTATGATACAGAATGCTAAGTCTGTTTCAAGGATGATTTATCATACGGATTGGAAAACCTATTTTTCTTGGTTTTCCACTCATGATTATTCATTGCACTTCTTTTAGAATTCCTAGGATTCTTCAGTTTTTCTTCAGGATGGTTTGGATAAAGGTTTGTCTGCAATTACTTTGAAAGGACAAATCTTTGCTCTTTCTGTCTTATTTCATAGAAAGATTGCTAAGCTTCCTGATATTCACTGTTTTGTTTCAGGCTTTGATTCTTATCAAACCTGTTATTAATCTATTTCTCCTCCTTGGAGTCTCAATTTGTTTTTAAAGTGTTTCTTCATAAATGGAGAGAGTCCACAGCTGCATTCGTTACTTTTGGGGAAAAAAAACCTGGCCACCAGGAGGAGGCAAAGACACCCCAGCCCAAAGGCTTAAAATACTCCTTCCACTTCCCTCATCCCTCAGTCATTCTTTGCTTTCGTCCTAGGAGTTTGGCAGAGTAGTTTCAGAAGTTTGTTTGTCTCTTATGGAGGGTAGTACTCTTCGACATGGGACAGGAGTTTTAAGTAATCCTATCAGTATCTCAGTGAGGGCTCCTGGATGAAAGTTAGAGTCCGAAGATGCAGGGAGAGTCTCTCTGTGAAACCATCCCGACTCATGTTAACAGCTCCACAAGCAATCAGCGTTATCTAACTTCGCTTCGCTGCCTGCTTTCTTCTCTCAAGTCCTTGGTGGAGGCGCTAGACTCCTTTGGTGTCTTGGAATCAAGGGTTTAATATCTCCTGAGGGGGATTATTGAACAGGGGGGTTTTAATCATGTTTGTTATGTGATTAAATCTGCTTATGATGTAGTGTTAACTGGGCTCCTTGGTTTGGAACATAAAGGCCTTTGGAAATGAAGCAACCTTATGGTTGGGCACACTTTTTTTGTTCTGTACGGTTCACCTTGTGACTGGGCGTGTATACGATCTGGTACTTCCCATTTCCGCATTCCTAACGTGTGGCGTCGGAAAAATTCTTATCTGCTAGTGTCTGGTTCATAGCATGTGGTGAGTGCCCCCAGCCATTCTGGGTGGTCAGGTGCCGTTTAGAATTTTGTTTTCTTATAGTCCATATTATTATATTCTCTATCTAGTTAATGGAGGATTCTGATGCATGAGACTGTTAAAATTTCAGATTCTTCGACTTCTGAAGAATACGATTTGGCCCCCGTTGACACATGTCAATCAGTTATGATCTGTATGCCGTATTAGAGCGCCTTGTTCTCGGCGGGGTCTGGGGAATCAAGGGACCGCTGAGCCATCCGCCTCTTGGGTTCTGTCCTTCGCGAGGCGAGTTGCCTACTACTGTCCCTACTACTACACATGCCGGGTAACCCAGATTATGTTTAGCCCTCCTTGCTGGGAGGCTTTTTCCCCACGGAGGGTCGCAGCACGTTTTCACTTTCACATATTTCCGTTTGGCTGCGGGTATGTCTGTTCCTGCTTGGGCGTTAACCTACGGGTTGCCTTTATATTTTCTTTTATCCGGTTAGGACGTCTTTTATTTTTGATTATATGTTTCCTTCGGGATCTTTCTCTGGGATCGATCCTCGCTGGTTACGGGACATGTTAGTCCTATGTTTGTCTGTTATTCTCTTCCCCTCCGAGCGAAAGATTTAGGCAGCTTGACCGTTATGACCCTGTCTGCAGGCCTGGTCCTGCATGGGTTCAGTTCTTCTGTCACTTGGCTTGTTCAGACACGTGGCGGCTGTTCTGCCCTGGCCTGGGCCCGGTTGAGGAGCCGAGTGCTCACTTTATTATTTGTGTTTCTTTGTTATATTTACACGTTTCTAAAGAGTCCCTCGAGGGCAGGAAGGATGTTTTAGTCCTTATTTAGCCTTCAAGCCGAGTGACCTTGTCAGTGGAGTACCGCTGCGTCACTCTTTTAATTCGATACTCTCAGAACCTAAGAGTGTTCTTCCTCACGTGGGAGGATTGGGGGCTTAGTGCATCCTTACTGCTGTTTTGGGCGGTTTTGCCTTTCTGAGGCTCTGGGAAATTGTCCTTTTGGAATGTTCCTTTTTGAGGACACTGGGGTCTCCTTTGGGCTCTGCGTTAGGGTTCTTTCCCCGGAGCTGGGGATGATCCGCATTCTTTTTCACATTTGATTCCTCGACTCGTATTGGAGGTGATGTGGAGACTATCCTTGCCTCGAGGGACTTGGTTCTTGAGGTATCCCCTTGCTTTGGACATCTTTGTGACGGTTCGAACGCCTATGGGTTCTAGTTTCTTGGTTCGAGATGCCCTTAGCTCCTTTGGGGTGTTGGACTTCGGCAAGGGGTGGTCTCTTCCTTGGAGTCGGGACTTCCGAGGTGTTTTCGTTATCCGGGTTATTCTGGATATTGCATTGTTATCTCCCTGTGGGTCTGTTTTTTATATCAGCCGAGGGTGTTTGAGTTTCTGGGATTTGTTTGTTTTTATTTGGGGGTTTGGACCTGTCATTTGGGGGTTTGGACCGTTCATTGCCCTGCTTCGTCGGGTTGCTGAGCTTTCGCTCAGCGTTTTCCCATGTGGTTTCCGTTGCGGGTTGTTACCGGACTTTGCAGACTTTAGGGCAGGTTCTGGATTCTCCACTTCCAGGGAACGTTGAGCTTTGAACTTTGGTTTGGCTAGTTGACCTGGTCACAGTTGGCCAGGTTTTCTGAGTGCCGATGCTCATGGGGCTTGCCTTACGCTTATTGAACGGTTTCCCTTGGACAAGTTTGCTGAAGTAACCTGATGGCTTTTGCGGTTCTGCAGGCGAAGGGTTTGCAGGGTATCTGCTGCAGCTATTGCACCTTGTCTGTGTGCTAGTAGGGGCTATTTTCTAAGGTGGCTGACGATAATGTACACTTGTGTAGCACTCACATTCCTTAAAGGCCTATTGGGCAGATTGTAGAAAAGTGAGGGGGAGGAGGAGGAGTATAGGGATTTAAAATATATTATAATATATTATTATGGATTAATTAAAAAAAAGTTCTCATACACACAAAAAAAACTACTTTAAAAACACAGGGAGATCGTGGGTAATATGTGTCTCGAGGCACACAACAGTTGATTCAACATCAGGTGGAAATTATGTATAATAAGGCCTGGCCTAGGAAGTCGATATTAATCCATAGTCAAGATAATATATATCATGAACACTGATGCATTAGCCCTGAGGGGCTCTAAGGAAGGTTGGCTCTGATCTCAGCGTAGAATGTTGTCAGAGAATGGTTAAGTATAGTATATATCTTAGAATAGTAACATAATATAGAGTAGCTGTATCTCTATCCTCTGTTCATTTTGTCAATATCCTTGACTATGTAACAGATATACAATTTAATGAGCTGCAGTAAGACTTACTGCTATTTATAGATAGTTATCTGTATAACTCTTATTATCACGAGAGTATGCTTAATAGTTAAAATTTGTGTGTATATACACTTTAAGAATATTCAGAGCATACTTCTTATCTGTGTAGGAGATGCTAATATAGTAGGATTCAGCTATTGCTGATCTTTATAAAGAGATTTCTGCAGCTTTCAAATAGTTACAAAATATACCATATATGGCGTGACTAATATCACTAATAATGCAGACTGTTAGATATCATAGATTTATACACTGTTTAACAGATCAGTATTGCATATAGTAACAGAATATAACTGTGTCCTAACCTGAGTTGCACTGTGACTTACAACACAGAGCGCCACTATCTAAATAATACGACCAAATTTTTAAACTGATCATTAGCAGTTTCAAAGACGCATTTTAGGAGAACAATCCTGTAACTGTGTAATTTCATTACTGATATCTTAGTATATAATTTTCCTCTGTAGCCTATACTTTTTGATAAGGTCTCGGTGCTCTTACTTTGGATATAAATGCAAATGTATACAGCATATAATATATTATCCTAATGTAGAAACTATAAGAGTAAAAATTAGAAGACAGCTAACTGCAGCAATTACGCTATTGTTCCAAATATTGCTCTGAGTCTGTATTACTCCACTAATTTAAATTATAGTAATCTAAATGAATAGATGAACTATTTTGATATCCACAAATAGTGTACCCTCTGAAACATGCTGCAGATGTGAGCGCATGTAAATATGAGCATATATTGAAACCTTATTTTTAGATCTGTAATACGTTTCAGACCTTTGAAATTTTCTAGCTACCTGATCTGTTAAACAGTGTATAAATCTATGATATCTAACAGTCTGCATTATTAGTATAATATATATATATATATATATATATATATTATACACACAAATTTAACAATTTAGCATACTCTCGTGATAATAAGAGTCATACAGATAACTATCAATAAATAGCAATAAGTCTAACTGCAGCTCGTTAAATTGTATATCTGTTACATAGTCAGGAAATTGGCAAAATAAATAGAGGATAGAGATACAGCTACTCTATATTATGTTACTATTCTAAGATATATACTATACTTAACCATTTCTCTAACAGGATTCTACGCTGAGATCAGAGCCAACCTCCCTTAGAGCCCCTCAGGGCTAAATTATCAGTGTTCATGATATTATATATATATATATCCTGATATGGATTAATATCGACATCCTAGGCCAGGCTTATTATACATAATTTCCACTGATGTTGAATCCTGTTGTGTTTTCCTTCGAGATACATATTACCCACCATCTCCCTGTGTTTTTAAAGTAGTTTTTTTTGTGTGTATGTGAACTTTTTTTAATTAATCCAATGAAAGAGCTGACTTCCGGTAGGCGGCTCTGGAAGATGGCTGCGAGCTTGTAAAGAAATCTTCTTCTAATCTCTGCTATATACTACCATTGTCCTATGCCATCTGCATCTCCCTTGGCAGATAAGCTGTCCTGGAATCTCAAGCAGATAGAAGCACTTTCATATCTTCTTCCCCCGGAAGGCACTTTACTAGGCGTTTTGGCGTGTTTTCTTACTGCCACGTTGTGCTTAGCTCCATTTCAACTCATCAACCTTAAGAATGGAAAGGCACATCACCAAAAAAATTCAGGCTGCGACAAAGACATTCTTGCTGAATTAAAGGCCACTTTCTCCAACCTTAGGTGTGTCCGGTCCACGGCGTCATCCTTACATGTGGGATATTCTCTTCCCCAACAGGAAATGGCAAAGAGCCCAGCAAAGCTGGTCACACGATCCCTCCTAGGCTCCGCCTACCCCAGTCAATTCTCTTTGCCGTTGTACAGGCAACATCTCCACGGAGATGGCTTAGAGTTTTTTAGTGTTTAACTGTAGTTTTTATTATTCAATCAAGAGTTTTGTTATTTTAAAATAGTGCTGGTATGTACTATTTACTCTGAAACAGAAAAGAGATGAAGATTTCTGTTTGTATGAGGAAAATGATTTTAGCAACCGTTACTAAAATCCATGGCTGTTCCCACACAGGACTTGTTGAGAGAGAATTAACTTCAGTTGGGGGAACAGTGAGCAGTCTTTTGGCTGCTTGAGGTATGACACATTCTAACAAGACGATGTAATGCTGGAAGCTGTCATTTTTCCCTATGGGATCCGGTAAGCCATTTTATTCACACAGTAAATAAGGGCTTCACAAGGGCTTATTAAGACTGTAGACATTTTCTGGGCTAAATCGATCATATTTACACATATTTAGCCTTGAGGAATCATTTAATCTGGGTATTTTTTGTAAAATAATATCGGCATGCACTGTTTTAGACACTTTATTCTATTGGGGCTTTCCCTAATCATAGTCAGAGCCTCATTTTTCGCGCCGGTATGGCGCACTTGTTTTTTGAGAACAGCATGACATGCAGCTGCATGTGTGTGGAGCTCTGATACATAGAAAAGTCTTTCTGAAGGCATTATTTGGTATCGTATTCCCCTTTGGGCTTGGTTGGGGTCTCAGCAAAGCAGATTCCAGGGACTGTAAAGGGGTTAAATATAAAAACGGCTCCGGTTCCGTTATTTTAAGGGTTAAAGCTTCCAAATTTGGTTGTGGCAATACTTTTAAGGCTTTAAGACACTGTGGTGAAATTTTGGTGAATTTTGAACCAATTCCTTCATAACTTTTTTCGCAATTGCAGTAATAAAGATGTGTTCAGTTTAAAATTTAAAGTGACAGTAACGGTTTTATTTTAAAACGTTTTTTGTGCTTTGTTATCAAGTTTATGCCTGTTTAACATGTCTGAACTACCAGATAGATTGTGTTCTGACTGTGGGGAAGCCAAGGTTCCTTCTCATTTAAATAGATGTGATTTATGTCATAAAAAATTTAGTAAAAATGATGCCCAAGATGATTCCTCAAGTGAGGGGAGTAAGCATGGTACTGCATCATCCCCTCCTTCGTCTACACCAGTTATGCCCATACAGGAGGCCCCTAGTACATCTAGCGCGCCAATACTCCTTACTATGCAACAATTAACGGCTGTAATGGATAATTCTATCAAACATTTTAGCCAATATGCCCACTTATCAGCGAAAGCGCGACTTGCTCTGTTTTAGAAAATACTGAAGAGCATGAGGACGCTGATGGATATTGTTTCTGAAGGGCCCCTACAACCAGTCTGAGGGGGCCAGGGAGGTTTTGTCTGAGGGAGAAATTTCAGATTCAGGAAAAAATTTCTCAACAAGCTGAACTGATGTGATTACTTTTAAATTTAAGTTGGAACATCTCCGCGCTCTGCTTAAGGAGGTGTTATCCAATTTGGATGATTGTGAATTATCTGGTCATTCCAGAAACACTAAGTAAAATGGACAAGTTCCTAGAGGCCCCGGGGCCCCCCGAAGCTTTTCCTATACTCAAGCGGGTGGCGTACATTGTTAATAAAGAATGGGACAGGCCCGGTGTACCTTTCGTACCTCCCCCCCATATTTAAAAAATTGTTTCCTATAGTCGACCCCAGAAAGGACTTATGGCAGACAGTCCCCAAGGTCGAGGGGGGGCGGTTTCTACTCTAAACAAGCGCACCACTATACCCATAGAAGATAGTTGTGCTTTCCAAGATCCTATGGATAAAAAAATTAGAAGGTTTGCTAAAAAAGATGTTTGTTCAGCAAGGTTACCTTCTACAACCAATTGCATGCATTGTCCCCTGTCACTACAGCCGCGTGTTTCTGGTGCGATGAGCTAGAAAAGGCGATTATTAGTAATTCTTCTTCTTATGAGGAGATTATGGACAGAATTCGTGCTCTTAAATTGGCTAATTCTTTCACCCTAGACGCCACCTTGCAATTGGCTAGGTTAGCGGCGAAAAATTCTGGGTTTGCTATTGTGGCGCGCAGAGCGCTTTGGTTAAAATCTTGGTCAGCGGATGCGTCTTCCAAGAACAAATTTTGACATTCCTTTCAAGGGGAAAACACTGTTTGGCCCTGACTTGAAAGAGTTTATCTCTGATATCACTGGGGGCAAGGGCCGGCGCCCTTCCTCAGAATAGGTCTTTCAAGGCCAAAAATAAACCTAATTTTCGTCCCTTTCGCAGAAACGGACCAGCCCCAAGTGCTACGTCCTCTAAGCAGGAGGGTAATACTTCTCAAGCCAATCCAGCCTGGAGACCAAGGCAAGGCTGGAACAAAGGAAAGCAGGCCAAGAAACCTGCCACTGCTCCCAAGACAGCATGAGATGCGGGCCCCCGATCCGGGACCGGATTTGGTGGGGGGCAGACTCTCTCTCTTCACTCAGGCTTGGGCAAGAGATGTTCTGGATCCTTGGGCGCTAGAAATAGTCTTCCAAGGTTATCTTCTGGAAGTGATTCATCCTGTTCCATTAAAAGAACGAGGGATGGGGTTCTACTCCAATCTGTTCGTTGTTCCCAAAAAAGAGGGAACGTTCAGACCAATCTTAGATCTCAAGATCCTAAACAAGTTTCTCAAGGTTCCATCGTCCAAAATGGAAACCATTCGAACAATCCTTCCATCCAGGAAGGTCAATTCTTGACCACGGTGGATTTAAAGGATGCGTATCTACATATTCCTGTCCACAAGGAACATCATCGGTTCCTAAGGTTCGCATTCCTGGACAAGCATTACCAGTTTGTGGCGCTTCCTTTCGGATTAGCCACTGTTCCAAGGATTTTCACAAAGGTACTAGGGGTCCCTTCTGGCGGGTGCTAAGACCAAGGGGCATTGCTGTAGTACCTTACTTGGACGACATTCTGATTCAAGCGTCGTCCCTTCCTCAAGCAAAGGCTCACACGGACATAGTCCTGGCCTTTCTCGGATCTCACGGATGGTAAGTGAACGTGGAAAAGAGTTCTCTATCTCCGTCGACAAGAGTTCCCTTCTTGGGAACAATAATAGACTCCTTAGAAATGAGGATTTTTCTGACAGAGACCAGAAAAACAAAACTTCTAAACTCTTGTCGGATACTTCCTTCCGTTCCTCTTCCTTCCATAGCGGCAGTGCATGGAAGTGATAGGTTTGATGGGTAGCGGCAATGGACATAGTTCCTTTTGCGCGCATTCATCTAAGGACCATTTCAATTGTGTATGCTCAGTCAGTGAATGGGGACTATACAGACTTGTCTCCGAAGATACAAGTAAATCAGAGGACCAGAGACTCACTCCGTTGGTGGCTGTCCCTGGACAACCTGTCGCAAGGGGTGACCTCCCGCAGACCAGAGTGGGTCATTGTCACGACCGACGCCAGTCTGATGGGCTGGGGCGCGGTCTGGGGATCCCTGAAAGCTCAGGGTCTTTGGTCTCGGGAAGAATCTCTTCTACCGATAAATATTCTGGAACTGAGAGCGATATTCAATGCTCTCAAGGCTTGGCCTCAGCTAGCGAGGGCCAAGTTCATACGGTTTCAATCAGACAACATGACGACTGTTGCGTACATCAACCATCAGGGGGGAACAAGGAGTTCCCTGGCGATGGAAGAAGTGACCAAAATCATTCAATGGGCGGAGACTCGCTCCTACCACCTGTCTGCAATCCACATCCCAGGAGTGGAAACTTGGGAAGCGGATTTTCTGATTCGTCAGACATTGCATCCGGGGGTGTGGGAACTCCTATCCGGAAATCTTTGCCCAAATCACTCAACTGTGGGGCATTCCAGACATGGATCTGATGGCCTCTCGTCAGAACTTCAAGGTTCCTTGCTACGGGTCCAGATCCAGGGATCCCAAGGCGACTCTAGTAGATGCACTAGTAGCACCTTGGACCTTCAACCTAGCTTATGTATTTCCCGCCGTTTCCTCTCATCCCCAGGCTGGTAGCCAGGATCAATCAGGAGAGGGCGTAGGTGATCTTGATAGCTCCTGCGTAACCACGCAGGACTTGGTAGGCAGATCTGGTGAATATGTCATCGGCTCCACCACTGGAAGCTACCTTTGAGACGAGACCTTCTTGTTCAAGGTCCGTTCGAACATCCGCATCTGGTCCTACTCCAGCTGACTGCTTGGAGATTGAACGCTTGATCTTATCAAAGCGAGGGTTCTCAGATTCTGTTATTGATACTCTTGTTCAGGCCAGAAAGCCTGTAACAGAAAAATTTACCACAAAATATGGAAAAAAATATATCGTTGGTGTGAATCTAAAGGATTCCCTTGGGACAAGGTAAAGATTCCTCGGATTCTATCCTTTCTTCAAGAAGGATTGGAGAAAGGATTATCTGCAAGTTCCTTGAAGGGACAGATTTCTGCCTTGTCTGTGTTACTTCACAAAGAGCTGGCAGCTGTGCCAGATGTTCAAGCCTTTGTTCAGGCTCTGGTTAGAATCAAGCCTGTTTACAAACCTTTGACTCCTCCTTGGAGTCTCAACTTAGTTCTTTCAGTTCTTCAGGGGGTTCCGTTTGAACCCTTACATTCCGTTGATATTAAGTTATTATCTTGGAAAGTTTTGTTTTTGGCTGCAATTTCTTCCGCTAGAAGAGTTTCAGAATTATCTGCTCTGCAGTGTTCTCCTCCTTATCTGGTGTTCCATGCAGATAAGGTGGTTTACGTACTAAACCTGGTTTTCTTCCAAAAGTTGTTTCTAACAAAAACATTAACCAGGAGATAGTCGTGCCTTCTTTGTGTCCGAAACCAGTTTCGAAGAAGGAACGTTTGTTGCACAATTTGGATGTTGTTCGCGCTCTAAAATTCTATTTAGATGCTACAAAGGATTTTAGACAAACATCTTCCTTGTTTGTTGTTTATTCTGGAACAGGAGAGGTCAAAAAGCAACTTCTACCTCTCTCTCTTTTTGGATTAAAAGCATCATCAGATTGGCTTACGAGACTGCCGGACGGCAGCCTCCTGAAAGAATCACAGCTCATTCCACTAGGGCTGTGGCTTCCACATGGGCCTTCAAGAACGAGGCTTCTGTTGATCAGATATGTAGGGCAGCGACTTGGTCTTCACTGCACACTTTTACCAATTTTACAAGTTTGATACTTTTGCTTCTTCTGAGACTATTTCTCCAACATAGGTGTGTCCGGTCCACGGCGTCATCCTTACTTGTGGGATATTCTCTTCCCCAACAGGAAATGGCAAAGAGCCCAGCAAAGCTGGTCACATGATCCCTCCTAGGCTCCCGCCTACCCCAGTCATTCTCTTTGCCGTTGTACAGGCAACATCTCCACGGAGATGGCTTAGAGTTTTTTAGTGTTTAACTGTAGTTTTTATTATTCAATCAAGAGTTTGTTATTTTAAAATAGTGCTGGTATGTACTATTTACCTCAGAAACAGAAAAGAGATGAAGATTTCTGTTGTATGAGGAAAATGATTTTAGCAACCGTCACTAAAATCCATGCTGTTCCACACAGGACTGTTGAGAGCAATTAACTTCAGTTGGGGGAACAGTGAGCAGTCTCTTGCTGCTTGAGGTATGACACATTCTAACAAGACGATGTAATGCTGGAAGCTGTCATTTTCCCTATGGGATCCGGTAAGCCATGTTTATTACGATCGTAAATAAGGGCTTCACAAGGGCTTATTAAGACTGTAGACTTTTTCTGGGCTAAATCGATTCATTATTAACACATATTTAGCCTTGAGGAATCATTTTATTTGGGTATTTTGATATAATAATATCGGCAGGCACTGTTTTAGACACCTTATTCTTTAGGGGCTTTCCCTAATCATAGGCAGAGCCTCATTTTCGCGCCGGTGTTGCGCACTTGTTTTTGAGAGGCATGGCATGCAGTCGCATGTGAGAGAGAGCTCTGATACTTAGAAAAGACTTTCTGAAGGCGTCATTTGGTATCGTATTCCCCTTTGGGCTTGGTTGGGTCTCAGCAAAGCAGATACAGGGACTGTAAAGGGGGTTAAAGTTCAAAACGGCTCCGGTTCCGTTATTTTAGGGGTTAAAGCTTCCAAATTTGGTGTGCAATACTTTTAAGGCTTTAAGACACTGTGGTGAAAATTTGGTGAATTTGAACAATTCCTTCATGTTTTTTCGCAATTGCAGTAATAAAGTGTGTTCAGTTTAAAATTTAAAGTGACAGTAACGGTTTTATTTTAAAACGTTTTTTGTACTTTATCAAGTTTATGCCTGTTTAACATGTCTGAACTACCAGTTAGACTGTGTTCTGAATGTGGGGAAGCCAGAATTCCTATTCATTTAAATAAATGTGATTTATGTGACAATGACAATGATGCCCAAGATGATTCCTCAAGTGAGGGGAGTAAGCATGGTACTGCATCATTCCCTCCTTCGTCTACACGAGTCTTGCCCACTCAGGAGGCCCCTAGTACATCTAGCGCGCCAATACTCCTTACTATGCAACAATTAACGGCTTGTAATGGATAATTCTGTCAAAAACATTTTAGCCAAAATGAACACTTATCAGCGTAAGCGCGACTGCTCTGTTTTAGATACCGAAGAGCATGACGACGCTGATAATAATGTTTCTGAAGGGCCCCTAACCCAGTCTGATGGGGGCAAGGGGAGGTTTTGTCTGAGGGAGAAATTACTGATTCAGGGAACATTTCTCAACAAGCTGAACCTGATGTGATTACATTTAAATTTAAGTTGGAACATCTCCGCATTCTGCTTAAGGAGGTATTATCCACTCTGGATGATTGTGACAAGTTGGTCATCCCAGAGAAACTATGTAAAATGGACAAGTTCCTAGAGGTGCCGGGGCTCCCAGAAGCTTTTCCTATACCCAAGCGGGTGGCGGACATTGTTAATAAAGAATGGGAAAGGCCCGGTATTCCTTTCGTCCCTCCCCCCATATTTAAAAAATTGTTTCCTATGGTCGACCCCAGAAAGGACTTATGGCAGACAGTCCCCAAGGTCGAGGGTAGCGGTTTCCACTTTAAACAAACGCACCACTATAACCCATAGAGGATAGTTGTGCTTTCAAAGATCCTATGGATAAAAAAATTAAGAAGGTTTGCTTAAAAGATGTTTGTTCAGCAGGGTTACCTTCTACAACCAATTTCATGCGTTGTCCCTGTCGCTACAGCCGCATGTTTCTGGTTCGATGAGCTGATAAAGGCGGTCGATAGTGATTCTCCTCCTTATGAGGAGATTATGGGACAGAATCATGCCTATCAAATTGGCTAATTCTTTTACCCTATACGCCACTTTGCAATTGCTAGGTTAGCGGCTAAGAATTCTGGGGTTTGCTATTGTGGCGCGCAGAGCGCTTTGGTTGAAATCCTGGTCGGCTGATGCGTCTTCCAAGAACAAGCTACTTAACATTCCTTTCAAGGGGAAAACGCTGTTTGGGCCCTGACTTGAAAGAGATTATCTCTGATATCACTGGGGGTAAGGGCCACGCCCTTCCTCAGGATCGGCCTTTCAAGGCAAAAAATAACCTAATTTTCGTCCCTTTCGTAGAAACGGACCAGCCCAAAGTGCTACGTCCTCTTAAGCAAGAGGGTAATACTTCTCAAGCCAAGCCAGCTTGGAGACCAATGCAAGGCTGGAACAGGAGAAAGCAGGCCAAGAAACCTGCCACTGCAACCAAGACAGCATGAAATGTTGGCCCCCGATCCGGGACCGGATCTGGTGGGGGGGCAGACTCTCTCTCTTCGCTCAGGCTTGGGCAAGAGATGTCTGGATCCTTGGGCGCTAGAAATAGTCTCCCAAGGTTATCTTCTGGAATTCAAGGGGCTTCCCCCAAGGGGGAGGTTCCACAGGTCTCAGTTGTCTTCAGACCACATAAAAGACAGGCATTCTTACATTGTGTAGAAGACCTGTTAAAAATGGGAGTGATTCATCCTGTTCCATTAAGAGAACAAGGGATGGGGTTCTACTCCAATCTGTTCATAGTTCCCAAAAAAGAGGGAACGTTCAGACCTAATCTTAGATCTCAAGATCTTAAACAAGTTTCTCAAGGTTCCATCGTTCAAGATGGAAACCATTCGATCTATTCTTCCTTCCATCCAGGAAGGTCAATTCATGACCACGGTGGATTTAAAGGATGCGTATTCTACATATTCCTATCCACAAGGAACATCATCGGTTCCTAAGGTTCGCATTCCTGGACAAGCATTACCAGTTTCGTGGCGCTTCCTTTCGGATTAGCCACTCTCCAAGGATTTTCACAAAGGTACTAGGGTCCCTTCTAGCTGTGCTAAGACCAAGGGGCATTGCTGTAGTACCTTACTTGGACGACATTCTGATTCAAAGCGTTCGTCCCTTCCTCAAGCAAAGGCTCACAACGGACATAGTCCTGCCTTTCCTCAGATCTCACGGATGGAAAGTGAACGTGGAAAAGAGTTGCTCTATCTCCGGTCAACAAGGGTTCCCTTCTTGGGAACAATAATAGACTCCTTAGAAATGAGGATATTTCTGACAGAGGCCAGAAAAACAAAGCTTCTAGACTCTTGTCGGATACTTCATTCCCGTTCCTCTTCCTTCCATAGCTCAGTGCATGGGAATGATCGGGTTGATGGTAGCGGCAATGGACATAGTTCCTTTTGCGCGCATTCATCTAAGACATTACAAACTGTGCATGCTCAGTCAGTTGGAATGGGGGATCTATACAGACTTGTCTCCGAAGATACAAGTAAATCAGAGACCAGAGGACTCATTCCGTTGGTGGCTGTCCCTGGAACAACCTATCACAAGGGATGACATTCCGCAGACCAGAGTGGGTCATTTGTCACGACCGACGCCAGTCTGATGGGCTGGGGCGCGGTCTGGGGATCCCTGAAAGCTCAGGGTCTTTGGTCTCGGGAAGAATCTCTTCTACCGATAAATATTCTGGAACTGAGAGCGATATTCAATGCTCTCAAGGCTTGGCCTCAGCTAGCGAGGGCCAAGTTCATACGGTTCAATCAGACAACATGACAACTGTTGCGTACATCAACCATCAGGGGGGAACAAGGAGTTCCCCTAGCGATGGAAGAAGTGACCAAAGTCATTCTATGGGCGGAGTCTCACTCCTGCCACCTGTCCGCTATCCACATCCCAGGAGTGGAAAATTGGGAAGCGGATTTTCTGAGTCGTCAGACATTGCATCCGGGGGAGTTGGGAACTCCATCCGGAAATCTTTGCCCAAGTCACTCAGCTGTGGGGCGTTCCAGACATGGATCTGATGGCCTCTCGTCAGAACTTCAAGTTCCTTGCTACGGGTCCAGATCCAGGGATCCCAAGGCGGCTCTAGTGGATGCACTAGTAGCACCTTGGGACCTTCAAACTAGCTTTATGTGTTCCCGCCGTTTCCTCTCATCCCCAGGCTGGGTAGCCAGGATCAATCAGGAGAGGGCGTCGGTGATCTTGATAGCTCCTGCGTGGCCACGCAGGAACTTGGTATGCAGATCTGGTGAATATGTCATTCGGCTCCACCTTGGAAGCTACTTTGAGACGAGACCTTCTTGTTCAAGGGTCCGTTCGAACATCCGAACCTGGTTTTCACTCCAGCTGACTGCTTGGAGATTGAACGCTTGATCTTATCGAAGCGAGGATTCTCAGATTCTGTTATCGATACTCTTGTTCAGGCCAGAAAGCCTGTAACTAGAAAGATTACCACAAAATTTGGAAAAAATATATCTGTTGGTGTGAATCTAAAGGATCCCTTGGGACAAGTTAAGATCCTAAGATTCTATCCTTCCTTCAAGAAGGATTGGAAAAAGGATTATCTGCAAGTTCCCTGAAGGGACAGATTTCTGCCTTGTCTGTGTTACTTCACAAAAACTGGCAGCTGTGCCAGATGTTCAAGCCTTTGTTCAGGCTCTGGTTAGAATTAAAGCCTGTTTACAAACCTTTGACTCCTCCTTGGAGTCTCAATTTAGTTCTTTCAGTTCTTCAGAGGGTTCCGGTTGGAACCCTTACATTCCGTTGATATTAAGTTATTATCTTGGAAAGTTTTGTTTTAGTTGCAATTTCTTCTGCTAGAAGAGTTTCAGAATTATCTGCTCTGCAGTGTTTCTCCTTATCTGGTGTTCCATGCAGATAAGGTGGTTTGTACGTACTAAACCTGGTTTTCTTCCAAAAGTTGTTTCTAACAAAAACATTAACCAGGAGTTTATCGTACCTTCTCTGTGTCCGAAACCAGTTTCAAAGAAGGAACGTTTGTTGCACAATTTGGATGTTGTTCGCGCTCTAAAATTCTATTTAGATGCTACAAAGGATTTTAGACAAACATCTTCCTTGTTTGTTGTTTATTCCGGTAAAAGGAGAGGTCAAAAAGCAACTTCTACCTCTCTCTCTTTTGGATTAAAAGCATCATCAGATTGGCTTTACGAGACTGCCGGACGGCAGCCTCCCGAAAGAATCACAGCTCATTCCACTAGGGCTGTGGCTTCCACATGGGCCTTCAAGAACGAGGCTTCTGTTGATCAGATATGTAGGGCAGCGACTTGGTCTTCCACTGCACACTTTTACCAAATTTTACAAGTTTGATACTTTTGCTTCTTCTGAGGCTATTTTTGGGAGAAAGGTTTTGCAAACCGTGGTGCCTTCCATTTAGGTGACCTGATTTGCTCCCTCCCTTCATCCGTGTCCTATCAAGCTTTGGTATTGGTTCCCACAAGTAAGGATGACGCCGTGGACCGGACACACCTATGTTGGAGAAAACAGAATTTATGTTTACCTGATAAATTACTTTCTCCAACGGTGTGTCCGGTCCACGGCCCGCCCCTGGTTTTTTTAATCAGGTCTGATAATTTATTTTCTTTAACAACAGTCACCACGGTACCATATGGTTTCTCCTATGCAAATATTCCTCCTTAACGTCGGTCGAATCGACTGGGGTAGGCGGAGCCTAGGGAGGGATCATGTGACCAGCTTTGCTGGGCTCTTTGCCATTTCCTGTTGGGGAAGAGAATATCCCACAAGTAAGGATGACGCCGTGGACCGGACACACCGTTGGAGAAAGTAATTTATCAGGTAAACATAAATTCTGTTTTTTTGGGAGAAAGGTTTTGCAAGCCGTGGTGCCTTCCATTTAGGTGACCTGATTTGCTCCCTCCCTTCATCCGTGTCCTAAAGCTTTGGTATTGGTTCCCACAAGTAAGGATGACGCCGTGGACCGGACACACCTATGTTGGAGAAAACAGAATTTATGTTTACCTGATAAATTACTTTCTCCAACGGTGTGTCCGGTCCACGGCTCCGCCCTGGTTTTTTAATCAGGGTCTGATAATTTATTTTCTTTAACTACAGTCACACCAAGGTATCATATGGTTTCTCCTATGCAATATATTCCTCCTATACGTCGGTCCGAAGTGACTGGGGTAGGCGGAGCCTAGGAGGGATCATGTGACCAGCTTTTGCTGGGCTCTTTGCCATATCCTGTTGGGAAGAGGAATATCCCACAAGTAAGGGGATGACGCCGTGGACCCGGACACACCGTTGGAGAAAGTAATTTATCAGGTAAACATAAATTCTGTTTTTCATGCTTAAGCTGACCCGACTCTTATCATCCTGGACTGAGCTATGCCAAAATAGCTAAGATGAAGGAACAGCCTCCCCGATTTAGGGAGCCTGTTTCCAAAAGACATGCCCCTACCTTAAAAAGATTATGGCTAACAATACCACACGGCCACTTATGGGCAACAGTTGGCTGGCCTTAAAACCTCTGCTCCCCCCACAGAACAGACCAGCGGCAAGGAGACAGAGCAACTCCCTCCTGCTGACCTGTTGGAATCTGCCATGGAACGACTTCTGGATTCAAAGAAGTATTTACCGAATCCTTATAGGTCTATGCAGGCGTCTACCTCAGCTGTGGTCATGGATCTAAGCCTAAGTTTAGTAGAGAAGACTGCACACAACACCTCTTTTCCTGTAATAGAGGCAGAAAATCCCCACAGCTTCCAACTTGCCCACACCGTTACATATGGAGATCAACAGGATCACTGTGCATGCAGTGAGGATGGCACGTCTGTGGGACTAATCGTCAACCCTGGAGCAGTTACAATAATTGTCACACTGGTATTGGATCGCAGTAATCCAATAAAAGATTATATTTTTAATCCCTATACTCATCCTCCTCTCCCCCCCCCCCCCCCGCCTCAATTTTCTACTAATCTGCCCAATAGGCCTTTAAGGCGGTGATTTGCAACCTTTTTTTTGCCGTGGCACACTTTTTTACATTAAAAAATCCTGTGGCACACCACCATCCCAAAATTTTACAAAATCACACGTAGTGCTGTCATGCCATGCCTCCTACAAACTATACATGACATAGTGACATTAATTCACAAACAATCATAATGATTGTCTGTGAATGAATGTCAATGTCATGGTTGTAAATGATGCATGATGAGCCTGTCACATACCTCCCAATATTTTAAAATTTGAAAGAGGGACACCCCCGCACTGTTGTCAGTCTGCCGCGGCACACCTGATGATCTCTCACGGCACACTAGTGTGCCACGGCACACTGGTTGAAAAACACTGCTTTAAGGAATGTGAGTGCTACACAAGTGTACATTATTGTCAGTCCCAGACTGATATATTTGTGTTTTGTATACTCAGTACACAGCACCCCAGCTCATAATGTATTGCTATATATTGCGTCTATAATTTTTAGACCAACAATAGATAGATAAGCATTCCTTAACCCTTTTACATCAGTAGTGCCATTAGTACCTTGTTCTCTCTTTTGTATTTTCTAAGGGGATTCCTTCCAAATTCCTCTGCGTTGGAGATCTCTTGTTCAGCTTGTGTCTTGTGGGCAGGTGTTCTGTATTTAATGGCCCCTTTTTCTTAGGGGGGCTTGTTCTCCTCCTGGTCTTTGTTTTAGGGCTTCTTCTGGATTTAGGAGGTGGAACAGAGGATTTAACCTATGTTGTAGGGAGACATGATCTCTGGGTTGTTTTGTTCTATCTGGAGTCTTGCTGGCTCTGCGTTGAGACTATGTTGGACCTTTTTTGCTAGATTTGGCCTTGTCGACTGTCTCTAAGAAGTTTCTGGTGGGCACTCGAGCTCTGTTGGAATGGCTGGAGCCATTCTTTCGCTTTTTGGGAGCTGGTATTGAGGTTCTTTTGCTCCCCTTTTTTCAGACCTGCCGCCGCTTGGGCTGGCCCGGCTGGTGGGAGTAGATTCTGAGATTGTTGTTCATCTTCGGGGGTGCAGTGGGCCTTGTTGAGGTTCTGTGCTTCTCCCTTTTTGAGACCTATGTGTCGGTCCCGCGGCTTGGATTGCCTGGAGTGTGCTCCCTGTCTTGGAGTATTTGCAATCTGATCTCTTGGCCACTTTTTTTTTCTCAGCAAGTATTTCTTTCTGTGTCATCCTGATGATGACTGTGTGGTCTTGACTCAGGTGTTTACCTCGTCTGGGTCTGCTACACGTATTATGTGTTAAATACTTCAGTATTCTAAATTCTGACGTTTTGAGGACTCCGTCTTCAGTTCTCTATTTCGGTACTTTCGCACGATGTTGAGAGGAAAGTTTTCTCTGTCCTGATGCCCGGTCCTAATCCTTGTGGTTTTTGTTTGGTCTGGGCTATGCCTCCCCTTGTTTGTCAGACCCATTTGTGTTTTTTTGAGCTGGGCTCATTCTGGGAGTTCTTTCTTTTATGGACTTTGTGGTGACCTTTCGACTTCCCTTTGGTTCTTCTTGCCTTATCCCTTTGGGAGTTTTGGGCTGGTGTTCCCTTCGCTAGTGAGGGGTGTGTTATTGGGGACATGCTGCTGGGCGATGGTGTCTCCTGGACGTCTGTTGACTCAGTTGAGTCTGATTTTGCGGTGTCTAGCTAGGCTTCCGGGCCATCTGCGGGTCAGTGTCATTGGGGCCTTTTTTCTTTTCAATGTTTCTCGGCTTCGGATGAAGCAGGGTTTTGTTGGGTAGTGGTTCAGGCCTGGTGCCTTCAGAATGAGCCGCCTCTTGTACCCTCCCGTCTTGGCATTCAGTGTCCTCTATAGCTTGGGTATTGTTTTTCCAAAAGTAATGAATGCAGCTGTGGACTCTTTCCATTTATGAAGTAAAACTTAAATTATGCTTACCTGATAAAAAAAATTTCTTCAGATGGAAAGAGTCCACTGCTCCCCACCCGTATTTTTTATGTTGGGCGTCTGTATTTTTTATTCTTCTGGCACCTTTTCACCCTGATATTTCTTCTACTGTTTTCTTTTTCCTCTGCAGAATGACTGGGGGATGAGTGATGTGGGAGTAATATTTAAGCCTTTGGCTGGGGTGTCTTTGCATCCTCCTGGTGACCAGGTTCTTTTTCCCAAAAGTAATGAATGCAGCTGTGGACTCTTTCCATCTGAAGAAAATAAAATTATCAGGTAAGCATAATTTACGTTTTTTCAGGCTCCTCCTTTTGAGCCTATGCATTCTTTGAATTTTAAACTACTTTCTTGGAAAGTGTTATTTCTTTTGGCTATCTCTTCTGTTAGAAGAGTTTCTGAATTGTCTGCTCTCTCTTGTGAGTCTCCTTATCTGATTTTTCATCCAGATAAAGCTGTTTTGCAGACTTGGTTTAAATTTTTACCTAAAGTTGTGAATTCTAATAACATCAATAGGGAAATAATTGTTCCTTCCTTGTGTCCTAATCCTAAGAATACTCTACTCTTGAAAGGTCTTTACATTCTTTGGATGTGGTAAGAGCTTTGAAATGTTATCATGAGGCTACTAAAGATTTTAGAAAGACTTCTAGTCTATTAGTTATTTTTTCTGGTTCCAGAAAAGGTCAGAAAGCCTCTGCCATTTCCTTGGCATCTTGGTTGAAGCTTTTGATTCACAAAGCTTATTTCGAGGCGGGGCAGTCTCATTACAGCTCATTCTACTAGATCAGTTGCCACATCTTGGGTTTTCAAGAATGAAGCTTCAGTTAATCAAATTTGCAAAGCAGCAACTTTGTCTTCTTTGCATACATTTACTAAATTTTACCATTTTGATGTTTGCTTTTTCGAAAGCAGCCTTTGGTAGAAAGGTTCTTCAGGCAGCTGTCTCAGTTTGATTCTAGTGCCTATGATTTGAGTTTTTTGCATTTTTTTAAGAAAACGTAATTATTTCTTGGATTTAATTTCTCAGCGGAAATAGCTGTTTTTATTTGATCCCTCCCTCTCTAGTGACACATCCTGGGTATCATATTCCATATGTCACTAGCTCATGGACTCTTGACACCTATATGAAAGAAAAAATTTATGTAAGAACTTACCTGATAAATTAATTTTTTTCATGGTGGCAAGAGTCCATGAGACCCACCAAATTTTTGGGGGGTTATGATTTCTCTTGCAAGGTGTATCCAGTCCACGGATTCATCCTTACTTGTGGGATATTCTCATTCCCTACAGGAAGTGGCAAAGAGAGCACACAGCAAAGCTGTCCATATAGCTCCCCCTCTGGCTCCGCCCCCCCCAGTCATTCTCTTTGCCGCTCTAACAAGTAGCATCTCCACGGGAGGGTAAAGTGAATGTGGTGTTAGATTTGTAGTTTTTTATATCTTCAATCAAAAGTTTGTTATTTTTAAATAGTACCGGTTTGTACTATTTACTCTCTAGCAGAAAGTGAAGAAGAATTCTGCTGAGAGGAAAATGATTTTAGCATGTTGTAACTAAAATCCACTGCTGTTCCCACGCAGGACTGAGGAGTACCAGAAAACTTCAGTTGGGGGGAACACTTTGCAGGCTTAACTGCTACAAGGTATGTTCAGTCATCTTTTTCTAGTCAAGACTTAGTAATGCTAGAAGACTGACAAGAATTCCCATGTGGGGAAGGTAAGCGATATTCTGAGACTCAGTATAGAAGGAAGGCTTAATTAACAGTGCTAAAAGACTGGTGGACACTGTTAAGGGGCAATCGATTATTTTATAGGGAACATATGACGATTGTACAAGTTTTTATTACATTTGGAGTGTTTTATGGGGTTTTTATTCCACATGGCAGAATTTTAGACACCTATTGAGGGTTTTGAAGGCCCCACAACTCCGGAGTGGAGAGGGAGGGGGCCTAAATATCGCGCCTCAGTTGCGCAGTTCATATTGCAGACAGCTTCATGCAGCTTCACGTGGAGGGTCCAAAGAATACTTGAGGACTTCATAGAGGCTTATTTCTATCAAATTAATCCCCAGGGGCAAGGTAGGGCCACAGCAGATTGCTGTGGCACGGTGCTGTAGTTTGCTAACCGGTTGTCAGCTTTAGGTTGCTCCGGTTCGGGCATTAAGGGGTTAATTGACTTGAAACTTACTGTGCAATCATTCCAAAGCATTAAGATAGTGTGGTAAAAATTTCAGGAAGATTGGATCATTTTTTGGGATTTAGTAAAAAAGTGTGCGCTTTTTATTATTTAAAGGCACAGTACCATTTTTTCTCAAATTGTTTTTTTCAGTATTTGAGTGCTGTCTAAGTCTGTTTAACATGTCTGAGCCTACAGATAGACGTTGCTCTATGTGTTTAGTAGCCATGGTGGAACCCCCTTTACATTTGTGTTTTAAGTGTGCTAATGTGTCTAAGCATTTTAAAGATCACGATGTTTCACTTATAAATGTATCCCAAGATGATTCTTTAACAGAAGGTAATGAGGATAGCCCACCTTCCTCTCCCCATGTGTCGACACCAGTTACGCCCGTGCAAGCGATGCCTAGTACCTCTAGCGCATTGGCCCCTATTACATTACAACAATTAGCAGCAGTCATGGATAATTCCCTTGCATCATTTTTATCCAAACTGCTAGTTTTTCCTAAAAAGCGTGATAGCTCGGTCTTAAGAACAGAGTATGAGCAATCAGAAGCTTTGGAGGATTTATCTGTTGTACCCTCACAACACTCTGAAGTGTCGGTGAGGGATGTGCTGTCCGAAGGAGAAATTTCTGACACTGGAAAGGTTTCACAGCGGGCAGAATCAGATTCCTTAGCGTTTAAATTTAAGCTGGAACACCTCCGCGTGCTGCTTAAGGAGGTATTGGCTACGCTGGATGATTGCAACCCCATGGTGGTCCCAGAGAAATTGTGTAAAATGGACAAATATCAAGAAGTCCCTGTATACACTGATCCGTTTCTGATCCCGAAGAGGGTGGCGGATATTGTGGATAGGGAGTGGGAGAGACCAGGTGTACCCTTTGTTCCCCATTACTGATCCCAGGCGGGACGCATGGCAGACGGTCCCTAAGGTAGAGGGGGCAGTTTCAACTCTAGCCAAGCGCACAACCATACCAATTGAAGACAGTTGTGCGTTCAAAGATCCTATGGATAAAAAAATTAGAAGGTTTACTAAAGAAAATATTTGTTCAACAAGGTTTCCTTCTCCAGCCTATTGCCTGCATTATTCCTGTAACTACTGCAGCGGCTTTCTGGTTTGAGGCGCTGGAGGAGTCGCTCCAGACGGAGACCTCATATGACAAAATTATGGATAAAATTAAGGCGCTAAAGCTGGCTAATTCTTTTATCACAGATGCCACTTTTCAATTAGCTAAGTTAGTGGTGAAAAATTCTGGTTTTGCCATCATGGCGCACAGAGCGCTTTGGCTTAAATCATGGTCGGCCGATGTGTCGTCTAAGACAGTTACTGAATATTCCTTTCAAGGGTAAGACCCTTTTCGGGCCCGAGTTGAAAGAGATTATTTCGTATATCACTGGGGGAAAGGGCCATGCCCTTCCGCAAGATAGGCCTTTTAAGGCTAAAAACAAGGCTAATTTTCGTTCCTTTCGCAACTTCAGGAGCGGTCCTGCTTCAACCTCTGCGACCGCAAAGCGAGAGGGTAACTCTTCACAGCCCAAGGCAACCTGGAAACCTTTGCAGGGCTGGAACAAGGGTAAACAGGCCAAGAAGCCTGCAGCTGCTACTAAGACAGCATGAAGGGGTAGTCCCCGAACCCGGGACCTGATCTGGTAGGGGGCAGACGCTCTCTCTTTGCTCAGGCTTGGGCAAGAGATGTTCCCGATCCCTGGGCATTAGAGCGAGTTGCTCAGGGATATCTTCTAGAATTCAAGGACTTTCCTCCAAGGGGAAGGTTCCACATTTCTCGTCTGTCCACAGACACGACAAAGAAAGAGGCGTTCTTACGCTGTGTAGAAGATCTACTCAAGATGGGGGTGATAGATCCAGTCCCAATTGCAGAACAAGGACTGGGTTTTTACTCAAACCTGTTTCTGGTTCCCAAAAAGGAAGGAACTTTAAGACCAATCCTGGATCTAAAAATTCTAAACAAATTCCTCAGAGTTCCATCCTTCAAGATGGAGACCATTCGGATAATCTTACCGATGATCCAGGAAGGTCAATATATGACTACCGTGGATCTAAAGGATGCGTACCTTCATATTCCCATCCACAAAGATCACCATCAGTTCCTAAGGTTCGCTTTTCTGGACAAGCATTACCAGTTCGTGGCCCTTCCCTTCGGGTTAGCCACCGCTCCAAGAATTTTCACAAAGGTGCTAGGGGTCCCTTCTAGCGGTACTAAGAACCGCGGGCATGCAGTAGCACCCTATCTGGACAACATCTTAATACAGTGTCGTCTTTTCTCAGAGCCAAGGGCTCATATGGATATTGTTTCTGGCCTTTCTAAGGGTCTCACGGGTGGAAGGTTGAACACCGAAAAAGTTCTCTGTCCCCACTCAGCAAGGGTTCCCTTCCTGGGAACATTAATAGACTCAGTAGAAATAAAAGATATTTCTGACGGAGGTCAGAAGGTCAGAAGCTTCTAAGCACTTGCCGAGCTCTTCATTCCATTCTTCGGCCATCTGTAGCTCAGTGCATGGAGGTAATCGGATTAATGGTAGCAGCAATGGACATAGTCCCGTTTGCTCGAATTCATCTCAGACCACTACAATTGTTCATGCTCAAACAGTGGAATGGGGATTATGCTGATTTGTCTCCTCAAATCCAATTGGACCAGGAAACCAGAGATTCTCTTCTCTGGTGGTTGTCTCAGGATCACCTGTCTCAGGGAATGGGTTTCCGCAGACCGGAGTGGATCATCGTAACGACCGACGCCAGTCTGTTAGGCTGGGGCGCGGTCTGGGGCTCCCTGAAAGCTCAGGGCCTATGGTCTCGTGAAGAGTCTCTTCTCCCGATAAACATTTTGGAACTGAGAGCGATATTCAATACGCTCCAGGCATGGCCTCAACTAGCGACGGCCAAGTTCATCAGACTTCAGTCGAACAGATGACTGTAGCATACATCAATCATCAGGGAGGAACAAAGAGTTCCTTAGCGATGAAGGAAGTAACCAAGATAATCAGGTGGGCGGAGGATCACTCTTGCCACCTATCCTGCAATTCACATCCCAGGAGTAGACAACTGGGAAGCGGATTCCTAAGTCGTCAGACTTTCACCTGGGGGAGGTGGGAACTCCATCCGGAGGTATTTTGCTCAGCTGACTCAGTTTTGGGGCATTTTCGGAGAGTTGGATCTGATGGCGTCCCGTCAGAACAACCAAATCTTCCCCCTTTACGGATCCAGGTCGTAGGGATCCCAAGGGGGCATTAATAGATGCTCTAGTAGCGGCCTTGGTCCTTCAATCTGGCCTATTGTCCTTTTCCACCATTGCCTTCCCCTTCTCCCTCGGCTGGTAGCCAGAATCAAACAGGAGAAGGGCCTCGTAATTCTGATAGCGCCTGCGTGGCCACGCAGGACTTGGTATGCAGGACCTAGTGGACATGTCATCTGTATCCACCATGGACACTGCCAATGAGGCAGGATCTTCTAATACAGGGTGCTTTCAAGCATCCAAATCTAGTTTCTCTGCAACTGACTGCTTGGAGAATTGAACCCTTAATTCTAATCCAAGCTGGGTTCTCTGAATCATAGTCATAGATACTCTGAGCCAAGCTAGAAAACCTGTCACCAGGAAAATTTACCACAAGATTATGGCGGGAAGATAGCTTTGTTGGTGTGAATCCAAGGGTTACTTGTGGAGTAAGATTAGGGATTCCAAGAATATTGTCTTTCTCCAAGAAGGATGGAGAAAGAGGCTTATCAGCTAGTTCCCTAAAGGGACAGATATCAGCTCTGTCGATCCTTTTACACAAGCGTCTGCAGCAGTACCAGATGTTCAAGCATTTGTACAGGCGTTAGTCAGAATCAAGCCCTGTCTATAAACTTGTGGCTCCTCCATGGAGTCTGAATTTAGTTCTTTCAGGTTCTTCAAGGGTTCTGTTTGAACCTTTACATTCCATAGATATTAAGTTATTATCTTGGAAAGTTTTGTTTTTGGTTGCTAGATCTTCTGCTTCGAAGAGTTTCAGAATTGGTCTCTTTGCAGTGTAATTCACCCTATCTGGTATTCCATGCCGATAAGGTAGTTTTACGTACCAAACCTGGTTTTCTTCCTAAAGTTGTTTCTAATAAGAACATTAACCAGGAAATCATTGTTCCTTCTCTATGTCCTAAACCAGCTTCTAAGAAGGAACGGCTTTTACACAATCTTGATGTGGTTCGTGCTTTGAAATTCTATTTAAAAGCAACTAAGGATTTCAGACAAACATCATCTTTGTTTGTCGTATATTCTGGTAAGAGGAGAGGCCAAAAAGCGACGGCTACCTCTCTTTCTTTCTGGTTGAAAAGCATCATCCGATTGGCTTATGAGACTGCTGGACAGCAGCCCCCTGAACGAATTACAGCTCATTCCACCAGAGCTGTGGCTTCCACTTGGGCCTTCAAGAATGAGGCTTCTGTTGAACAGATTTGTAAGGCAGCGACTTGGTCTTGACTGCATACTTTTGCCAAATTTTACAAATTCGATACTTTTGCTTCTTCGGAGGCTATTTTTAGGGGAGAAAGGTTTTGCAAGCAGTGGGTGCCTTCCGTTAGGTACCTGTCTTGTTCCCTCCCTTCATTCCGGTCCTAAAGCTTTGGTATTGGGTATCCCACAAGTAAGGATGAATCCGTGGACTGGATACACCTTGCAAGGAGTAGAAACAGAATTTATGCGTTCCTGATAAATTACTTTCTCTGGCGGTGTATCCAGTCCACGGCCCGCCCTGGCAATTAAGTCAGGTTAAAAAATGTTGTTTAAACTACTGTCACCACTGCACCCTATGGTTTCTCCTTTTTCTCCTAACCGTCGGTCGAATGACTTGGGGGGGCAGAGCCAGAGGGGGAGCTATATGGACAGCTTTTGCTGTGTGCTCTCTTTGCACTTCCTGTAGGGAATGAGAGATATCCCATAATAAGGGATGAATCCGTGACTGGATACACCGCAAGTGAAAGTAATTTATCATGGTAAGCATAAATTCTGTTTTTTTTATATAAAGCAGCTTTATTTTACCTGTTCCTCTTTCTTTCCTAATATATAGTGAGTCCACAGATCATCTTAATTACTGGTTGGGATATCACTCCCTGTCCAGCAGGAGGCGGCAAAGAGCACCACAGCAAAGCAGTTAAATACCACCCAGCTTACCCATATACCTCCAGTCATTTTCTTTGGCCTATGCAAGGGAGGTGGTAATGTTTTTAGGGTGGTCTGTAGATTCTTCAATCAAGAGTTTTTGGTTCTGTTTTTTTTTTTTTTTTTACTGGGTCTAGCTGTGTTCCATCATCAGTCTCTTCAGTAGAGCTGTGGTGGCTTTTGAGGCACTTGAAAACTGGTGGGATTTTTCATTTCACCGTGCCTTTCATGTTTGGTGTTGCCCTACCCTGAATGCCTAATTAACTTTAGTTAGTCCTTCATTTATTCCACGGGTCTATTGAGGGAGGAAGCCTTTCCATATCTGTGAGCTGCCCTGCTGCCGGGCAGATGTGACTCAGGTAAGTGCCGGTTTTTATTTATTTATTTAAAGAGAGTTTGGCACTTTGATGGGTACAGGGACTGTTAAACCATGTGGGGTTTATATTTGGGCACTGTATGACAACTCAGGAGAGGCTCTGTGTGGTTTTTAAAAACGTTTTTTTTTTTTTTCTTCTTTTTTTCTCACTGTAATGGAAGGGCTTAGTCTGGCGGTTTTCATTGCTTTCAAAGACTGCTGGGTCCGGATTGTCAATATTTTCCGGCTTCAGGGGGTCAGGTAGGCACTTCAGCAGGGTCTGTTGAGGTAAGGAGGCTGCCTGAAGGTGTTTTTTAGTTTTTAAAGCAATCATATTTTTTGCAGTAAAAAAGTTAGTCTAAAATTTAAAGTGACAGTACCGTTTTTTTGTTTTTAAATTTTTTTTAAGCCAATTTGATTTGTTTTTGGTAAAGATGGAAGACGTTTTGCAAGATGTTACATGCAGCTTCTGTTTTGATTCTAATGTGGAGACCTCTCCATTGCCTTTTTGTGCCTCATGTATTGAGAGGACCTTACAGTGTAGGGAAAAGATTTTTCCTGAGCCATCATTAGCTGGGGTGGATGCTGTTAAGGGGTCTCCTGTTAAGAATATGCCACAGCTTTCTCCTCATGTGTCCCTTCATTCAGTGTCATCTCATGCAGTGCCCAGTGTTTCTACTCCAGTTGGAGTTTCCTTGCAGGACATTTCTACCCAGATATCCTCTGCGGTAACTAATGCCCTTGCGGCTTTTCCTGCATTTCAGGGAAAGCGTATAAGGAGATATAAGGATTCAGTTGTTAAGGTATCTTAATCAAGTATGGCTATGCTGAATGTTTCTTCCCATAGGTCTGAGGGGGAGGATTCTTCCATAGCGTCTGAGGGGGAAACTTCAGATTCAGAGAGTATGGTTGTTTCTTCTTATTCTGAAGCAGTGCTTTTTAGATTTAAGCTTGAACATCTCTATGCGCTTCTTAAAGAGGTTTTGGCTACTTTGGAGGATTCTGATACTACGTTAGTCGTTATTCCAAAGAAATCTAATAAACTTAACAAGTATTTTGATGTTCCCTCAGAGGTGGAGGTTTTTCCTGTTCCTGACCGTGCTTCTGAGATTATTGCACTGGAGTAGGAGAAGCCAGCTGTTCCTTTTTCCCCTTCTCCTATTTTTAAGAAAATGTTTCCAATTGCTGATTTTGTTAGGGAGTCTTGGCAGACAGTCCCCATGGTGGAGGGAGTGATTTCCACCTTGGCTAATAGGAACACTATTCCCATTGAGGATAGCTGTTCCTTTAAAGATACTATAGATAAGAAGTTGTAAGCGTTGCTTAAAAGGATTTATGTTCACCAGGGTCAGGAATGGCAGCCTGTGGTGTGTATTGCTACTGTTACCAGTGCGGCAGCATATTGGTTTGATGCTTTGTCTGATTCTATTCAATCGTATGCGCCTATGGAGGAGATCCAAGATCGGATTAGGGCTCTTAGGTTAGCTAATTCATTTATCACGGATGCCTCTTTACAAGTCATCAGGTTGGGAGCAAAAAATTCTGGTTTTGCTGTTTTGGCTCTCAGGGCCTTATGGTTGAAGTCCTCGTCTGCGGATGTGTCGTCAAAATTAAGCTTTTGTCTATTCCTTACAAGGGTCAAACTTTGTTTGGGCCAGGATTAGCTGAAATTATTTCTGTTATTACGGGAGGTAAGGGTCATTCTCTCCCTCAAGATAAGAGAAATAAGAGTAATTTTCGTTCTTTTCTAAACTTTTCAGGCAAATCTTCCCCTTCCTCTGCTAAGCAGGAACAGTCCAAGTCCTCCTGGAAGTCCTATCAGGCCTGGAACAAGGGGAAGCAGTCTAAGAAGCCTATCTCTGACTCAAAGTCAGCATGAGGAGTCTGCCCCCGGTCCGGGAGCGGATCCTGTGGGGGGCAGACTTTCCCTGTTCGCTCATGCTTGGGTTCGGAATGTTTCTGATCCCTGGGCAGTGGACGTAGTGTCCCACGGGTACAAAATGGAGTTCAAAAGTTTTCCTCCCAGGGGCAGGTTCCATCTTTCAAGGTGATCTGTAAACCAGATAAAAAGAGAGGCATTTTTAAAATGTGTTCAGGATCTGTCCAACCTGGGAGTAATAGTTTCTGTTAAAATACAGGAACAAGGTCTGGGTTTTTATTCCAATCTGTTCGTGGTTCCCAAAAAAGAGGGAACTTTCCGACCAATTCTAGATTTCAAGAGTGTAAACAAATTCCTCAGACTTCCGTTTTTCAAGATGGACACTATTCGCTCCATCCTTCCTCTGGTTCAGGAAGGTCAGTTCATGACTACTGTGGATTTAAAGGATGCGTATCTACATATTCCCATCCACAAAGATTATCACAAGTTTCTGAGGTTTGCGTTCCTAGACAAACATTTTCCATTTGTGGCCCTTCCTTTTGGTCTGGCAACAGCTCCCAGAATTGTCTCAAAGGTCCTGGGAGCGTTGTTGGCAGTTCTCCGATTGCGGGGTGTTGCAGTGTAGCGCCTTATCTGGATGACATTCTGGTCCAGGCGTCATCTTTTCAACAAGCAAACTCCCACACGGAGTTGTCTTTTCTGCACTCCCACGGTTGGAAGGTGAATTTAGAAAAAAGTTTCTTGGTTCCATCTACAAGGGTGGTATGCTTGGGAACCATTATCGATTGACTAGAGATGATTTCTCCAACATAGGTGTGTCCGGTCCACGGCGTCATCCTTACTTGTGGGATATTCTCTTCCCCAACAGGAAATGGCAAAGAGCCCAGCAAAGCTGGTCACATGATCCCTCCTAGGCTCCGCCTTCCCCAGTCATTCTCTTTGCCGTTGCACAGGCAACATCTCCACGGAGATGGCTAAGAGTTTTTTGGTGTTTAAATGTAGTTTTTATTCTTCAATCAAGAGTTTATCTTTAATTCTTGTCTTGTCCTTCAATCCTCTCCTCGGCCGTCAGTGGCTCAGTGTATGGAAGTAACCGGTCTGATGGTGTCAACTATGGACATCATTCTGTTTGCTCGGTTCCATCTCAGGCCTCTGTAGTTATGCATGCTCAGTCAATGGAACGGGGATTATGCGGCTCTGTCTCCGCGAATTGTTCTGGATCAGGTGACAAGAGATTCTCTTCTTTGGTGGTTGTCTCAGGAACATCTCACTCAGGGAACTTGATTTCGCAGGCCTTCCTGGGTGATTGTGACCACGGATGCCAGTCTGCTGGGATGGGGAGCTGTCTGGGGCTCGTTAAAGGCTCAGGATCTATGGACTCGGGAGAAAGCGTTTCTTCCCATAAACATCTTAGAGCTGAGGGCAATCTTCAATGCTCTTCTGACCTGGCGTCAGCTTCAACCCAGTTTATTAGGTTTCAGTCGGACAATATAACATCAGTGGCTTACATCAATCATCAGGGAGGAACTCAGAGTTCCTTAGCCATGACAGAGTTAGCCAGGATTATTCAGTGGGCAGAGACCCACAATTGCTGTCTGACTGCAATTCACATTCCAGGGGTGGACAATTGGGAGGCGGATTTTCTGAGCAGACAGACGTTTCATCCCGGGGAGTGGGGAACTTGCACAGCGGAGGGGTGTTTGCCAACGTTGGTTCGCAAGTGGGGGCAAGCAGAGCTGGATCTCATGGCATGCCAAGCTTACGAGGTCGAGAGGTTCATCGGGCTGTGCTAATAGATTGCTCTGGCAATTCCTTGGGACTTCAGCCTAACCTAGCATATTGTTTGTCCTCTGTTTTGCTCTCATTCTACGAGTCATTGCTACGAGATTAGAGACAGGAGAGGGCGTCAATGATTCTCATTGCTCCCGCATGGGCCTCACAGAATCTGTATGCGGATATGGTGGAGATGTCATTTCTTCCACCTTGGAGTCTTCCGACAAGGATGGACCTTATACTTCAGGGGCCCTTCCTTCATCCAAATCTCGTTTCTCTGAAGCTGACTGCTTGGAGATTGAACGCTTGATTCTATCTAAGCGTGGGTTTTCAAAGTCGGTCATTGAGACTATGATTCAGGCTTGCAAGCCTGTTACTAGAAAGATTTACTATAAGATATGGCGCAAATATCTTTATTGGTGTGAATCCAAAGGCTACTCTTGGAGTAGAGTTAGGATTACTAGGATTTTGTCTTTTCTCCGGGAGGGTCTGGAGAAGGGTTTAGCTGCAAGTACCCTGCAGGGTCAAATTTATGCTTTAATCTATTTTGTTTGCACAAGGCTCTGGCTAGATGTGCAGTCTTTTTGTCAGGCCCTGTTAGAATCCGGCCTACGTTTAAGTTTGCTTCTCCTCCATGGAGTCTTAATTTGGTTATTAGAAGTTCTTCAAACCGACTCCATTTGAGCTTATGCATTCTTTAGATATTAAAATAGTATCCTGGAAGGTTTTGTTTTGGTTGCTATCTCTTCGGCTAGAAGAGTTTCGTAGTTCTCAGCACTGCAGTGTGTAATATCCTTACTTTATTTTTCATTTCTGATAAGGTGGTACTGTGTAACTGCTAGGTTTCGCTTCCAAAATTGGGTTTCAGATAGGAATATTAATCAAGAAAATTGTTGTTCCTTCTTTGTGTCCTAATCCTTCTTCTCGGAAGGAGCGTTTGTTTGCACAACCTGGATGTGGTTCGTACTTGAAATATTATTTACAGGCGACTAAGGATTTTCGCCAGTCTTCTTCTTTGTTTGTTGTGTTTTCTGGAGAACGCAAGGGTCAGAAAGCTACGGCTACTTCTCTTTTTGGCTGAGGAGTGTTATTCGTTTGGCATATGAGACTGCTGGACAGCAGCCTCCTAAGAAAAATCACGGCTCATTCCACAAGGGGCTGTTTTCCTCATCTTGGGCCTTCAAAAATGAAGCTTCTATGGGGAACAGATTTGCAAAGCTGCCACTTGGTCATCTTTACACACTTTTTCTAAATTTTATAAGTTTGATACTTTTGCTTCAGCTGAGGCTTCTTTTGGGAGAAAGGTTCTTCAAGCAGTGGGGCCTTCTGTTTAAGGTTACCTGTCTTGTCCCTCCCTAATTTATTTATTTCTGGATATAGTGAGTCCACGGCCCGTCCTTATTTTCAGACAGTTTATTTTTTATGTGAGAACTCAGGCACCTCTGCACATTTTTGTCACTTCCTTTTCCTTCTGGGGGTCGAATGAGCTGGGAGGTTTATGAGGTAGAGGGGGTGGGTATTTAACAGCTTTGCTGTGGTGCTCTTTGCCGCCGCCTGCTGGACAGGAGTGATATCCCAACAGTAATTAAGATGATCCGTGGGACTCACTATATCCGAAAGAAATACATTTATCAGGTAAGCATAAATTATTGTTTTTCCTTCCTATTATAGGTAGAGTCCACGGCTTCATTCCTTACTGTTGGGAATTACAACACCTGGCCACCAGTAGGAGGCGAAATACACCCAGCCAAAGGCGTAAATATCCCTCCCACTTCCTTATTACCCCAGTCATTCTTTGCCTTTCGTCACATTAGGAGGTGGCATAGAAGTGTCAGTAGATTCGGAGAGTCCTGAGAAAGGTTTTTTGCCCTTCGAAATAGGACTGAAATTTTAAATAGGTCATGTCAACCTCTCAGTGAGAGTATTGATGAAAGTTAGAGTCTGGAGATGCAGGGGAAGTTTTCTCTATAAGGTACAACGAGTCCACTGATTCATCTTTTACTTGTGGGATATTATCCTCCTGCTAACAGGAAGTGGCAAAGAGCACCACAGCAGAGCTGTCTATATAGCTCCTCCCTTAGCTCCACCCCCCAGTCATTCTCTTTGCCTACTCTAACTACTAGGAAGGGTAAAGTGAAAGATGTGATAAAATATTAGTTTTTTATTTCTTCAAGCAAGAGTTTTTTGTTTAAATGGTAACCTACTGGGTGTGTACTATTTACTCTCAAGCAGCGAGATGGATGACGACTTCTTGCCTGGAGGCTGTGATTTTAGGCATTTGTCACTAAGAACCAGAGCAGTTCCCACAGAATGGCTGAGGAGTAAGCAGTGAGGTATGTTCGAGGTCATTTTTTCTGGAGAGTCTGTGGGTATTTCAGAATTGTCTGACAGTATCCCCATGAGGGAGAAGGGTACAGCAGTAATCCTATAAGTATATCCTATATATAGAGGGGGTATTACTAAGCTTGCATAAGGAGCTAATAACAAAATGGTTGACACTGAGTTTGAATGTTTGTGGGCAATATGTTTTTGTGAACTGGGGAGTGCTGATAACGTTTTTGGGAACTGAAAGAGATCATTTCAATAACGTTTTTGTGACTTTATTGAGGGTACACTTGGCTTCTGGTTTGGGTTTCAGAACCCACATGGCTAGTTTGGAACCGCTCTGGTGCGGTTCCTTTAGGCTGTAAAAACATAGAGTGAGATGGGTGGGGCCTATTTTCACGCCTCAGTTGCGCAGTTGTAATTGCAGAGCAAGCAGCAAGCTCCAACTTCGGTGGGCCCTTGTTGAAGTGTTGGGCCAAATCGAAGCTTTATCTCCATTTTTCCAATCCCTGAGGGCAGGTAGGCACCACAGCAGGGCTGTGGCGAGGTGCAGGGGGTGTTTTGTCCGGATTTAGGCCTTATTAACGGTTTTGCACAGTAAAGGGTTAACTGTTCCTTTCTTTGTGGGGCAATCTCAGCTGCATCATTTGTATATCATATCAAAAAATTTAAATGATTGGTGTATTTTAAAGCAGTTTTGCAGAACGTGTATGCTTTTTTTTCTATTAAAGGCGCAGTACCGTTTTTTTCACGAAATAAAGTGTTTTCAAGCTTGTTTGTGGTCATTACTAGCCTGTTCAACATGTCTGACATTGAGGAAAGCCAATGTTCAATGTGTTTAGAAGCCATTGTGGAACCCCCACTTAAAATGTGTCCCTCATGCACTGAAAGGGCAATAAATTGCAAAGAACATATTTTAGCTAATAAAAGTATGTCGCAGGATGATTCTCAGTCAGAAGGGAATCTGGTTATGCCATCTAATTCTCTCCAAGTGTCACAGCCATTAATGCCCCGCAACAAGCGACGCCAAGTACTTCTAGTGCGTCTAATTCTTTCACCCTGCAATATATTGGCTGCAGTTATGAATACTACCCTCACAGAGGTTTTATCTAAGCTGCCTGGGTTGCAGGGGAAGCGGAATAGGGTCTGGTGTGAGAGTAAATGCTGAGCCCTCTGACGCTTTATTAGTCATATCCGATGTACCCTTACAATGTTTCTGAGTTGGGGGTGAGGGATTTGCTGGTCTGAGGGAGAGATTTCTGATTCAGGAAAGATGTTCCCTCAGACAGACTCAGATATGATGGCTTTTAAATTTAAACTATAACACCTCCGCTTATTGCTCAGGGAGGTTTTTAGCGACTCTGGATGATTGTGACCCTATTTTAGTTCCAGAGAAATTGTGTAAAATGGACAGATATCTAGAGGTTCCTGCCTACACTGATGTTTTTCCGGTCCCCTAAGAGGATTTCGGACATGTTACTAAGGAGTGGGGATAGACCATGTATTCCGTTCTCTCCCCCTCCTACTTTAAGAAACTATTTCCCATATCAGACAACCATGCGGGATTCGTGGCAGACGGTCCCTAAGGAGGAGGGAAGCTATTTCTACCCTGGCTAAGCGTACAACTATACCTATTGAGGACAGTTGTGCTTTCAAAGATCCTATGGATAAAAAGTTAGAGGGTCTCCTAAAGAAAATATTTATTCATCAGGGTTTTCTTCTGCAACCTATAGCGTGCATTGTTCCCTGTAACTACTGCAGCTGCTTTTTGGTTCGAGGCTCTGGAGGAGGCTCTTCAGGTTGAGACCCCATTAGATGATATTCTGGAGTAGAATTAGGGCTCTCAAGCTAGCTAACTCTTTCATTACAGATGCCGCTTTTCAACTGGCTAAATTAGCGGCAAAGAATTCAGGTTTTGCCATTTTTAGCGCATAGAGCGTTATGGCTTAATTCCTGGTCTGCTGATGTGTCATCAAAATCTAAGCTTTTAGCCATCCCTTTCAAGGGTAAGACCCTATTCGGGCCTGAACGAAAGAGATCATTTCAGACATCACTGGGAGGGGAAAGGCCATGCCCTTCCTCAGGATAAGACAAATAAGATGAGGACCAAACAGAATAATTTTCGTTCCTTTCGAAACTTCAAAGGTGGTCCCTCTACCTCTTCCCCTGCTGCAAAACAAGAGGGGCATTTCGCTCAATCCAAGTCAGTCTGGAGACCCAACCAGACTTGGAACAAAGGTAAACAGGCCAAGAAGTCCGCTGCTGCCACCAAGACAGCATGAAGGGTAGCCCCCGATCCGGGACCCGGATCTAGTAGGGGGCAGACTTTCTCTCTTTGCTCAGCTTGGACAAGAGACGTTCAGGACTCCTGGGCTTTGGAAATCGTAACCCAGGGGTATCTTCTAGATTTCAAAGATTCTCCTCCAAGGGGGAGATTCCATCTTTCTCAATTGTCTGTAAACCAGACAAAAAGAGAGGCGTTCTTATGCTGTGTAGAAGACCTATTTACCATGGGGAGTGATCTGCCCAGTTCCGAAAACAGAACAGGGGTAGGGGTTTTACTCCAATCTGTGTTCCCAAGAAAGAGGGAACCTTCAGACCAATCCTAGATCTCAAGGATCCTAAACAAATTCCTCAGAGTCCCATCCTTCAAGATGGAGACCATTCGGACTATTTTACCAATGGTCCAGGAGGGTCAGTATATGACCACCGTGGACTTAAAGGATGCGTATCTACACATCCCTATCCACAAAGATCATCACCAGTTCCTCAGGTTTGCCTTCCTGGACAAGCATTACCAGTTTGTGCTCTTCCCTTCGGGTTAGCCACAGCTCCTAGAATTTTCACAAAGGTGCTAGGGTCCCGTCTGGCGGTTCTAAGCCGCGGGGCATAGCAGTGGCGCCTTATCTGGATGATATCTTAATCAGACTCCAACTTACCACCTAGCCAAATCTCACCACGGACATCGTGTTGGCTTTTCTAAGATCTCACGGTGTGAGGTCAGGAAATCAAAGATTTTAACCACCTGCCAAGCTCTTCATTCCATTCCTCGGCCGTCAGTGGCTCAGTGTATGGAGGGTAATCGGACTAATGGTAGCGCAATGGACATAGTTTCCGTTTGCTCGCTTGCATCTCAGACCACTGCAACTATGCATGCTCAAACAGTGGAATAGGGATTATGCAGATTTATCTCCTCAGATAAATCTGGATCAAGAGACCAGAGACTCTTCTTTGGTGGTTGTCACAGGATCATCTGTCCAAGGGAATGTGTTTCCGCAGGCCAGCATGGGTCATAGTGACGACAGACGACAGCCTATTGGGCTGGGGTGCAGTTCTGGATTCCCTGAAAGCACAGGGTGTGTGGACTCAGTAGGAGGGCTCTCCTCCCGATAAATTTTCTAGAACTGAGAGCGATATTCAACGCGCTTCAGGCGTGGGCCTCATCTGGCTTCGGCCAATTCATAAGATTCCAGGTCGGACAATATTACGACTGTAGCATATATCAATCATAAGGGGGGGAACAAAGAGTTCTCTAGCGATGATAGAGGGTTACCCAAAATAATTTTGATGGGCAGAGACTTACTCTTGCCATCTATCAGCAATCTATATCCCAGGAGTGGAGAACTGGGAAGCGGATTTCTAAGTCGTCAGACTTTTCATCCGGGGGAGTGGGAACTCCATCCGGAGGTGCACAATTGATTCATCAATGGGGCATACCAGAATTGGGATCTTGATGGCGTCTCGTCTGAACGCCATACTTCCTTGTTACGGGTCCAGATCAAGGGGATCCTCAAGTAGTACTGATAGATGCTCTAGCAGTACCTTGGTCGTTCAACCTGGCTTATGTGTTTCCACCATTTCCCCTCCTTCCTCGTTTAATTGCCAGAATCAAACAGGAGAGAGCTTCGGTGATTTTGATAGCACCTGCTTGGCCACGCAGGACTTGGTATGCAGACCTGGTGGACATGTCATCTCTTCCACCATGGACTCTGCCACTGAGACAGGACCTTCTGATTCAAGGTCCATTCCAGCATCCAAATCTAGTTTCTCTGCGGCTGGCTGCCTGGAGATTCAACGCTTGATTTTATCCAAGCGGGGATTCTCTGAGTCGGTCATAGATACCTTGATTCAGGCTCGAAAGCCTGTCATTAGGAAAATTTATCATAAGATATGGCGTAAATATCTTTATTGGTTCGAATCCAAAGGCTACTCATTGCAGGTAAGATCAGGATTCCTAGGATTTTGTCCTTTCTCCAAGAAGGGATTGGAGAAGGGGCTATCAGCTAGTCCCTTAAAGGGTCAGATTTCTGCTTTATCAATTTTACTGCACAAGCGTCTGGCAGATGTTCCAGACGTTCAGTCGTTCTGTCAGGCTTTAGTTAGAATCAAGCCTGTGTTTAAACCTGTTGCTCCACCATGGAGTTTGAATTTAGTTCGTAAAGTTCTTCAAAGGGTTCCGTTTGAACCTACGCATTCCATAGATATTTAGCTTCTAACTTGGAAAGTTGTGTTTTTAGTTGCTATCTCTTCAGCTCGAATAGTTTCTGAACTATCTGCATTGCAATGCGACTCGTCTTATCTTGTTTTCTATTCTGATAAGGTGGTTTTACGTACCAAACCTGGATTCCTTCCTAATAAGAATATTAATCAGGAAATTGTTGTTCCTTCTCTGTGTCCTAATCCTACCTCTAAGAAGGAGCGTCTGTTGCACAACTTGGACGTGGTTCGTGCTTTGAAGTTTTACTTGCAAGCAACCAAAGATTTCCGTCAAACATCTTCTTTGTTTGTTGTCTATTCTAGAAAATCTAGAGGTCAAAAAGCTACGGCTACCTCTCTTTTTGACTGAAAAGCATCATCCGTGTTGGCATGCGAGACTGCTGGACAGCAGCCCTCCTGAAAGAATTGCAGCTCACTCTACTAGAGCGGTGGCTTCCACATGGGGCTTTAAAAATGATGCATCTGTTGAACAGATTTGTAAGGCTGCGACTTGGTCCCTCGCTTCATACCTTTTACAAATTTTACAAATTTGATACTTTTGCTTCTTCGGAGGCTATTTTTGGGAGAAAAGTTCTTCAAGCAGTGGTGCCTTATGTTTAGGCATCTGTCTTGTCCCTCCCGTTCATCCCGTGTCCTGTAGCTTTGGGTATTGTATCCCACAAGTAAAGGATGAATCCGTGGACTCGTCGTACCTTAAAGAAGAAAAGTAAATTTATGCTTACCTGATAAATTAATTTCTCTTGTTAAGTGTGTTCAGTCCACGGGTCATCCATTACTTATGGGATATATTCTCCGTCCCCAAGGAGATGAGGGCCTTGAGCAAAGTTAGAACCCTTAAGCAAGCTAATGCGTTTGTTTCAGATGCCGTAGTACATCTAACCAAACTTACAGCTAAAAATTCTGGATTCGCCATACAGGCGCGCAGAGTGCTCTGGCTTAAATCCTGGTCAGGCGGATGTAACTTCCAAGTCTAAACTACTTTAACATTACTTTCAAAGGGCAGACCTTATTTGGGCCCGGCTTGAAGGAAATTATTGCTGACATCACGGAGGTAAGGGCCACGCCCTTCCCTCAGGACAGGGCCAAACCAAAGGCCAAACAGTCTAATTTTCGTGCCTTTCGTAACTTCAAGGCAGGAGCAGCATCGACTTCCTCCGCTCCAAAACAGGAAGGAACTACTGCTCGTTAGCAGACAAGGTTGGGAAGGCAACCAGTCATGAACAAGGGGGCAAGCAGGCCAGAAAGCCTACTCCCGCCCCCTAAGACAGCATGAAGTCAGGGCCCCCTATCTCAGAGACGGGATTTAGTGGGGGGGGCAGACTTTCTCTCTTTGCCCAGGCTTGGGCAAGAGATGTGCAGGATCCCTGGACGTTAAAGATTATATCTCAGGGATACCTTCTGGATTCAAAGCCTCTCCTCCACAAGGAGGTTCCATCTTTCGAGGTTATCGACAAACCTAGTAAAGAGAGAGGCATTTCTACAATGTGTACAAGACCTCTTAATCATGGGGGGTGATCCACTCAGTTCCGCGATCGAAACAGGGACAAGGGATTTTACTCAAATCTATTTGTGGTTCCCAAAAAAGAGGGAACCTTCAGACCAATCTTGGACTTAAAGATCTTAAACAAATTTCCTAAGGGTACCAATCGTTCAAGATGGAAACCATTCGAACCATCCTACCCCATGATCCAAGAGGGGTCAATATATGACCACGTGGACTTAAAGGATGCTTACCTTCATATACCGATTCACAAAGATCATTATCGTTACCTGAGGTTTGCCTTTCTAGACAGGCATTGACCAGTATGTGGGCTCTTCCCTTCGGTTAGCCACGGCCCCGAGAATTTTAACGAAGGTTCTGGGGCTCACTCTGGCCGTGCTAAGACCACGAGGCATAGCGGTGGCTCCGTACCTAGACGACATTCTGATACAAGCTCAAGTTTTCAGGAATGCAAAAGTCTCATACAGAGATAGTTCTAGCATTTCTGAGGTCGCATGGGTGGAAAGTGAACGTGGAAAAGAGTTCTCTGTTACCACTCACAAGGGTTCCTTTTCTAGGGACTCTTATAGATTCTGTAGAGAGTGAAGATTTACCTGACGGAGTCCAGGGTTATCAAAGATTCTCAGTGCTTGCCGTGTCCTTCATTCCGTTCCAAGCCCATCAGTAGCTCAGTGCATGAGGTAATCGGCTTAATGGTCGCTGGCAATGGACATAGTGCCATTTGCGCGCCTGCATCTCAGACCGCTGCAACTATGCATGCTCAGTCAATGGAACGGGGATTACTCAGATCTGTCCCTTTGCTAAATCTGACTCAGGAGACCAGAGATTCGCTTCTCTGGTGGTTGTCACCGGTTCATCTGTCCAAAGGAATGACCTTTCGCAGGCCAGATTGGACGATTGTAACAACGGATGCCAGCCTTCTAGGCTGGGGAGCAGTCTGGAATTCCCTGAAGGCTCAGGGATCGTGGACTCAGGAGGAGAAACTCCTCCCAATAAACATTCTAGAATTAAGAGCAATATTCAATGCTCTTCTAGCTTGGCCTCAGTTAGCAAAGCTGAGGTTCATCAGATTTCAGTCGGACAATACCACGACTGTGGCTTACATCAATCATCAAGGGGGAACCAGGGAGTTCCCTAGCGATGTTGGAAGTCTCGAAGATAATTCGCTGGGCAGAGTCTCACTCTTGCCACCTGTCAGCGATTCACATCTCCCAGGCGTAGAGAACTGGGAGGCGGATTTCCTAAGTCGCCAGACTTTTCATCCGGGAGAGTGGGAACTTCACCCGGAGTATTTGCTCAACTGATTCGTCGTTGGGGGCAAACCGGATCTGGGATCTCATGGCTTCTCGCCAGAAACGCGAGCTTCCTTGTTACGGATCCAGGGTCCAGGGACCCGGGAGCGGTGCTGGTAGATGCATTAGCAGCCCCTTGGGTTTTTCAACATAGCTTTATGTGTTTCCACCATTTCCGTTGCTAACCTCGGCTGATTGCCAGAATCAAAACAGGAGAGGGCATCGGTAATTCTGATAGCGCCTGCGTGGCCACGCAGGACCTGGTATGCAGACCTAGTGGACATGTCGTCCTGTCCACCATGGTCGCTTCCTCTGTGGCAGGACCTTCTAATTCAGGGTCCTTTCAACCATCCAAACCTAATTTCTCTGAGGCTGACTGCCTGAAATTGAAACGCTTGATTCTAGTCAAAGCGTGGGTTTCGGATTCGGTTATTGATACATTAATTCAATTTTCTTTTATTTAAATCCAGCAAAAAGAGAAATAAAAAAACATCACAATACAAACTCATGAAGAGAAGGGACATACTCAACATTTTTTTTCCCTTCTTATCTTTTTGCACCACGCAGGGTCAAGACATTATATATTGTACAATCACATTACATGTAAAGAAAAAGTATTATGATTTATAATGTTTCCCAAAAAAAAAACAATTTACATGCCGGGACTTAAATTTTTCCTTTCCCATTGAAGGGGGAAAAGGTGAGGGGCCAAACAGGCAAAAAAGAATAGAGGACAAACAGAAAAAAAAAAAAAAAAAGAGGAAAGCGACTTTCCCCCCCCCCCCCCCCCCCCCCCCCTTGCAACCTACCCGATCTTACACTTTCAGAAATCTTAATTCCATGTCTGGGGGAAAACATTTAATAGGGTCAGTTCAGCAAAACTAATTGATTGCAAAAATGGGTGGAGAATCCGTTTTTGAAGGGGTCTTGCATAAGTTAAGATAGGGGGAATCCATCTCCATAGAAAATTCTTAATCCTATTTTCTGTCGCATCTTTGAGATGATATGATTCAAAAACTATTTGTTCCTGGATACATTTAAAAATCAAAGACAGCCCTGGTGCTTGCTTGGCCTTCCAATTTTTGAGCAAACAGGCTCTAACCAAAAGTATAATGGTGTTAATGCTATTTATAGTACTATTACTGATATCATTTTGGGTAGGCACTAAGAGCAGAACATCCTCCAAAGACAATCCTATTGAAACTTTATATAGTTTATTGAACCAGAAAATTATCTTGATCCATAACTGTCTCACTTTGGGGCAAGACCAAAACATATGGCCTAGATCCGCTTTATTGTTTGAACAACGTGGACACCTACTATCTGATGTTATATAGAATCTAGATAGTTTGAGCGGGGATAGATAAAAATGATTGATTAATTTCATGTGAGATTCCTTTATGCCCATTGATACTTTACATTTAAGAAGAGAATCAAAGCTCTGTTTTATTTTTTTGTGGTCCAATGTAGGAATTAATGAAGACCAAGAGTTGCAGATGTTATCTAAGTATAGCAAGCCTTGTTTATTCAACATAATATCATATAGCAGAGAAATCGAGGCATCTCCTGCCAAAAACTTTTTAACCCCTTAACGACCGAGGACGTGCAGGGTACGTCCTCAAAAAAAAGGCAGTTAACGCCTGAGGACGTACCCTGCACGTCCTCGGTTTGGAAAGCAGCTGGAAGCGATCCTGCTCGCTTCCAGCTGCTTTCCGGTTATTGCAGTGATGCCTCGATATGGAGGCATCCTGCAATAACTTTTTTAAGCCATCCGGTGCAGAGAGAGCCACTCTGTGGCCCTCTCTGCACCGGAGATCGGTGGTTCCCGGCGTTGGTGGGTGGGAGCCGGACCGGGAGGCGGGTGGCGGCCATCGATGGCCCTGGTTATGTGCAGGGGGGGCGGGATCGTGGGCGGGGGATGAGCGGGGGGCGCGCACGGGCGCGGGCGCGTGCACGGGGAGGGAGCGGGTGGGAACCGCTACACTACAGAAAATGAGTTAGTAAAAATGTTTAAATGCCCTAATATTTTTTAAAAAAAAAAAAGATCAGCAAGGTGGTGGGGGTTTGTCTGTGTGGGGGGGAAGCTACACTACAGAAAAAAGACAAATAAATATAAAAAAAAGCCCTTTTTTTTTTGCAAAATGGGTACTGGCAGAAAGCTGCCAGTACCCAAGATGGCCCCCAATGAGGCAGAGGGGATGGTCAGAGAGCGGTTTTGGGGGGGATCAGGGAGGTTGGGGGCTAAGGGGGGGATCCTACACCCTAGCATATGTAAATATGCTAAAAAAAAATTATTTATTTTTTAAAAAACCCTTTTATTTTAGTACTGGCAGACTTTCTGCCAGTACTTAAGATGGCGGGGACAATTGTGGGGTGGGGGAGGGAAGGGAGCTGTTTGGGAGGGATCAGGGGGTGGGATGTGTCAGGTGGGAGGCTGATCTCTACACTAAAGCTAAAATTAATCCTGCAAGCTCCCTACAAACTCCCTAATTAACCCCTTCACTGCTAGCCAGAATACACGTGTGAGGCGCAGCAGGATTTAGCGGCCTTCTAATTACCAGAAAGCAACGGCAAAGTCATATATGTCTGCTATTTCTGAACAAAGGGGATCCCAGACAAGTATTTACAACCATTTGTGCCATAATTGCACAAGCTGTTTGTAAATTATTTCAGTGAGAAACCTAAAATTGTGAAAAATTTAACTTTTTTTTCAATTTGATCGCATTTGGCGGTGAAATGGTGGCATGAAATATACCAAAATGTGCCTAGATCAATACTTGGGGTTGTCTACTATACTACACTAAAGCTAAAATTAACCCTACAAGCTCCCTAAAAGCTCCCTAATTAACCCCTTAACTGCTGGGCATAATACACTTGTGGTGCGCAGTGGCATTTAGCGGCCTTCTAATTACCAAAAAGCAACGCCAAAGCCATATATGTCTGCTATTTCTGAACAAAGGGGATCCCAGAGAAGAATTTACAACCATTTATGCCATAATTGCACAAGTTGTTTGTAAATAATTTCAGTGAGAAACCAAAAGTTTGTGAAAAAATTTGTGAAAAAGTGAACGATTTTTTGTATTTGATCGCATTTGGCGGTGAAATGGTGGTATGAAATATACCAAAATTGTCCTAGATCAATACTTTGGGATGTCTACTAAAAAAAAATATATACATGTCAAGGGATATTCAGGGATTCCTGAAAGATATTAGTGTTCTAATGTAACTAGCGCTAATTTTGGAAAAAAGTGGTTTGGAAATAGCAAAGTGCTACTTGTATTTATGGCCCTATAACTTGCACAAAAAGCAAAGAACATGTAAAAATTGGGTATTTCTAAACTCAGGACAAAATTTAGAAACTATTTAGCATGGGTGTTTTTTTGGTGGTTGTAGATATGTAACAGATTTTGGGGGTCAAAGTTAGAAAAAGTGTGTTTTTTTCAATTTTTCCTCATATTTTATATTTTTTTTTATAGTAAATTATAAGATATGATGAAAATAATGGTATCTTTAGAAAGTCCATTTAGTGGCGAGAAAAACGGTATATAATATGTGTGGGTACAGTAAATGAGTAAGAGGAAAATTACAGCTAAACACAAACACCGCAAAAATGTAAAAATAGCCTTGGTCCCAAACGGACAGAAAATGGAAAAGTGCTCTGGTCACTAAGGGGTTAATACATAGTTTAACATCTGACCATACGATTGGTAAAGGAAAAAGCCAATTTTGTGAGGTGAAAAAATGACGAATTTGGAAGTAAGCAAACAGATTCACTTTAGGCAACTCATATTTATTACATAGAGACCCAAACGTCTGAATTTGATAATTTTCGTCTAATAACTGGTTCACAAAGGCTAGACCTTTTTGTGCCCACTCTTTAAATACTTTCTGATACAACCCTGGTAAAAAACTGGGATTACCAACAATAGGTAAAAATTCAGAAAATGTAAAATCTATACCTAGATATTTACAAATCTTTTGCCAAGCAATAATTATGTTTTTAATTGTGAAAAGTCCACATACATTCTGAGGTAACTTATGTGCAGGAAAATGCAGAATGGCCTTCAAAGAGAATGGTGTAACCAAAAAAGTTTCCAGGTCTTCTGATGAAACAATATTCGTTCCAGCTAGCCAGTCTATCGCTATTTTACCCAATGCCACTAAATTGTATAATTTAAAGTTAGGGAGAGCCAGGCCAGCTGATTCAAATTTTTGCATAAGTCTAAGGAGGGATATACGAGATTTCTTATTGTTCCATATGAATCTAGAGAACTGCGAGTAAACCTTCTTTAGATCTTTATTTAAAATAAACAATGGGAGATTCTGAAGAGGGTAAAGAAGACGTGGAAATATAATAGATTTTATTAGATTAATCTTAGCCGTAATAGACAAAGGGAATACGGCCCATATCTGCAAATCCCTTTCAATTTTTTGAAACAGTGGCTCAAAATTCGCTTTATACCATTGAGTCAGATTTTTATGTAAGACTAATCCCAGGTACTTAATGGTATCCACCACCTTAAACGGTATATTAAGTATAGGGGAAGTGTTGCCTATACACATTAATTCACTTTTTTCTAAATTGATCCTATATCCTGAAAAAGAGCTAAAGTCATCATGAACTTGCAAGATATCCGGTATAGATTGTTGAAAATCAGCTAAAAAGATCAAAACATCATCAGCATAAAGTAGAGTTTTAAGTTTCTGAGAACCCATCTGAACTCCTATCAAGATATCCCTAAGACGTATTGCTAGTGGCTCAAGCGCAATATTAAATAATAACGGCGACAATGGGCAGCCCTGTCTAGTGCCACGCTGTAAAACTATCTTAGGAGACAATAATCCATTAATAAGTAGGAATGAAACTGGTTTTGAATATAATCTCGCTATAAATTGCGTGAACTTACCTTTAAACCCGAAATTATCTAAAGCCTTGAAAAGATACTGCCATACAATTGAGTCAAATGCTTTGACTGCGTCCAGTGATAAGATCGCTACATCACTCAATAATGGTTTTTTACTATTTTGATCTATATTCCAAGCGTAATCAAGGAAGTTAATAAGCTTGCGGATATTTTTTGTAGAGTTCCTAGCAACCATAAATCCTGTCTGATCAGGATGAATAATTTTATGAAGACATGAGGAGAGCCTAGCAGACATAATGGCCATTAAAATCTTGTAATCTGAATTAAGAACCGAAATTGGCCTGTAAGAGGCAGGATCTTCCGGATTTTTACCTTTCTTTAGGACTAGGGATATATTGGCAGCGGAAAAAAGACTCGAAATCGTATCATCCGACAATAGATAATAATTAAACAATTTTTCCAGCGTTGGCATAAGATCTTCACCAAGACATTTATAGAACTCTGCTGGCAGCTCATCCGGCCCTGCTGCCTTATTCAGCTTAAGATTAACTATCGCATTTCTCAGTTCGTCTATCGAAATAGGTGCATTGATTAACATTAAATCATCAGAATGTAGTTGGGGTATCTTTATCCTAGCCCAAAACCCCTCTTGATTGGACTCATTTGATTCTATTCTAGAATAAAGTTGCTGGTAGTAGGAAAAAAAGACCTCAGAAATTTCTCTAGATTCCGTAAAACGCACATTAGAAGTGCGAATAGCAAGAATCATATTTTTTTTCTTCCTTATTTTAATTAACCTGGCAAGATGTTTAGCTGAACACCCATGAAAACCTTTAAAATGCAAACTAATTTTAGCTTCTTCCTCTAGCGTTTTTTTCTTTAAGAATAGGTCTCTTTCTCTTCTATTTTCCAGATACTTCTTCCAGTTAACTAATGAACGATCTGAGCAATATCTTCTGAAAGAATTCCTTACTTTATTAGTAATCTGAATTTCCCAATCTCTATTCTGTTTCTTAACTAAGCTTATATAAGCCTGAATTTCTCCTCTAATCACTGCTTTGAAGGCCTCCCAAAATACTTCGGGTTTTTCAGCATAATTCATATTATAATAACAGTATTCCTGCCATACAGATTTCAACTTGTTGATAAATTTCGGATTGGAGCATAAATATCTGGGAAAAAAGAATCTAGATATAGAAGGCCTATTTTCAGTTATTGGAATGAATAAAGAAATAATCGCGTGATCAGATATTATGATATCTCCCACTTCTGCTTCTAGTTTGTGGACCGCAAGAATTTCAGATATTTAAAAAAAATCTATTCGAGAAAATGTTCTATGTACTTTTGACTCGCATGAGAAGATCTGTATATCAGGATTCTTGATTCGCCATACATCAACCAATTTTAAAGTTTGGCAGAATTGCTTCAAAAATTTTGCATTTCTATTATATTGTATTCTATTTTTACTGGAAAGCCTATCTAACGTAGGGCATAAGGTCGCATTAAAATCACCTCCTAATATTATAACATCCGAAATAGAGGGAATTAGTTTTGCTCTTATTTCCTCCCAAAATATTCTAGAAAATATGTTTGGAGCATAAATATTGCATAACACCAAATTCATGTTTTTGATTTGAATTTGCATCAGGATAAATCTAGCAGCAGGATCTATTTCTACTTTGAGCACCTTATACTCTAAATCTTTATTCAGGAGGATCACTACCCCGCACTTTCTAGGACTCCCAGAAGAGGAAATGACTTCCCCTACCCATTTAATTCTCAATTTAGCAGCTTCTTGTGCATTAATATGTGTCTCTTGAAGAAAGACAATATCCGGTTTATTTTTAGCTAATGTTTTAATAATAACCTTACGCTTACTAGGGGAGGAAATACCCCCTACATTCCATGATAAAAATCTGATTCCTTCAGTCATAAAAACTCTTTGAGAAATACAGTGTGGATAAAATTACTAAATCAATTGTATATCTATACAGACACATACTGGAGCAAGGGGAGAGGGGCAAGGAAGAAGAAAGGAAGAAAAGAAAAAAAAAAGGGGGGGGGACAATGGGGAAAAAAACAATAATTTCAACCTAGCAAAAATATACATATTTAATAGTTATAATCTCTACAAACGTCCCATAGATTAGTAAAGCTTCACAGGAAGCTGTTATAGGCAGCTACTGGATACCTAAATACTTTCTAATTTCACTGACATCATTAAAGACTGATTTAACATCCCCATCCTCCACTAGGATACGTGCTGGATACAGCAGATGCGCTTTAATACCTTTATTAATTAATTGTGTACAATATGGGGCCATTAATCTCCTTTTGGAGGAGGTCTCAGCTGAGAAGTCTTGAAATAGTAATATTTTATTACTTCCAAATACCGGGGGATCACTTTTTTTGTAAAATTTTAGCAGTTCTATTTTATCTTGAAACTTTAAGAACTTGGCTATACATGGTCTATTCTTTGTGGTACTGTCCAGACCTGTTCTTTTAGGACCAAGTCTGTGTGCTCTCTCAATTATAAGTGGTAACATGTGAGTTGGCATACCTAATACTTGAGGTAGAGTATAGGAGATAAACTTAGATAAATCCTCATATTCAGGTTTTTCGGGTAGACCTACTATTCTGATATTATTTCGCCTGGAGCGATCTTCCAGATCCTCCAGGCGTAGCTGCATATTTTTAATTTTAGCATCTTGTTTCTGAATTATAGTTTCCTGTACATTTGTTTGGTCTTCTAAGTCAGAGATTCTACTTTCAACTTCAAGCAGTCTGGTTGAGAACTGCCTGACCTCGGTGGATAATGTAGTTATTTCCAATGATATAGTACCTAATTCTTTTTTGATAGATTCAAATTGAGGGGAAAATAAATCTGTTAGCCTAGATAACAAGACATGGTGATCCATAGAGACCCCAGTGGAGTCATTTAAACTATCAGAACTGGAATCAGTTGTTCTGTTTTTCTTATCTTTAGCTTTCACTGGCATTTTGGGCGAAATGGATTTCACCTGGGTGCAAAATTTTTCCATCAACAAAAAAGAAAAAAATAACTCGTGAGGAGAAGGAAAAGGAAAAAAAAATAGGGGAAAAAACAAAAGAAAACTCAAACCTGTGAATAGTGCAGATCTATAATCTACAAATATTGGAAAATATAGGAGCTTTTATAGCTTCAGTGTTACTCAAAAAAAGCCGAGGCTTGTGCTCATCTAAGGCAAACGTGGTGTTTTTTGTTTTTTTTGTTTTTTGTTTTTTTATATTATATAAATATTTTATGTTTTTTCTAGTGGGAAAAAGAGAAGAGCCAGTGATGGCAAGATAACTAAATCTGACCAGTTAATTAGGATGTGACTGCAAAATATCTTACCCTAATTAGTCTAATATATTACTGAAATATTAACTACACTACCTTCTTCTTTGAACATGAAATTGCTCTGTATGCAGTTAGATTAGTAATAAACTCAGAAAAAATCTAATGATCAATATAGACAATTTATGCTTATTATGTCAGTGTGAGTATATAGTTAGACATATGGCCTGTATATAGTAAGGTGATACTTAAATTCTCAGTAAAGATAGAAATAAACAGCCTCTAAGGTAACACTCTACCATAAGCTAGGCTAACTCCGTACCATATTTGGCTAGCCTGTCTTAACATATTATTGCAGTCTTTATATATATATAAAGATGATCATACTGAACATATCGGAGAGCCACCCAAAAAATTTTGCCTCTTATAGGATAGTCACATATCTTGGTAAACAGGTTTGTAATTATAAGAAACGAGCCAAATATCTACTGATATAGCAGAAACAGAGAGGCAACAAAGGATCCCCTTATATATCTGCTGTAACAGAATTTAACAAAACAGATAGATAGGACCTATGATTAACACTCTATAACTTTTCCTGAGAGAAAATAGATTCATCTACAAACAGGGAATAAGTTGTACAACAAAATATTATGTGTAGCAGAATCCATACTTTCACAGCTGATATAATTTCACAATCAATGCTGTATCCAGATGCAAGAGATACAAATGAGGAAAAGTCTCAGACTACCCAGGTGAAAGAAAAAACAGGAGTTGCCACGTTACCCAAACTCTTCAGCTATAAAGTATGACCTTTCTATTCCCTAGGGGGCATTATCACCCCACAACGGGAACTGTGATATATTCTGTAATGTTCCAGCAGTAATTTGTATCTCATCTATTAAGACCACATTCAGACAAAATACTACTTATCACTTTATAGCATGTGAAAAGTCCAGCCCAACACTATTGAGGATAATAGCTTGCAAAGCCCAGGTTGCACGTGTCCCAGATAGAGTCAGAGTACTTGGAATTTCTAGCTGGACAGACAATGAAAAAGTCAACTGCAGTAATTCACATATAACAGACTCCAGCAAAACCAAACAATTCCTGGGGACCACACATCCGAACAGAAAAAAAAATTTCTTCTCCTTTTCTTCTTTTATGATTTATCCGAGCATAGTTTCAAATAAGAAGCTCACAACAAATGATAAATAGCACTGTAAAATATCAGATAAACCAAGCTGGTGGAGCAAGGATCAAAGTTTATATATTAAGCATTTCATAGGCAGAAGATAAACAGTAAAAAATGCCAATAATACCCTAGGAGGTGTTCCCACCCCACAACGGGTAGATACTTTTACCGGAGCCTGTATTGAGTGTTGCTGATGGTTGCTGACGGTTATTGAATCTCCTTGTCAGCAGTCAGAAACTCCGATTTCCACGATATTCCCTCTTGAAATTTAGTAGGTGCGCATCTCCCTGGGATACGTTATACCCCGACAACAGGAGGCTTACATGGGAAGATACTCTCCATATCCTTATGCGATATCCGGTGTAGAAATCCGGTAGTGGGACTTAGAGATCTTTTGTGTATGCTTGTTAGGTTGCGGCTCTGGCAAAGGAGCCTACGATCCTGCCCGTAATGGACTTCCTGCGTGGGTTAGGTGGAGTTTTACCCAGCTCCCTAGGGTGCCGAGACACCGACAGCGGGAGAAATGGCAAGGAGGATAGTTGAAACGAGCTGCCGATACTCCGTGCACCACGCCAACCTCAGCGTGCTCTGGTCTGGTCAGCTCCTCCCTCCGGAAGTCCTCTCCGGTTATTGATACATTAATACAGGCTCGGAAACCTGTGACAAGAAAAATTTACCATAAGATATGGCGTAAATATTTATATTGGTGCGAATCCAAGAGTTACTCATGGAGTAAGCTTAGGATTCCTAGGATATTAGCTTTTCTACAAGAGGGTTTAGAAAAGGGTTTATCCGCTAGTTCGCTAAAGGGACAGATTTCAGCTCTGTCTATTCTTTTACACAAACGTCTGGCAGAGCATCCAGACGTCCAGGCCTTTTGTCAGGCTTTGGCTAGAATTAAGCCTGTGTTTAAAGCTGTTGCTCCTCCGTGGAGCTTAAACTTGGTTCTTAAAGTTCTTCAGGGTGTTCCGTTTGAACCCCTTCATTCCATTGATATTAAGCTTTTATCTTGGAAAGTTTTGTTTTTGATGGCTATTTCCTCGGCTCGAAGTTATCTGCCTTACATTGTGATTCTCCTTATCTGCCTTACATTGTGATTCTCCTTATCTAATCTTTCATTCAGACAAGGTAGTTCTGCGTACTAAACCTGGGTTTTTACCTAAGGTTGTTTCTAACAGGAATATCAATCAAGAGATTGTTGTTCCATCATTATGTCCTAATCCTTCTTCAAAGAAGGAACGTCTTTTGCATAATCTGAAGTTCTACTTACAGGCAACTAAAGATTTTAGGCAAACTTCTTCTCTATTTGTCGTTTACTCTGGACAGAGGAGAGGTCAAAAGGCTTCGGCTACCTCTCTCTCTTTTTGGCTTCGTAGCATAATACGTTTAGCCTATGAGACTGCTGGACAGCAGCCTCCTGAAAGAATTACAGCTCATTCCACCAGAGCTGTGGCTTCCACCTGGGCCTTTAAGAATGAGGCCTCTGTTGAACAGATTTGCAAGGCTGCAACTTGGTCTTCACTTCATACTTTTTACAAATTTTACAAATTTGACACTTTAGCTTCTTCGGAGGCTGGTTTTGGGAGAAAGGTTCTACAGGCAGTGGTTCCTTCTGTTTAATGTTCCTGCCTTGTCCCTCCCATCATCCGTGTACTTAGCTTTGGTATTGGTATCCCATAAGTAATGGATGACCCGTGGACTGAACACACTTAACAAGAGAAAACATAATTTATGCTTACCTGATAAATTTATTTCTCTTGTAGTGTGTTCAGTCCACGGCCCGCCCTGTCTTTTTCAGGCAGGTTCTAAATTTTAAAATTATAACTCCAGTCACCACTGCACCTTATAGTTTCTCCTTTCTCGTCTTGTTTCGGTCGAATGACTGGATATGACATGTGAGGGGAGGAGCTATATAGCAGCTCTGCTTGGGTGATCCTCTTGCAACTTCCTGTTGGGAAGGAGAATATATCCCATAAGTAATGGATGACCCGTGGACTGAACACACTACAAGAGAAATAAATTTATCAGGTAAGCATACATTATGTTTTCTTCTATGGTACGACAAGTCCACGGCCCACCCTGTAATTTTAAGACAGATTATATTTTTTTATTTTAAACTTCAGTCACCTCTGCACCTTTTAGTTTCTCCTTTTTCTTCCTGTACCTTCGGTCGAATGACTGGGGGGGGGGGGAGCTAAGGGAGGAGCTATATATACAGCTCTGCTGTGGTGCTCTTTGCCACTTCCTGTTAGCAGGAGGATAATTTCCCACAAGTAAAGGATGAATCCGTGGACTCGTCGTACTATAGAAGAAATTAATTTATCAGGTAAGCATAAATTTACTTTTTCTGTGAAACCATCCAGACTACTGCTAACAGCTACTAAGCAATCCGTGTTGACAAGTTTCACTGCCTGCTTTCTTTCAAGTTAATGTCAGGAATGCTTCTATAAGACTGTCACACTTGAGAGGCTGTGTTCTGTTCCACAGCATAGATCTTGGAGGTAAGATTGTTTCAATTTGTACACATAAAACACTATAACAGGGTCACATTGTGGCTCCTTTATACCTTGATAGGATCCAGGGTTAATATCCTCTGAAGTGGGTTTATTGAACAGTTTGGGTTCATTAATCATTGTATTAATTATTTACATGCAGGGTGAACTTGCTAGGTCAGATTCCTTAGCGTCTAAACCTCCTGCTGCGGAGGAACCTTCCTTAAGATTTAAAATTGAGCACTTGCGTTTTTTATTGATGGAGGTTCTGTCCACATTAAAGGTTCCAGAGGCCGCGCTGCCTGAAGAACCTATGATACCTAAATTAGACCGAGTTTACGAAGACAGGAAAGTTCCTTTGACTTTTCTTGTGCCGGTTAAGATGGGGAACTTTATTAAGAACGAATGGGAAAGAATTGGTTCTTCCATTTCCCCCTCTACTTTTCGAAAGTTGTTCCCGGTACCGGACTTTTATCTGGATTTGTGGGGCTCCATTCCTAAGGTGGATGGTGCTATCTCTACACTTCCTAAACGTACTACTATACCTCTTGAGGATAGTTGTTCGTTCAGAGAGCCCGATGGATAAGAAAATGGAATCCTTTCTGAGAAATATGTTTCAACATACAGGATTTTTGTCTCAACCGGCGGCTGCAGTTGCCGGGGCGGCTATCTCCTGTTGTGACTTTGTCGGAACTCATTGAGGTGGAGTCTCCCCTCGAGGATATTCAAGACAGAATTAAAGCTCTGAGAATTGCTAATTATTTTATCTGTGATGGAAACATGCAAATTTGCCTAAATGGTTGAAGTCTTGGTCTGCGGATATGTCTTCTAAGTCCAGACTCCTTTCTCTTCCCTTCAAGGGAAAGATTTTATTTGGTCCAGGCCTGGACTCCAAAAAAAAGAAGAACACAGAGGTGCTCAATGGCCTAATACCAAAATAACATGGTGGAAACAAAATTTCTAAGAAATATACTCACAAACGTAAAGCACCATATGGTGCATGGAGACAGACTGGAACCTCACAGTTGCCCAGCAAACTGAACAGACACAGCCAGATATTCTGTGGTAATGCTTCGCTTATGGAGACCACCAGGTTCCTAAAAAAGAGAGAGAGAGAGCCAACATAGCCCAGCACAGTATGCACAAATGTGTGTGTGTGTGTGTGTATATAAGGAATATGCAAACTTACATATTGCAAAGCACCTCCAGGTGCAATAACCACAAGCTGGGACTTCTCAGCCGCCCAGCTGACTGTTTCCAGGATACCAGCAGACAAAATAGTGCTGGTATCCTGGAAACAATCAGCTGGGCAGCTGAGAAGTCCCAGCTTGTGGTTATTGCACCTGGAGGTGCTTTGTAATATGTAAGTTTGCATATTCCTTATATACACACACATTTGTGCATACTGTGCTGGGCTATGTTGGCTCTGTATCCCTTTATTTAGGAACCTGGTGGTCTCCATAAGCGATGCATTACCACAGAATATCTGGCTGTGTCTGTTCAGTTTGCTGGGCAACTGTGAGGTTCCAGTCTGTCTCCTTGCACCATCTGGAGCTTTATGTTTGTGAGTATATTTCTTACAAATTCTGTTTCCACCATGTTATTTTGGTATTAGGCCATTGGGCGCCTCTGTGTTCTTCTTTTTTTTTAGACCGTTCGTTTTCATCAGGATACTGACCCTCCTATGACAGAGAGCTGACCACTTCATTTCTTTGGAGATATTATCCAATGGACTTTATTAGTTGTATGGACTTTTATTTTTTATTTCATACCAGCTAAGGAACTTATTCCATTTATATGACTTTTTTTTATTGAGAGCGCCCCCTGGAGGATTGGTGTATTGTCACACACTATATCTTTTCTCTTGCAAGGTGTATCCAGTCCACGGATTCATCCTTACTTGTGGGATATTCTCATTCCCTACAGGAAGTGGCAAAGAGAGCACACAGCAAAGCTGTCCATATAGCTCCCCCCCCAGTCATTCTCTTTGCCGCTCTAACATGTAGCATCTCCACGGGAGGGTAAAGTGAATGTGGTGTTAGATTTGTAGTTTTTATATCTTCAATCAAAAGTTTATTTTTAAATAGTGCCGGTTTGTACTATTTACTCTCTAGCAGAAAGTGAAGAAGAATTCTGCTGAGAGGAAAATGATTTTAGCATGTTGTAACTAAAATCCACTGCTGTTCTCACACAGGACTGAGGAGTACCAGAAAACTTCAGTTGGGGGGAACAGTTTGCAGGCTTAACTGCTACAAGGTATGTTCAGTCATCTTTTTCTAGTCAAGACTTAGTAATGCTAGAAGACTGACAAGAATCCCCATGTGGGGAAGGTAAGCCATATTCTGAGACTCAGTATAGAAGGGAGGCTTAATTAACAGGGCTCAAAGACTGGTGGACACTGTTAAAGGGCAATCGATTATTTTATTGGGAAAATTACTCTTGAAGCGTTTTATGGGGTTTTATTCCACATGGCAGAATTTTAGACACCTATTTAGGGTTTTGAAGGCCCCACAACTCCGGAGTGGAGAGGGAGGGGGCCTAAATTTCGCGCCTCAGTTGCGCAGTTCATATTGCAGACAGCTTCATGCAGCTTCACGTGGAGGGTCCAAAGACTATTGGAGGACTTCATAGAGGCTTATTTTCATCAAATTAATCTCTGGGGCAAGGTAGGGCCACAGCAGATTGCTGTGGCACGGTGCTGTAGTTTGCTAACCGGTTGTCAGCTCTAGGTTGCTCCGGTTCGGGCATTAAGGGGTTAATTGACTTGAAACTTACTGTGCAATCATTCCAAAGCATTAAGATAGTGTGGTAAAAATTTTAGAAAGATTGGATAATTTTTTAAGATTTAGTAAAAAAGTGTGCGCTTTTTATTATTTAAAGGCACAGTACCGTTTTTTCTAAAATTGTATATTTCAGTATTTGAGTGCTGTCTAAGTCTGTTTAACATGTCTGAGCCTACAGATAGACGTTGCTCTATGTGTTTAGTTGCCATGGTGTAACCCCCTTTACATTTGTGTTTTAAGCGTGCTAGTGGGTCTAAGCATTTTAAAGATCACGATGTTTCACTTATAAATGTACCCCAAGATGATTCTTTGACAGAAGGTAATGAGGATAGCCCACCTTCCTCTCCCCATGTGTCGACACCAGTTACGCCCGCGCAAGCGATGCCTAGTACCTCTAGCGCATTGGCCCCTATTACATTACAACAATTAGCAGCAGTCATGGATAATTCCCTTGCAGCATTTTTATCCAAACTGCCAGTTTTTCCTAAAAAGCGTGATAGCTCAGTTTTGAGAACAGAGTATGAGCAATCAGAAGCTTTGGAGGATTTATCTGTTGTACCCTCACAACACTCTGAAGTGTCGGTGAGGGATTTGCTGTCCGAGGGAGAAATTTCTGACACTGGAAAGGTTTCTCAGCGGGCAGAATCAGATTCCTTAGCGTTTAAATTTAAGCTGGAACACATCCGCGTGCTGCTTAAAGGGACACTGTACCCAAAAATTTTCTTTCTTGAATCTGATTGAGCATGAAATTTTAAGCAACTTTCTAATTTACTCCTAATATCAAATTTTCTTCATTCTCTTGGTATCTTTATTTGAAATGCAAGAATGTAAGTTTAGATGCCGGCCCATTTTTGGTGCACAACCTGGGTTGTCCTTGCTGATTGGTGGATAAATTCATCCACCAATAAAAAAGTGCTGTCCAGAGTACTGAAACCAAAAAAAAGCTTAGATGCCTTATTTTTCAAATAATGTTAGCAAGAGAACAAAGAAAATTTGATAATAGGAGTAAATTAGAAAGTTGCTTAAAATTTCATACTCAATCTGAATCACGAAAGAAAATTTTTGGGTACAGTGTCCCTTTAAGGAGGTATTAGCTACGCTGGATGATTGCGACCCCATGGTGGTCCCAGAGAAATTGTGTAAAATGGACAAATATCTAGAAGTAACTGTATACACTGATCCGTTTCCGATCCCGAAGAGGGTGGCGGATATTGTGGATAGGGAGTGGGAGAGACCAGGTGTACCCTTTGTTCCCCCCCCCCCCCCCATCTTTAAGAAATGTTCCCCATTACTGATCCCAGGCGGGACGCATGGCAGACGGTCCCTAAGGTAGAGGGGGCAGTTTCAACTCTAGCCAAGCGCACAACCATACCAATTGAAGACAGTTGTGCGTTCAAAGATCCTATGGATAAAAAATTAGGTTTACTAAAGAAAATATTTGTTCAACAAGGTTTCCTTCTACAACCTATTGCCTGCATTATTCCTGTAACTACTGCAGCGGCTTTCTGGTTTGAGGTGCTGGAGGAGTCGCTCCAGACGGAGACCTCATATGACGAAATTATGGATAGAATTAAGGAGTTAAAGCTGGCTAATTCTTTTATCACAGATGGCGCTTTTCAATTAGCTAAGTTAGCTGCGAAAAATTCTGGTTTTGCCATTATGGCGCGCAGAGCGCTTTGGCTTAAATCATGGTCGGCCGATGTTTCGTCTAAGACAAAGTTACTGAATATTCCTTTCAAGGGAAAGACTTTTCGGGCCCGAGTTGAAAGAGATTATTTCGGATATCACTGGGGGAAAGGGCCATGCCCTCCCGCAAGATAGGCCTTTTAAGGCTAAAAACAAGGCTAATTTTCGTTCCTTTCGCAACTTCAGGAGCGGTCCTGCTTCAACCTCTGCGAACGCAAAGCAACAGGGTAACTCTTCACAGCCCAAGGCAACCTGGAAACCTTTGCAGGGCTGGAACAAGGGTAAACAGGCCAAGAAGCCTGCAGCTGCTACTAAGACAGCATGAAGGGGTAGCCCCCGATCCTGGACCGGATCTGGTAGGGGGCAGACTCTCTCTCTCTCTTTGCTCAGGCTTGGGCAAGAGATGTTCCCGATCCCTGGGCATTAGAGATAGTTGCTCATCTTCTTCTAGAATTCAAGGACTCTCCTCTAAGGGGAAGGTTCCACATTTCTCGTCTGTCTACAGACACGACAAAGAAAGAGGCGTTCTTACGCTGTGTAGAAGATCTACTCAAGATGGGAGTGATATATCCAGTCCCAATTACAGAACAAGGACTGGGTTTTTACTCAAACCTGTTTGTGGTTCCCAAAAAGGAAGGAACTTTCAGACCAATCCTGGATCTAAAAATTCTAAACAAATTCCTCAGAGTTCCATCCTTCAAGATGGAGACCATTCGGACAATCTTACCAATGATCCAGGAAGGTCATTATATGACTACCGTGGATCTAAAGGATGCGTACCTTCATATTCCTATCCACAAAGATCATCATCAGTTCCTAAGGTTCGCTTTTCTGGACAAGCATTACCAGTTCGTGGCCCTTCCCTTCGGGTTGGCCACCGCTCCAAGAATTTTCACAAAGGTGCTAGGGTCCCTTTTAGCGGTACTAAGACCGCGGGGCATTGCAGTAGCACCCTCTCTGGACGACCAAGGCTCATACGGATATTGTTCTGGCCTTTCTAAGGTCTCACGGGTGGAAGGTGAACACCAAAAAAAGGTCTCTGTCCCCGCTCACAAGGGTTCCCTTCCTGGGAACATTAATAGACTCGGTAGAAATTAAAATATTTCTGATGGAGGTCAGAAGGTTAAAGCTTCTAAGCACTTGCCGAGCTCTTCATTCTATTCTTCGGCCATCTGTAGCTCAGTGCATGGAGGTAATCGGATTAATGGTAGCAGCAATGGACATAGTCCCTTTTGCTCAAATTCATCTCAGACCACTACAATTGTGCATGCTCAAACAGTGGAATGGGGATTATGCAGATTTGTCTCCTCAAATCCATCTGGACCAGGAAACAAGAGATTCTCTTCTCTGGTGGTTGTCTCAGGATCACCTGTCCGCAGACCGGAGTGGATCATCGTAACGACCGACGCCAGTCTGTTAGGATGGGGCGCAGTCTGGGGCTCCCTGAAAGTTCAGAGCCTATGGTCTCGGGAAGAGTCTCTTCTCCCGATAAACATTTTGGAACTGAGAGCGATATTCAATACGCTCCAGGCATGGCCTCGGCTAGCGACGGCCAAGTTCATCAGATTTCAGTCGGACAACATCACGACTGTAGCATACATCAATCATCAGGGAGGAACAAAGAGTTCCTTAGCGATGAAGGAAGTAACCAAGATAATCAGGTGGGCGGAGGATCACTCTTGCCACCTATCTGCAATTCACATCCCAGGAGTAGACAACTGGGAAGCGGATTTCCAAAGTCGTCAGACTTTTCACCTGGGGGAATAGGAACTCCATCCGTTGGTATTTGCTCAGCTGACTCAGTTTTGGGGCATTCCAGAGTTGGATCTGATGGCGTCCCGCCAGAACACCAAACTTCCCCTTTACGGATCCAGGTCCAGGGATCCCAAGGCGGCATTGATAGATGCTCTAGTAGCGCCTTGGTCCTTCAATCTGGCCTATGTCTTTCCACCTTCTCCCTCGGCTGGTAGCCAGAATCAAACAGGAGAAGGCCTCTGTAATTCTGATAGCACCTGCGTGGCCACACAGGACTTGGTATGCAGACCTAGTGGACATGTCATCTGTTCCACCATGGACACTGCCAATGAGGCAAGATCTTCTAATACAGGGTCCTTTCAAGCATCCAAATCTAGTTTCTCTGCAGCTGACTGCTTGGAGATTGAACCCTTAATTCTATCCAAGCGTGGGTTCTCTGAATCATTCGTAGATACTCTGATCCAAGCTAGAAAACCTGTCACCAGGAAAATTTACTATAAGATATGGCGGAAATATCTTGGTTGGTGTGAATCCAAGGGTTACTCGTGTAGTAAGATTAGGATTCCAAGGATATTGTCTTTTCTCCAAGAAGGATTGGAGAAAGGCTTATCAGCTAGTTCCTTAAAGGGACAGATATCGGCTCTGTCGATCCTTTTACACAAGCGTCTGGCAGCAGTACCAGATGTTCAAGCGTTTGTACGGGCGTTAGTCAGAATCTAGCCTGTCTATAAACCTGTGGCTCCTCCATGGAGTCTAAATTTAGTTCTGTCAGTTCTTCAAGGGGTTCCGTTTGAACCTTTACATTCCATAGATATTAAGTTATTATCTTGGAAAGTTTTGTTTTTGGTAGCTATATCTTCTGCTCGAAGAGTTTCAGAATTGTCTGCTTTGCAGTGTAATTCACCCTATCTGGTGTTACATGCAGATAAGGTAGTTTTACGTACCAAACCTGGTTTTCTTCCTAAAGTTGTTTCTAATAAGAACATTAACCAGGAAATCATTGTTACTTCTCTGTGTCCTAATCCAGCTTCTAAGAAGGAATGGCTTTTACACAATCTTGATGTGGTTCGGGCTTTGAAATTCTATTTACAAGCAACTAAGGATTTCAGACAAACATCATCTTTGTTTGTTGTCTATTCTGGTAAGAGGAGAGGTCAAAAAGCGACGGCTACCTCTCTTTCTGGTTGAAAAGCATCATCCGATTGGCTTATGAGACTGCTGGGCAGCAGCCTCCTGAACGAATTACAGCTCATTCCAACAGAGCTGTGGCTTCCACTTGGGCCTTCAAGAATGAGGCTTCTGTTGAACAGATTTGTAAGGCAGCGACTTGGTCCTCACTGCATACTTTTGCCAAATTTTACAAATTCAATACTTTTGCTTCTTCGGAGGCTATTTTTGGGAGGTTTTGCAAGCAGTGGTGCCTTCCGTTTAGGTTACCTGTCTTGTTCCCTCCCTTCATCGGTGTCTTAAAGCTTTGGTATTGGTATCCCACAAGTAAGGATGAATCCGTGGACTGGATACACCTTGCAAGAGAAAACAGAATTTATGCTTACCTGATAAATTACTTTCTCTTGCGGTGTATCCAGTCCACGGCCCGCCCTGGCAATTAAGTCAGGTTAAATTTTTTTGTTAAACTACAGTTACCACTGCACCCTATGGTTTCTCCTTTTTCTCCTAACCGTCGGTCGAATGACTGGGGGGGCGGAGCCAGAGGGGGAGCTATATGGACAGCTTTGCTGTGTGCTCTCTTTGCCACTTCCTGTAGGGAATGAGAATATCCCACAAGTAAGGATGAATCCGTGAACTGGATACACCGCAAGAGAAAGTAATTTATCAGGTAAGCATAAATTCTGTTTTTTCTTTCAGGCCTGGACTCCATTATTTCTAAAGTTACCGGAGGCAAGGGTGCCTTCCTACCTCAAGATAAGAAGAACAAGTCTAAGGGATGACAATCTTCTAATTTTCGTTGCTTTCGTTCTGACAAATCCCAACGACAACAATCCTCCTCCAAGCCTGAGCAACCTAAGAGTACTTGGAAGCTGGCTCAGTCGAATCTTATAGGGGGCAGACAGTCTCTTTTTTCAGACGCCTGGTTTAAGGATGTACAGGACCCGTGGGTCCTGGAGGTGGTATATCAGGGATATAAGCTTCAAATCTCATCGCCAAGGGGCAGATTCCTTCTCTCGAACAGACCAGAAAAGAGGGATGCTTTTCTAGGGTGTGTTCGGGATCTATCCTCCTTAGGTGGTGGTGTCCCGGTGCCTATCAAAGAAAGAGGTTTGGGGTTTTATTCAAACCTTTTCATGGTCCCAAAGAAGGATGGAACTTTCCGCCCAATTCTGGACCTAAAAAGATTAAGCAAATTTCTCAGTGTTCCTTCCTTCAAGATGGAGACGATAAGGTCCATCCTTTCTTTAGTCAGGAAGGCCAGTTTATGACCACTATAGATCTGAAGAACGCTTACCTTCATGTTCCAATCCACAGGGAACACTTCCTGTTCATTGCCCTTCCGTTCGGCCTAGCTGCTGCTCCAAGAATTTTTACGAAGGTTCTGAGGGCTCTTCTAGCCGTTGCCAGAACTCAGGGTATTACAGTAGCCCCATACTTGGACGATATTCTGGTGCAAGCACAATTCTTTTGTCTTGCAGAAGAATTCTCGGAGTCTCCTCTTCTTCGATCACATGGATGGAAGATGAACTTGGAAAGAGTTCTCTTATCCCAAGTTCCAGGGCGGAATTCCTGGGTACTATAAAAGACTCAATATCCATGAGGATATTTCTAAAAGACCAGAGACGTTGCAAGCTAACTTCAGCATCTCCTGACCTCCTTGAGTCCCTCTGTGGCTCAGTGTATGGAGGTGATTGGTCTCGTGTCCTGCATGGACATCATTCCTTTTGCCAGGTTTTGTCTTAGACCTTTACAACTGTGCATGCTGAGGCAGTGGGGCACGGCGATCATTCAGATCTGTCTCAACAGATTGTATTAAACAGCCGGTCAAGATAATTGCTCTCTTGGTGGCTCTGTCCAGATCATCTGTCCGAGTGACATGCTTCTTAAGACCTGGGAGCTTGTGGCTGTGGACGCAAGCCTATCCGGATGGGGAGCTGTTTGGTGTGCCAGGAAGGCACAGGGGTTGTGGACTCAGGAGGAGTCCTCCCTCCCTATCAATATTTTGGAACTATGGGCAATTTTCAAGGCCTTGAAGGCTTGGCCAATTCTGGGTTCGTCCCAGCTTATCAGATTCCAATCAGACAATATAACCTCGGTGGCTTACATAAACCATCAGGGGGAAACGAGAAGTTACTTGGCGGTGAAGGAAGTATCTCAGATTCTGGAGTGGGCGGAGGCCCACAGCTGTTCGCTGTCAGCGATCCACATTCCGGGTGTGGACATCTGGGAGGCGGATTTTATCAGCAGGTAATCCTTCCATCCAGGAGAATGGGCTCTCCATGCCGAGGTGTTTGCAGAGATATGCAACAAGTGGGGGACAGAGGAGATCTCATGGCGTCCCATCTAAAATACCAAGCTACCCAGGTACGGGTTGAGGGATCCCCAAGCGGATCTAATAGAGGCACTAGTAGTGCCCTGGAGGTTCAAACTCATATCTTTTTCCTCCATTACCGCTTCTTCCTCGAGGGGTGGCCTGCATCAAGCAGGAGCAGGTATCAGAACGTTCTGAGTCTGATACTCAGTTACTAAACCTCCTTCAGTGGAGGAACCCTCCTTTAGATTTAAAATTGAGCATCTACATTTTTTATTAAAGGAGGTTCTGTCTACATTAGAGGTTCCAGAGGCTATACTCCATGAGGAGCCTAAGATCCCTAAATTAGACAGGGTTTACGAAGATAGGAAGGTCCCTCCGACTTTTCCTATGCCAGTTAAGATGGTGACTCTCAATTAGATTTATTGGGCTCCACCCTGAAGGTGGATGGCACTATCTCCACGCTGGCTAAGCATACTACTATCCCTCTGGAGGATAGTTCTTCTTTTAGAGAGCTTATGGTTAAAAAAAAATAGAAACTTTTCTGAGGAAGATGTTTCAACATACAGGGTTTTTATTCCAACCAGCGGCAGCTGTAGTCGCGGTTGCCGGAGCAGCTACCTACTGGTGTGACAGTCTTTCGGAGCTCATTGAGGTGGAGATTTCCCTCGAGGATATTCAGGAGAGAATTAAGGCTCTAAGAATTGCTAAAGGCCGCTGGCTTTGCTGTTCTAGCCCGCCGGCTCTCTGGTTGAAGTCTTGGTCTGTGGATATGACTTCTAAATCCAGACTCATTTCTCTTCCCTTCAAGGGGAAGATTTTATTTGATCCGGGGCTTGACTCCATTATCTCTACGGTTACTGGATACTGGAATAGGCCTAAGGGACTCCAACTGTCTAATTTCCGTTCTTTTCGTGCTGCCATTTTGCAACAACAGCAGTCCTCTTCCAAGTCAGAGCAGCCCAAGAGTACTTGGAAGCCGGCTCACTCGTGAAATAAGTCCAAACAGACTTAAAAGCCCGAGCCGAGAACAAATCGGCATGAAGGGGCAGCCCCCAATCCGGGATCGGTTCGAGTAGGGGGCAGACTGTCTCTTTTTTCAGACGCTTGGTTCCAGGATGTACTGGATCCTTGGGTCCTGGAGGTTGTATCTCAAGAATACAGGATAGGGTTCAAGTCTCATCCGCACAGGTGGAATATTTCTACTATCCAGTCTTTCGACAAGACCAGAAAAGAGGGCTGCCTTCTTAGGTTGTACGGGCTCTCCTCTCTAGGAGTAATTGCCCCGGTACCTACAGCAGAAAGAGGTTTTGGGGTTTTATTCAAATCTTTTTTTGTGGTTTCAAAGGAGGAGGGAACTTTTCATCCAATTCTGGACCTAAAGTGCCTAAACAAGTTTCTGAATGTTCCCTCTTTCAAGATGGAGACAATACGGTCAATTCTGCCTCTGGTACAGGAAGGACAGTTTATAACCACAATAGACCTGAAGGATGCATACCTTCACGTCCCGATTCACAGGGAACATTTTCAGTTCCTGAGGTTTCCTTTTCTGGTTCAGCACATCCAGTTCATATCTCTTCCATTTGGCCTAGCTACTGCTGCAAGGATATTTACAAAGGTTCTGGGGGCACTTCTAGCCGTTGCCAGAACACAAGGTATTGCAGTAGCGCCTTACCTGGACTATATCTTGGTACAGGCACCATATTTTTGTCTAGCGGAAGAACATTCGGAGCCCCTCTGTCTTCTTCGATCACATGGATGGAAGATAAACTTTGAAGAGAGTTCTCTTACTTCTAGTACAAGGGTGAATTTCCTGGGAACTATAATAGACTCCATATCCATGAAAATATTCTTCACAGATCAGAGACGTTGCAAGCTAACTTCTGCAAGTCTTGCCTTCCAGGCCTCCTCGAGACCCTCAGTGGCTCAGTGTATGGAGGTAATCAGACTCATGGTGTCCTGCATGGACATCATTCATCTCAGACCCTTACAACTATGCATGCTGAGACAATGGAACGGCGACCATTCACATCTGTCTCAACAGATTGTGCTGGACAGCCTGTCTAGAGACTCGCTCTCCTAGTGGCTCTGTCCAGATAATCTGTCCCAAGGGACGTGCTTTTCAGGCCGTCTTGGGAGATTGTGACTACGGATGAGATGCCAAGAAGGCACAAGGTCTGTGGATTCTGGAGGTGTCCTCCCTTCCGATCAATATTTTGGAACTCCGGAACCATCTTCAATGCCTTGAATTGGGTTTGTCCCAGTTTATCAGATTCCAATCAGACAATATAACCTTGGTTGCCTATATCAACCATCAAGGGGGATTCGAGAAGATCTTGGCGATGAGAGAAGTATCTCTCTCATACTAGAGTGGGCGGAGACTTACAAATGTACGCTGTCAGCGATCCACATTCCGGGTGTGGACATCTGGGAAGCGGACTTCCTCAGCAGGCAATCCTTTCACCGGGGGGGAATGGTCTCTTCACACCAAGGTGTTTGCAGAGATATGCAGCGAGTGGGGGACGCTGGAGATAGATCTCATGGCATCCCGCCTCAATACCAAGCTACCCAGGTACGGGTCGAGGTTGATGGATCCTAAGGTGGAATTGATAGATGCCCTATCAGTACCATGGAGGTTCAGTCTCATATATTTTTTTCCTCCATTACCGCTTCTCCCTCTTCTCTTCTTCTGATTGCTCCGTCGTGGCCGTGAAGGAAGTGTTTTGCAGATCAGGTGGGGATGTCCTCATCTCCTCAAGTTACCTTGTCGCAGAGATCTGCTGATACAGGCTCTTGATTCTCTGAGGCTGACTGCGTGGAGATTGAAAGCCAAAAGAGGGTTTTCTGAGAGTGTTATCGACACTCTGGTTCAAGCTTGTAAGCCAGTTACTCATATCTACCATAAAGTGTGGAGGACTTACTTGTACTGGTGTGAAGAGTGTGACTTTTTCTGGCATAAGGTTAAGGTTTTTTAATCCTTGCACCTAGGCCCCTTCAGAAATATTTCTGCTGAAAATCAGACAATGGAAGGTACACAACAAGTTTCGAAAATGTTTTCATATACAGATATAGAAGCTGCACGTATTACAACTTTGACAAAAGGGTCAAGGGACTTTTTGAAAGCTACTCCTACTGAAACGGTTACTAAAGATTTTGAAAAGCTGTTTAAGAAAAGAGTTGCTTATGACTTACATGCAACTACCCTGGCAGAGTACCACAGGGTTAAAAGAATCCCTAGAGGACTGAGAATGAGCACACGCCCTACACTGATGAAGGAAAACACATTCTACTGTGAAAATTTTGAACAAATACTAAATAAGTGCTCCATGGACCTTATGGTCTTAACGGTGGATTGCCTGAACACAGAGATTAATGATCAGGATACTAAATTAGCTGCTATGGAAACCGAAATAAAGAATACATTACCCACAGATGAATCCTCTAAATTGCTAAAGGAAGTGAATACCAGAATGGGGGATTTGAAGAAATCAATTGAAGAGCGAAAGCGAACTAAGTTTGCAAGGGATGAAAATGACTACCTGCAAAATCGTGTCTACCGGTGGAAATATGACCCGGAAGGAGCAGGTTGCAGATTCACTTCCAGAGACGTCGCAGCCGCAAGCCCATGAGAGGTGGTAGCAGCTCTGGATCCTCAGACATGTCTTCGGGGGACTCAGAAGTAGACCGCGCAGAGGCGGACGCAAACACCGCGGAAGTAAAAGGCAAATCACAGCGACAACTACAATCAACCAGGGGCAAACAGAAGTGATGGGGGAGCTCGAGATCCCAAGGAGGGAAAAATCTGGTAAAGGTGATAATACTGAGAACACTGTGATTAATATCTCAAACGCGGTTTGTTTGATGCTGAGTTGGATATGCTTAACAAAGGACTCTCTTTCTGTCCGAAAAAGAGACTGTGATTTTTTATTTGTATAGATTTTTCAGAAATTTGAGACTCAAAAGTTTTATGTCGAATTCCTGCTATGGTGTTAATGTGGTTAAAGAGAAAGCAGCCTTTGATTTGGCTCATTTAGGGTTAAAGAAAAAAAGCACTTTCTCTTGTTAAGTGTATCCAGTCCACGGATCATCCATTACTTGTGGGATATTCTCCTTCCCAACAGGAAGTTGCAAGAGGATCACCCACAGCAGAGCTGCTATATAGCTCCTCCCCTCACTGCCATATCCAGTCATTCTCTTGCAACTCTCAACTAAGATGGAGGTCGTAAGAGGACTGTGGTGTTTTATACTTAGTTTATTTCTTCAATCAAAAGTTTGTTATTTTTAAATGGTACCGGAGTGTACTGTTTATCTCAGGCAGTATTTAGAAGAAGAATCTGCCTGCGTTTTCTATGATCTTAGCAGAAGTAACTAAGATCCTTTGCTGTTCTCACATATTCTGAGGAGTGAGGTAACTTCAGAGGGGGAATAGCGTGCAGGTTTTCCTGTAATAAGGTATGTGCAGTTAAAATATTTTTCTAGGGATGGAATTTGCTAGAAAATGCTGCTGATACCGAAGTAATGTAAGTAAAGCCTTAAATGCAGTGATAGCGACTGGTATCAGGCTTATTAATAGAGATTCATACTCTTATAAAAGTGTATTTTAAAACGTTTGCTGGCATGTTTAATCGTTTTTTACATATGTTTGGTGATAAAACTTATTGGGGCCTAGTTTTTCCACATGGCTGGCTTGAATTTTGCCTAGAAACAGTTCCCTGAGGCTTCCCACTGTTGTAATATGAGTGGGAGGGGCCTATTTTGGCGTTTTTTTGCACAGCAAAAATTACAGACACAGACATTCAGCTTCTTCCTGCATGATCCAGGACTTCTCTGAAGGGCTCAAAAGGCTTCAAAAGTCGTATTGAGGGAGGTAAAAAGCCACAGTAGAGCTGTGGCAGTTGTTGTGACTGTTTAAAAAACGTTTTTGTCATTTGTTATTCTGTTTTTGGTATTAAGGGGTTAATCATCCATTTGCAAGTGGGTGCAATGCTCTGCTAACTTATTACATACACTGTAAAAATTTCGTTAGTGTAACTGCATTTTTTCACTGTTATTTCAAAATTTGGGAAAATGTGTGTTTCTTAAAGGCGCAGTAACGTTTTTTTTATATTGCTTGTAAACTTGTTTTAAAGTGTTTTCCAAGCTTGCTAGTCTCATTGCTAGTCTGTTTAAACATGTCTGACACAGAGGAACCTACTTGTTCATTATGTTTGAAAGCCATGGTGGAGCCCCATAGGAGAATGTGTACTAAATGTATTGATTTCACCTTAAACAGTAAAGATCAGTCTTTATCTATAAAAGAATTATCACCAGAGGGTTCTGTCGAGGGGGAAGTTATGCCGACTAACTCTCCCCACGTGTCAGACCCTTCGCCTCCCGCTCAGGGGACGCACGCTAATATGGCGCCAATTACATCAGGGACGCCCATAGCGATTACCTTGCAGGACATGGCTGCAATCATGAATAATACCCTGTCAGAGGTATTGTCTAGATTGCCTGAATTAAGAGGCAAGCGTGATAGCTCTGGGGTTAGGAGAGATACAGAGCGCGTAAATGCTGTTAGAGCCATGTCTGATACTGCGTCACAGTATGCAGACCATGAGGACGGAGAGCTTCAGTCTGTGGGTGGCATCTCTGACTCGGGGAAACCTGATTCAGAGATTTCTAATTTTAAATTTAAGCTTGAGAACCTCCATGTATTGCTTGGGGAGGTATTAGCTGCTCTGAATGACTGTAACACAGTTGCAATTCCAGAGAAATTGTGTAGGCTGGATAGATACTATGCGGTGCCGGTGTGTACTGACGTTTTTCCTATACCTAAAAGGCTTACAGAAATTATTAGCAAGGAGTGGGATAGACCCGGTGTGCACTTTTCCCCACCTCCTATATTTAGAAAAATGTTTCCAATAGATGCCACTACACGGGACTTATGGCAGACGGTCCCTAAGGTGGAGGGAGCAGTTTCTACTTTAGCAAAGCGTACCACTATCCCGGTTGAGGACAGTTGTGCTTTTTCAGATCCAATGGATAAAAAATTGGAGGGTTACCTTAAGAAAATGTTTATTCAACAAGGTTTTATTTTACAGCTCCTTGCATGCATTGCGCCTGTCACTGCTGCGGCAGCATTCTGGTTTGAGGCCCTGGAAGAGGCCATCCAGACAGCTCCATTGAATGAAATTATTGACAAGCTTAGAACGCTTAAGCTAGCTAACTCATTTGTTTCTGATGCCATTGTTCATTTGACTAAACTAACGGCTAAGAATTCCGGATTCGCCATCCAGGCGCGTAGGGCGCTATGGCTTAAATCCTGGTCAGCTGACGTGACTTCAAAGTCTAAATTACTCAATATTCTTTTCAAGGGGCAGACCTTATTCGGGCCTGGCTTGAAGGAAATTATTGCTGACATTACTGGAGGCAAGGGTCATACCCTTCCTCAGGACAGGGCCAAATCAAAGGCCAAACAGTCTAATTTTCGTGCCTTTCGAAATTTCAAGGCAGGAGCAGCATCAACTTCCTCCGCTTGAAAACAAGAGGGAACTGTTGCTCATTCCAGACAGGCCTGGAAACCTAACCAGTCCTGGAACAAGGGCAAGCAGGCCAGAAAGCCTGCTGCTGCCCCCAAGACAGCATCAAGGAACGGCCCCCTATCCGGAAACGGATCTAGTGGGGGGCAGACTTTCTCTCTTCGCCCAGGCGTGGGCAACAGATGTTCAGGATCCCTGGGCGTTGGAGATCATATCTCAGGGATATCTTCTGGACTTCAAAGCTTCTCCTCCACAAGGGAGATTTCATCTTTCAAGGTTATCAGCAAACCAGATAAAGAAAGAGGCATTCCTAAGCTGTGTGCAAGACCTCCTAGTAATGGGAGTGATCCATCCAGTTCCACAGAACAAGGACAGGGATTTTATTCAAATCTGTTTGTGGTTCCCAAGAAAGAGGGAACCTTCAGACCAATCTTGGATCTAAAGATCTTAAACAAATTCCTCAGAGTTCCATCATTCAAAATGGAAACTATTCGGACCATCCTACCCATGATCCAAGAGGGTCAGTACATGACCACAGTGGACTTAAAGGATGCCTACCTTCACATACCGATTCACAAAGATCATCATCGGTTCCTAAGGTTTGCCTTTCTAGACAGGCATTACCAATTTGTAGCTCTTCCCTTCGGGTTGGCCACTGCCCCGAGAATTTTTACAAAGGTTCTTGGCTCACTTCTGGCGGTTCTATGACCGCGAGGCATAGCGGTGGCTCCGTATCTAGACGACATCCTGATACAGGCGTCAAGCTTTCAAATTGCCAAGTCTCATACAGAGATAGTTCTGGCATTTCTGAGGTCGCATGGGTGGAAAGTGAACGTGGAAAAGAGTTCTCTATCACCACTCACAAGAGTCTCCTTCCTAGGGACTCTTATAGATTCTGTAGAGATGAAAATTTACCTGACGGAGTCCAGGTTATCAAAACTTCTAAATGCTTGCCGTGTCCTTCATTCCATTCCACGCCCGTCAGTGGCTCAGTGCATGGAAGTAATCGGCTTAATGGTAACGGCAATGGACATAGTGCCATTTGCGCGCCTGCATCTCAGACCGCTGCAATTATGCATGCTAAGTCAGTGGAATGGGGATTACTCAGATTTGTCCCCTCTACTAAATCTGGATCAAGAGACCAGAGATTCTCTTCTCTGGTGGCTTTCTCTGGTCCATCTGTCCAAGGGTATGACCTTTCGCAGGCCAGATTGGACGATTGTAACAACAGATGCCAGCCTTCTAGGTTGGGGCGCAGTCTGGAACTCCCTGAAGGCTCAGGGATTGTGGACTCAGGAGGAGAAACTCCTCCCAATAAATATTCTGGAGTTAAGAGCAATATTCAAGGCTCTTCTTGAATTCTGAAAGAAAAAAGCGCAAAGAGAGACTCAAGTGCAATAAATAACACAGACGCTGCTGCTCTTAAAAAAATGCACTTACAATGTTTATTAATAATAAAGCAGGTATAAAACAGTTTTCTCCTTCAAGGTAATTAATCCAAATACTCAGCTGCTCCGGTCTGTTTTCACAGCCTTACAATGTCCGCTCCCTTCTGATGTCCACCGGAACTTTCAGTGTAGGGGAAATCCTTGTTGATGGGGCTACGGTAGCCCTGAGAGTCCAAAAAGCAGAGTGTTCTATTCTTAGAACTACGGCTCCTCTGCAGATCCAAAATTCAGTCCTGTGGTACCTCTACGCGTTTCTTCTGCTATCGTGCAGACTTTCTCAAGAGGATGAAGAGTCTAATTCAAGGCTCTTCTAGCTTGGCCTCAGTTAGCAACACTGAGGTTCATCAGATTTCAGTCGGACAACATCACGACTGTGGCTTACATCAACCATCAAGGGGGAACCAGAAGTTCCCTAGCAATGTTAGAAGTCTCAAAGATAATTCGCTGGGCAGAGTCTCACTCTTGCCACCTGTCAGCGATCCACATCCCAGGCGTAGAGAACTGGGAGGCGGATTTTCTATGTCGTCAGACTTTTCATCCGGGGGAGTGGGAACTCCATCCGGAGGTGTTTGCTCAACTGGTCCATCGTTGGGGCAAACCAGAACTGGATCTCATGGCGTCTCGCCAGAACGCCAAGCTTCCTTGTTACGGATTCAGGTCCAGGGACCCGGGAGCAACGCTGATAGATGCTCTAGCAGCTCCTTGGTTCTTCAACCTGCCCTATGTGTTTCCACCATTTCCTCTGCTCCCTCGACTGATTGCCAAAATCAAACAGGAGAGAGCATCGGTGATTCTGATAGCGCCTGCATGGCCACGCAGGACCTGGTATGCAGACCTAGTGGACATGTCATCTCTTCCACCATGGACTCTGCCTCTGAGGCAGGACCTTCTAATACAAGGTCCTTTCAATCATACAAATCTAATTTCTCTGAGACTGACTGCATGGAGATTGAACACTTGATTCTATCAAGGCGTGGCTTCTCCGAGTCAGTCATTGATACCTTAATACAGGCTCTGAAGCCTGTCACCAGGAAAATCTACCATAAGATATGGCGTAAATATCTTTATTGGTGTGAATCCAAGAGTTACTCATGGAGTAAGGTTAGGATTCCTAGGATATTGTCCTTTCTCCAAGAGGGTTTGGACAAAGGCTTATCAGCTAGTTCTTTAAAAGGACAGATCTCTGCTCTGTCTGTTCTTTTGCACAAGTGTCTGGCAGAAGTTCCAGACGTCCAGGCATTTTGTCAGGCTTTGGTTAGGATTAAGCCTGTGTTTAAAACTGTTGCTCCCCCGTGGAGCTTAAACTTGGTTCTTAAAGTTCTTCAGGGAGTTCTGTTTGAACCCCTTCATTCCATTGATATTAAACTTTTATCTTGGAAAGTTCTGTTTTTGATGGCTATTTCCTCGGCTCGAAGAGTCTCTGAGTTATCTGCCTTACATTGTGATTCTCCTTATCTGATTTTTCATTCAGACAAGGTAGTTCTGCGTACCAAACCTGGGTTTTTACCTAAGGTGGTTTCTAACAGGAATATCAATCAAGAGATTGTTGTTCCATCATTGTGTCCTAATCCTTCTTCAAAGAAGGAACGTCTTTTGCATAATCTGGACGTAGTCCGTTCCTTGAAGTTTTACTTACAGGCTACTAAAGATTTTCGTCAAACATCTGCCCTGTTTGTCGTTTACTCTGGACAGAGGAGAGGTCAAAAAGCTTCGGCAACCTCTCTCTCCTTTTGGCTTCGGAGCATAATACGCTTAGCCTATGAGACTGCTGGACAGCAGCCCCCTGAAAGGATTACAGCTCATTCTACTAGAGCTGTGGCTTCCACCTGGGCCTTTAAAAATGAGGCCTCTGTTGAACAGATTTGCAAGGCTGCAACTTGGTCTTCGCTTCACACCTTTTCAAAATTTTACAAATTTGACACTTTTGCTTCGTCGGAGGCTGTTTTTGGGAGAAAGGTTCTACAGGCAGTGGTTCCTTCCATTTAAATTCCTGCCTTGTCCCTCCCATCATCCGTGTCCTATAGCTTTGGTATTGGTATCCCACAAGTAATGGATGATCCGTGGACTGGATACACTTAACAAGAAAAAACATAATTTATGCTTACCTGATAAATTTATTTCTCTTGTAGTGTATCCAGTCCACGGCCCGCCCTGTCCTTTTAAGGCAGGTCTAAATTTTAATTAAACTACAGTCACCACTGCACCCTATGGTTTCTCCTTTCTCGTCTTGATTCGGTCGAATGACTGGATATGGCAGTGAGGGGAGGAGCTATATAGCAGCTCTGCTGTGGGTGATCCTCTTGCAACTTCCTGTTGGGAAGGAGAATATCCCACAAGTAATGGATGATCCGTGGACTGGATACACTACAAGAGAAATAAATTTATCAGGTAAGCATAAATTATGTTTTTTTTGCCTCCACAGAATAACCATAGCGTGGAAACTTACATTAACTTAGTTAAAAGGGATATTGCTAAGTTACAGGATAAAGTCTCTAAGAGTAAATTGCCTGCTAATGGGATGTTAACACATAAAATGTCTGGTAATCAAAATTGGCTTAATAAAAATCAAAAAAGTAACTTTACTGTGAATGATGTAGTAGCCATTAATTCTTTAAGGTCTAGAAAGGATGTCATTTTAAAAAGTGCCGATAAAGGCGGAGCTATAATAGCTCTAGATAAAGAATACTACGTTAAAGAAATTCAACAACAATTGAAAGATCCTCAGGTGTACAAAAAGTTGGCAAGCAATCCTGTATTTGTAATTCAGAAAGAACTAAATAGTATTTGCCAGAAAGCCTTGAAATCTGGTTTAATTAATAAAAATCTTTACAGCTTTTTGTATGTTGAACATCCTTGCACTCCAGTGCTGTATACTTTGCCGAAAGTACATAAAAAATTTAAAAAAAAAACCAGGCCGGCCCATTGTTGCAAGTACAGAATCAGTCCTCACCAATGTGTCCATTTTTTTAGACCGGATATTGGGACCATTTGTAGAAATGTCAAATTCTTTTCTCAAAGATACAGGTGATTTTCTTAGAAAGGTTGACACATTGGATTTGGTAACTGATAAATATATTCTTTATAGCCTAGACGTGGAGAGCCTATATACCTCTATCTCTCATGAAAGTGGCATGGGAGCGGTTGATATGGTATTGGGTTTGGATGGAAATTATTCTAAAGCTCAAACCCACTTCCTATTGCAATTATTGGAATTAATTCTGTACTGCAATTTCTTTCTATTTGAGGATGAGTTTTTCTTGCAGGTTCAGGGAACCACCATGGGGTCCAACGTCGCCCCCAATTATGCTAACATTTTTATGAATGTTTTTGAAGAGAAATTTGTTTTCACCAATCCTGGGTTTCATCGGTATGGCGCCTGTTGGTGGCGCTATATCGATGACATCTTTGGTATTTGGTGGGGCGACGTTGGATCCCTAGTTGCATTTGTAACTGAGCTTAATGGGGCCCTGGGTAAGATAAAATTTAAATTAACATGGAGTGAAAGTGACATCACGTTTCTAGATACTAAAGTAATGAAAAAGGGTAAAGAATTAAAGATTGATCTGTTCAGAAAAGATACAGACAGGAATAGTCTTCTTCACTTTGATAGTGCTCACCCAATATCTCTTTTAAAGGCCCATCCCCGTAGCCAATTTTTAAGAGTACGCATAATTGTCACTGATGACGATTTATTAGAATTAAGGTTTAAAGAAATGAAATCTAGATTTCTAAAGAGGGGTTATCCCTCTGAATTAATTGACACAGAAATTAAATATGCTTTATCAGTTCCAAGAGAGACTTTGTTGAGTCCAAAGAAAAAGGAAAGTAAAAAAGATGATCGTTTAATTTTTGTGTCAGAATTTAATTCACAATCGGCCCAAATCCAATGCATTATTAAAAAGCATTGGTCTGTTTTGACAGAACGTAAGCCCGAAATTAAAGAATTTGGTAATTTCCCTATGCCTGCCTACAAGCAAGGCTTAAACCTTAAACAACAGTTGGTACATGCTGATGTAGGCTCTAATATCAAAATAAAACAACAATATATTTCCTTTAAGACTGAGGGATGTTATCCATGTTTAAACTGTTCATGTTGTAATAACATGATCAAAGGGCCTGATTTTCACCATCCAGCCACAGGGAAGACATTTAAAATTAGAGGTTATCACACATGTAAGTCAACCTTTGTAATCTATTTAATTAAATGTCCCTGTGGTAGGAGTTACATTGGTGAAACGACCAGGATCATTAAGGACAGGATAATAGAGCATAAAAGTAACATTCAAACGAAAAACATCAAAGCGCCTGTAGCGCAACATTTTGTGGAAAAGGGACATTCAATAGGACAATTGAGGTTCCAAATAATTGAAAAAGTATCATTGCCACGTAGGTTAGGGAATAGGGAACGCTTATTAAAACAAAGAGAATGTTTTTGGATATGGAAATTAGATACAATGGAACCTAAAGGTTTAAATAGAAATTTAGATATGTCTGTATTCTTATAAATGGCATGTTTATATATATCTGTATTTTGTAGCATTTTTTGGATTTTATTATTAATACATTGTTAAATTGATAAGTGTTAAACTTAGGTTATAAGGTAACTGTATTGTGGTAGATTAAGGGTTAATATGGATTTGTATCTTGAGCACCACCTTGTGGTGGATGGGTATAAATAGAATCTATGTCATTATGCACTTTAGCTTGACTAAGGTAGCAATACCGAAACGTTGCTGCATTTGTTGTTGTGTTAAACAATAAGTACTTTGTTTGCTGCTACTCTGCTTGGATTCTTTGATAAGGTTAACGTTGCCAGAATTTTAGCTTTTTCTTCATAAATGGAAAGTGTCAACAGCTGCATTCATTACTTTTGGAAAATAAGAACCTGGCCACCAGGAGGAGGCAAAGACACCCCAGCCAAAGGCTTTATTAATCATCCCACTTCCCTCACCCCCCCAGTCATTCTCTGCATTTTGTCCCAGGAGGTTGGCAGAGAAGTGTTAGAAGTTTGTTTTCGTCTCATATGGAGGGTAGTACTCTTCGTCATGGGACGGGAGTTTTAAGTAATCCTGTCAGTCTCTCAGTGAAGGCTTGGATGAAGGTTAGAGTCCGGAGATGCAGGAAGAGTCTTTCTGTGAAGCATCCCGACTCATTTTAACAACTCCACAAGCATTCGCTGCCTGCGTTCTTCTCTTAAGTCCATGGCGGAGGCGAGGCTACTATCCGTCACACTTGAAGGGCCGTGTTCCTGTTCCACGGTGTGGATTCCGGTAAGATCGTTTCATTTTACTTCTTCATGATTGTACTGTAAGTCATTTGTTCATGCAAACTCACATATAAAATACAGGATCTCAGGGGGGTTTTTAATCAGGTTTTTTATGTGTTTCAATCTGCTTATGTGTAGTGTTAACTGGCCTCATGGCTTTTTGGAATATAACGGACTTTCGAAGTGACGCGACAATACGGTTGGGCACACTTTTTTGGACTGTACGGTTCACCTTGTGACCGGGCGTGTTTATGTTCTGGTCTCCCATTTCCGCATTCCTGACTGTGTGGTGATGGAGAATTCTAGTCTGGTTCATAGGAGGTGGTGAGTGCCCCAGCCATTGTGGGTGTCAGGTGCCGTTTAAATTGTTTTATATATAGTCCATTTTTTGATATCCTTTATCCAGTGATGGAGGATGCTGATGTTGAGATTGTTCAACTTTCTGATTCAGATTCTTCGTCCTGTGACGAATGCGAATTGGCCCCATTGACTCAGGTCAGTCAATTATGTTCTTTAGGTCGTCCTAGAGCGCCTTGTTCCTCGGGCTCGGGGATTCAAGGGACTGCTGAGCCATCCGCCTCGGGGGGCCCTGTCCTGCAGGGGTCAAGTTCCCTACTGCTCCCTACTACTACTACACATGCGGGTAACCCAGGTTATGTTTTTTCCTCCTCCGAGGGTGGATTGTTCCCCCTGGAGGTTGTGGCATGTTTTCACTTTTACATACTTTTGGAGCTTGCTCGTCTACAAAGTCCAGATGTTTATTTGCCTTTGTGCTAGTGGCCGATTGCCCCAGGTCACAGGAGGCCATGTGCTGTTCCTAAATGTTGTGCTTTTCGTTACAGGCTGACTTGCGTTTGTGTTCTACTCAGACACGTTTTTGAGCTGTTTTGGGACCCTATCCTTCTCGGCTATGGGACTCCGTCTCCTCCTTCGAATGGCTCACCTCGTTAGACATGGGGGGATGACGTTATCTCCTTAAAGTCTTGTTATCGAGATCCTTCCCATTTTTGTTGGAGGAACAGGGTTTCAGTTAGGCTGGTCCTGTGGATCTTTCTGTTCTTCTTGGGCGTTAACCCTCGGGTTGCCTGTCATTTTATTTTATCCAGTTAGGATGAATTTTATTTTTCATACTATGTTTCCTCGCTGTTTACTTCTACGGAAGTTGTTCGGGACACGTTAGTCCCATGTTTACTTCTACGGAAGTTGTTCGGGACATATTAGTCCCATGTTTGTCTGTTTTTTCTTCCTCCCTCTCTGAGGACAGTTTTAGCCAGCTGGCAGTTATGACCCTGGTTGAAGGCTGGTCCTGCTTGAGTTCAGATCTTCTGTCTCGCGGCTTATTCTGACAGGTGGCGCCTATTATACCTTGCTGGTCAGGTTGAGGTGCCGAGTGCTCTCAATATTATTTGTTTCTTGTTATTTGTTTTACAAGTTTCAGCTAAGCATTCTCAAGAGGACTTGCGGGTCTGTGCATCTCTCTGGATTGTTTCAGTCCTTAAATAGCCGTGTCTCTGGTGACTGAGTTAGTGAATTTTGCTGCGTCACTCTCTGTTGCTTCCAATACCCTTGAAACCTAAAGTATTCCTTCCTACGTAGTGGGAAGGTTAGAGGGTTTAGCGCCTCTTTTCCGCCGGTCGGGCGGTGTTGCCTTTAGGAGGCCCTTTGAGACTTGTTCCTTTAGTGGTTCTCTTCTTCATTGAGTCCTTCTTGGACTTTGTCCGTTTAGCCTTGTGGATTGGGTCACCTTCGGGGGACTTGGATTCCCTTCTGGAGTTGGTTGTTCCTTTTTCGGGACATTAGACAGGGAGGTCTTTTTGGATTCCGGTTAGGGGTCCTTCCCCGGTTTTGGGAATGCTCTGCATCTCCTTTTTGGGATAGAAGAGGTCCTAGTGGTTTTCCACTCATATGGTTCAGGTATTGCCATCCAGATGGCATCCAAACCCATGTTTTACTGTCCTCTGACTTCGAATCTGAGGTGATGTGGAGGCTTGCTGTAGCTCTGTTCGGTTTACTTGTCCTCACTGTTCCCCTTGTGTCTGGAGCTCGTGGCTAGCTGGACGGCTAGCTCAGCATATGTTCTGTGGCTACTCTGTACTGTAGCAAACCGAGGGTTGCTAGTTCAATCCCCGGCGAGGTCTACTCAGCCTTTCCTTCTTTCGAGGTTGATAAATTGAGCAGCGCCTGATGTCCCTTAAGGGGGATTAGCCACGCTTTTCAAGCAAAATCATGTTAATGTTGCTTGTCCGCCTGTTAGCTCTAGTGTCCTTTTATGGCCTTGGGAGGCCTTGGCTCTTTGGAGTGTTGGGCTCCTGCAAGGGGTGGTCTCCTCCCTTTGGGTCGGGACTTGCAAGGGCTTCTTGGTCTTGTTTTCCGGGTTATTCTGGATTTTTCCCTGGGAGGTCTGCTTTTTTTATATCAGACGAGGGATTTATGTTCCTGGAAGATTGTTTAATCTAAACATTGGTAGGGCCCGGGCTTCTTGACTTGATCTTCCGGTTGTCAGGGGATTTACTCTGCGTTTTCTCTTTGAGGATCCCGCAGTGGGATGTTACCGGACCTTATGATCCTAGGACTGGCCTGGGGGTTCCAGTTTCCGGGGTACTTGGGCTTAGCCCTTGTTCTGGCTGTTCTGTTTTACAACTTGGCCAGATTTACTGAAGCCAGCGTTTCTTGGGGCTTGTCTTGTGCCGGACGGTTTGCGGTTGCTCAGCTGTCACTCTTGCGCCTGGTATGTGTGCTAGCACGATGGTGTTTAAAGGGGTTCTTTCCATGTTCGTCAGTGACGTGGCCTTGTGTTCTCTCGGTTCTTCCTACGACTTTGTGTCCTATGGGCAGGTGTTTATCGATGCTCTCCTCTTCAGGGGGCTCGTCCTCCTTACGGATGTGTGGTTCCCTTTTTTTAGGGGCCTCTCCTGTGTTGGGGAGGTTGGAAAAGATGTTTTATCTGGTTCGGGGATTGGTCTGCTCTTTGAGTTGTTCCTTTCCATCTGGGGAGCTGCTGGCTCCGCATTGAGACTTTAGTTGGGTGGTTTTGCTAGATCTTCTTGTGTCTAACGCCTGCTCGATTGTCTCTAGGTTGAAGTGGCTGTGTCCATTCTTCCGCCCTTTTGGGGGCCGGTCTTGGGGTTCCTTTCTGTTCCCTTGCTTACAGATCTGCCGTTGCTTGGACCTCTCCCCCTTTGAGATCTATGAGTAGGCCTGGAGTGTGTCCTTTGTCTTGGAAGTTGGGCAATCTGCTGTTTTGTTCGGCCGTTTTTTCCTTACGGATAATGTTTTCTCTGTGTCTTCCTACGGATGGCAGCGTGTTACTGGACTCAGATGTTTATCTTTCTGAGTTTTCTACTTTAATTAATTTTTCTGTTTGCTCAGTCTCTGAGTTCTGACGTTTTGAGGACTTTGTCTTCAGCTGTCTTTTTTGGTGCTGTTGCACAATGTTTGGGAGATGTTTCTTCTCGATGATGCTCGGTTGCTCCTTGTGGGTTGGGCATTGTCTCCCCTTGTTCTCGTGATCCATTCGGGTCTCTGTGGACTTGGCCTTCTTTTGAAGGAGGTTTTTCCTTTATTGGATCTTGCTGTACCTTTTGGGTATCCCTTTGGCTCACCCTTGTTCTCTCCCTTTTGGTGATTTTGGTACTGTACTAGTAAGGGTTGTGTGGGGACTGACTGCTGGGCGACGGTTCTCCTGGAGCAGTGTTGGCTTAGTGAGTCTGCTTTGCGGTCTCTAGTTAAGCTTTCAGACTATCTGCGGGTCAGTATCTTTGGGGCCTTTTCCTTCTAGTTTTTTTGCCCGGCTCAGACTAAGCGGGGTTTGGTTCTGTTGTGGTTTTTTCAGGCCTGGTGCCCTCAGAATGGGCCGCCTATTGTACCCTTCTGTTTTTGCATTCAGTGACCTCTATAGCTTGGGTATTGTTTTCCCAAAGTAATGAATGCAGCTGTGGACTCTCTGCATTTATGAATAAAAACTTAATTTATGGTTACCTGATCATTTTCATTTCTTCAGATGGAAAGAGTCCACAGTTCCCCAGCCATATTTATTCTGCGGGGCGTCTCTTATTTTTTATTCTTTTCACTTTTTCACCCTGGTATTTCTTCTACTGTTCCTTGTTCTTCCGCAGAATGACTGGGGGATTAGGGAAGTGGTAGGAGTATTTACGCCTTTGGCTGGGGTGCCTTAGCCTCCTCCTAGTGGCCAGGTTCTTATTTCCCAAAAGTAATGAATGCAGCTGTGGACTCTTCATCTGAAGAAAAGAAAATTATCAGGTAAGCATAATTTAAGTTTTCTCCAGGATGGACTGGAGAAGGGCCTTTCTGCTAGTTCCCTGAAGGGACAAATATCGGCCCTGTCGGTGTTACTGCACAAAAGATTGTCTGAGCTTCCGGATGTGCAGTCCTTTGTTAAGGCTCTGGCTAGGATCAGACCCGTGTTTAAATATGGGGCTCTGCCTTGGAGCCTCAATCTTGTTCTTAGTGTTTTGCAGCAGGCTCCGTTTGAGCCTATGCATATGGTTGACATTAAATTGTTATCTTGAAAGGTTCTTTTTTTTGTTGGCTATTGCCTCTGCGCGCAGAGTTTCTGAGATTTCTGCCCCCCTTATCTTGTTTTTCATGCTAATAAGGAGGTTTTACGCACTAAACTATGGTTTTTCCCTAAAGTGTTGTCGAATTCTAACATTAATCAAGAAATTGTTGTTCCTTGTGTCCTAATCCTCCTTCAGCGAAGGAACATTTGCTTCACAACCTAGATGTGGTTCGTGCCTTGAAGTTCTATCTTCAGGCTACTAAGGAATTCAGACAATCTTCCTCTTTGTCATCTATACGGGGAAGCGTAAGGGGCAGAAGGCTACTACGACTTTCCTATCCTTCTTGTTGAGGAGTGTCATCCACTTAGCTTATGAGACAGTGGGACGACAGCCTCCTGAGAGGATAACGGCTCATTCCACTAGAGCAGTGGCTTGCTCTTGGGAAGCCTCAATGGATTAGTTTTGTAAGGCGGCTACCTGGTCCTCCCTTTCACACTTTTTCTAAATTTTACAAGTTTGATGTGTTTGCTTCGGCTGAAGCAGCTTTCGGAGAAACGTTTTGCAGGCTGTGGTGCCCTTAGAATAGGGTCCGCCTCTTTCTTCTCTTCCCTCCCGTTATTCATTCAGTGTCCTCTGGAGCTTGGGTATAGTTTTCTCATCAGTAAGGAATGAAGTCGTGGATTCTCCCTGCCTTATGGAAGGAAAACGTAATTTTTGCTTACCAGATAAATTCCTTTCCTTCCTGGCAGGGAGAGTCCACGACCCCGCCCGTAATTTATTTTTTTGATAGGAGACTCCCTTTTTATATTATTTCTTCTGGCACCTTTTTATACCCTGATGTTTCTCCTACTTTTCCTTGTTCCCTCAGCAGAATGACTGGGAGATAGGGAAAGTGGGATATTTAATCCTTTGGCTGGGGTGTCTTTGCCTCCTCCTAGTGGCCGGGTGTTTCCCAACAGTGAGGATTGAAGTAGTGGACTCTCCCTGCCAGGAAGGAAAGGAATTTATCTGGTAATCATACATTATGTTTTAGTGTAGAGATTTCAACTTCCCACCCCTAATCCCTCTCAAACAGCTCAGTCTGCCAGTATGAAGATATAAGTTTCTTTCATGTAATTGGCAAGAGTCCATGAGCTAGTGACGTATGGGATATACATTCCTACCAGGAGGGAGCAAAGTTTCCCAAACCACAAAATGCCTATAAATACACCTTCCACTACACTCATACATTAGTTTTACATAATTTGTCTCCTTTGGAGGTACGGAAGTGAGATGTGCTTGATTTCTTCTATGATAGGCGCTTCTAAGCATTTTGAAGCCCAATTCCTCTCAGAGTACAGTGTTTGTCAGAGGGATGTGAAGGGAGTATTGCCTGATTTTATGGTTTCACCCATGGGAAATATATTCAAAGGCTCTTTGTAATCGGTTGCAGGGATTTATCCCATACCTCCCTTTTTAGATCGACATTATACTCCTATACCATTACCTCTGCTGATATTTTTCAGTACTGGTTTGGCTGTCTGCTTTATGTGGATGGGTGTCTTCTGGTAAGCATGTATCATTTTTTTAAGACACTCTCAGCTATGTTTGGCACTTTATATTATATTTTAAAGTTTTAAATATGTGTTTACTTATACATAGACCTGACTCATGACAAATATATTTTCCTTTTTCGCAGACTGTCAGTTTCAGTATGTAAATTATGTTTGGGAAGTTTATTTTAATTTTCTCTTGTACGGTGTATCCAGTGCACGGATCATCCATTACTTGTGGGATATTCTCCTCCCCAACAGGGAGCTGCAAGAGGATCACCCACAGCAGAGCTGTCTATATAGCTCCTCCCCCAACGGCCACTCCCCAGTCATTCTCTTGCAGCTCTCGACATGGGTAGTTGCTAGAGAGATGTGGTGCATTAATGTAGTTTATCTTCAATCAAAAGTTTATTATTTTCAAATGGTACCGGAGTTGTACTATTTTAGCCTCAGGCAGAAAGTTGAAGAAGAGTCTGAGGTTTTTGATGATCTTAGCAGTTTGTAACTAAGATCCACTGCTGTTCTCACACATAACTCCACTGCTGTTCTCACACATAAGAGATGAGTAACTTCAGCTGGGGGAATGGCGTGCAGGGTCTCCTGCTCTGAGGTATATGCAGTTAAAAAATTTCTAGAGAGAGGATAAGCTAGAAAATGCTGACAGTACCTGATTTATTTAAGGTAAGCCTGATTACAGTGATTGGTATCATGCTTGCTGTAAAGGGTAATATTTTTGTTATTTACTCTCATTACTGAATAGATATAAGGTTTGCTTGATGTATATAACCGTTTATTACAAATGGTGATACAACTTTATTCTGTGGCCCAGTTTTTCCACATGGCTGACTAGATTTTGCCTAGGGATAGTTTTTTATGGCCCTCTCACTGTGAGTACAGGTTGGGAGGGGCCTAATTTCAGGCCTAAATCGTGCAGTAGTTTTTGCAGCTTGAGACTTCCAGCTTCCCTGAAGGAGTCCACTGAACATATAGGACCTCTCTAAAGGGTTTTTGTGCCTTCCAAAGTCGTTGTATGGGCAGGTAGGAGCTACAGCAGAGCTGTGGCAGTTGGTTGTGACTGTTTAAAAACGTTTATATCGTTGTTTTTTTATCCGGTTTTGAAACTAAGGGGTTAATCATCCATTTGCAAGTGGGTGCAATGCTATTTCAGTCTATTATACACACTGTACTCCCTTTTTCACTGTTTTGCAGTTTTCTGTGATTGTTTTTTTCTTTTAAAGGCACAGTACCGTTTTTATTTTTTGCTTGTTCAGTTATTAAAGTGTTTTCCAAGCTTGCTGGTCTCATTACTAGTCTGTTTAAACATGTCTGACATAGAGAAAATTCATTGTTCATTATGTTTAGAAGCCATTGTGGAACCCCCTCTTAGAATGTGTACCAAATGCACTGATTTTACTATAAGCTATAAAGATCATATTCTGGCTTTAAAAGATTTATCACCAGAGGAAACTGACAAGGGGTAAGTTATGCCGACTAACTCTCCCCACGTGTCAGAACCTATGACTCCCGCTCAAGGGACGCCCGCTCTAGAGGCGCCAAGTACATCTAGCGCGCCCATAGCGTTTACCTTACAAGACATGGCGGCAGTTATGGATCATACCCTTACAGCGGTATTGTCCAAACTACCAGGGTTACAAGGTAAGCGAGACAGCTCTGGGACTAGGAAAAATACAGAGCACTCTGAAGCTTTAGTAGCTATGTCTGATATTCCCTTACAATATGCAGAAGCTAGGAAGGAGAGCTTCTATCTGTGGGTGATTTTTCTGACTCAGGGAAGATAATTCAACCTGATTCTGATATGTCTACATTTAAATTTAAGCTTGAACACCTCCGCGTGTTGCTCAGGGAGGTTTTAGCTGCTCTGAATGACTGTGACACCATTATGGTCCCAGAGAAATTGTGTAGATTGGATAAATACTATGCAGTGCCTGTTTACACTGATGTTTTTCCAATACCTAAGAGGTTTTCAGAAATTATTACTAAGGAATGGGATAGACCAGGTGTACCATTCTCTCCCCCTCCTGTTTTTAAAAATGTTTCCCATAGATGCCGCTACACGGGACCTATGGCAAACGGTCCCTAAGGTGGAGGGAGCAGTCTCTACCCTAGCGAAGCGTACAACTATCCCAGTCGAGGACAGTTGTGCTTTCCTAGATCCAATGGATAAAAAGTTAGAGGGTTACCTTAAGAAAATGTTTATTCAACAGGGTTTTATTCTCCAGCCTCTTGCATGCATTGCCCCTGTCAGTATATTTATGAAAATCTTAGCAGTATTCTCCAAACAATGTGTGAGTATTTGGCAGGGAATATATTTAACAATCTTCCTTTAGACTAAACCCACAATCAATATACTTCTACTAAGACAACAAATAAAATTAGCATAAATACCTGAACTCTTTTATTTAGTTAATATCCATGAACATTTTTGAAATATATTTGCAATAAAAGAAATATGAAATAAATTTATATGCGTTTGAAAACCGACTATTAAGATATGCTATCCTTCTTACAAAACCCAGAAAAATATACCTTCACAATTCAGTCTTTTATTTATTTAACACAATGGGACTAAAAACCTTTAACATCCAAGCAATACAATTCTAAACAGTGTTTATAAAACAATAGGATAATATATATATTCTGCTATTTAACTGCAATTTATCCTAATACAAAAATAAACTGACAATATCAGAACTTGCATAGATGAGTTACTTGGTCAATCAGACGCAGATTTAAACAATATATATATAGGCTGTGAAATGCTAACTTAAAAAAAAAAAAAACACTGCTTCTATAAATCTATTAAATACAAATTAACTATGCATATAACTTATCTTACAAAACCTTGAATACGTTACCAAAGTAAAAAGCAGTCGATATCCAATATTCCTTGGTAGGAATTATTTTACCTCAGATCACCAATAAGTGTATATCGCAATCAATGAGAAAGGTAGATTAGCTTCGCTCAAGTAAAATGGTATCTCACGCCCAGCAGGAACCAGTTACAAGTTTTAGCTTCAGCAGAAAATCTCCTTTTCTCTCTATTGCATTCACTTTTTATTTGGTTTTCCATCATTGGTAAATTGTGGGTGGCCCTGCGGGAGCTGACCTTCCCATTGGTTATCTGGGAAGTCTAAATCGGATTGGCCCTTGGAAATTTCATTTTTAACAGCCAGAAAGAACCTTCTGGCTGTAGTTCTCGCAACATAACACCGGGTGGCAGCATTACAATTAGACAGTACAAATAAATGCAGCATGACAAAGAAATACAGTTATATATTAAAACATCTTTCTTTAAAATGTATAATAACTGCCATAATTTCTTGCACCAGTCTCTCCCAATATCAATTATAGGTGAAGCGGCATCAGATTAATTTCCTGATCGTTTTGATATGAAACATCAAATACATCTAGCATTATATTTTAAAAGATGTATTTGAAACGTTATAAACATTTATTGCACATTCATATGATATGATATTTCATTTCATGCCGGCATTCCATCTGAAATAAAGTAATAAGTGTGATTAATTATTTCTTTCCAGGTCCACAAATATTTATTTAAAAACACAGAGGCTAAGTAAGATCTTTTATGTTTTCAAAACATATATATCATTTCTATGTATATCTGAATTTATTTCCTATATAAATATCCCCTGCAGCAATTATCTATTTAATACAATGTGCTTAATTTCAATATATATATCATGAATCATTCTAAACCTACATGGAAAACTGGCATTGTTCTCCTTGTAAAATGTATTTAATTTTATTTGTGTCACCTTCCCCCAAGATGGGGGTTTGCAGTACGTCTTCAAATAGAGATTCAGTGAGATAGAACTGTTGTATCACACGTGTCAAATTCCAAAGGGGTCCTTGAACACATTCTTTTCTCACCTCACCAAATGTTCTGAAGTTATAAAAATCTGCATATATAGTCAAATGAATAGGGTTACTGAGCTATTTCCTTTAAAAAAGAAATGTTTGTGTGTTTTACACTACAGGGGTCATGCTTCAAAAGGCTCTGCTGATCGTCAATCCTGATAGACGTGTATTAGAAGCTGTGTTCAACAAACTCATGTTCAATTAATCCTGAGGTCTTATCTAACATATACAGTGTATAAAATATACATATATATATATACATATATATGTACACATATGTAATATTCATCACAATATTCATATACTCTGACACCCCTGTCACTGCTGCTGCGGCCTTCTGGTTTGAGTCTCTGGAAGAGGCTCTACAGGTAGAAACCCCATTGGATGATATACTTGACAAGCTTAAAGCTCTTAAGCTAGCCAATTCATTTGTTTCTGACGCCGTTGTTCATTTAACCAAACTAACGGCTAAGAACTCAGGTTTTGCTATTCAAGCGCGTAGGGCGTTATGGCTTAAATCCTGGTCAGCTGACGTTACTTCAAAGTCTAAGCTTTTCAATATTCCCTTCAAGGGACAGACCCTATTCGGGCCCGGACTAAAGGAGATCATTTCTGATATTACTGGAGGAAAAGGTCACGCCCTTCCTCAGGATAGGTCCAACAAATTAAGGACCAAACAGACTAATTTTCGTGCCTTTCGAAACTTCAAGACTGGCGCAGCATCAACTTCCTCTAATACTAAACAAGAGGGAAATTTTGCCTAGTCCAAGCCGGTCTGGAGACCTAACCAGGCTTGGAACAAAGGAAGGCAGGCCAAAAAGCCTGCTGCTGCCTCTAAGACAGCATGAAGGATTAGCCCCCGATCCGGTAACGGATCTAGTAGGGGGCAGACTTTCTCTCTTCGCCCAGGATCCCTGGGTGTTGGAAATTGTGTCCCAGGGGTATCTTCTGGACTTCAAAGCTTCTTCCCCAAAAGGAAGATTTCACCTCTCACAATTATCTGCAAACCAGATAAAGAGAGAGGCATTCTTACATTGTGTTAAAGACCTCCTAGTTATGGGAGTGATCCACCCAGTTCCAAAGGAGGAACAGGGGCAAGGCTTCTATTCAAATCTATTTGTGGTTCCCAAGAAAGAGGGAACCTTCAGACCAATCTTAGATCTCAAGAGCCTAAACAAATTTCTCAGGGTCACATCCTTCAAAATGGAGACTATTCGAACCATCCTACCTATGATCAAGGAGGGTCAATATATGACTACCGTGGACTTAAAGGATGCTTATCTTCACATTCCGATATACAGAGATCATCATCGGTTTCTCAGGTTCGCCTTCCTAGACAGGCATTACCAGTTTGTAGCTCTTCCCTTCGGGTTAGCTACGGCACCAAGAATCTTTACAAAGGTTCTGGGGTCACTTCTAGCGGTCCTAAGGCCGCGGGGTATAGCAGTAGCCCCTTACCTAGACGACATTCTGATACAGGCGTTGAATTTTCAAATTGCCAAGTCACATACGGACATTGTTCTGGCATTTCTGAGGTCTCATGGGTGTAAAATGAACGAAGAAAAGAGTTCTCTGTCCCCTCTCACAAGAGTTTCCTTCCTGGGAACTCTGATAGATTCTGTAGAAATGAAGATTTACCTGACAGAGGCCAGGTTGTCAAAACTTCTAAATTCCTGCCGTGTTCTTTATTCCACTTCTCGCCCTTCAGTGGCTCAGTGTATGGAAGTAATCGGCTTAATGGTAGCGGCAATGGACATAGTGCCATTTGCCCGCCTACATCTCAGACCGCTGCAACTCTGCATGCTCGGTCAGTGGAATGGGGATTACACAGATTTGTCCCCTCTACTAAATCTGGATCAAAAGACCAGGGATTCTCTTCTCTGGTGGCTATCTCGGGTCCATCTGTCCAAAGGTATGACCTTCCGCAGGCCAGATTGGACAGTAGTTACAACAGATTCCAGCCTTCTGGGCTGGGGTGCAGTCTGGAACTCCCTGAAGGCTCAGGGATCGTGGACTCAGGAGGAGGCACTCCTTGCGATAAACATTCTGGAACTAAGAGCGATATTCAATGCTCTTCAGGCTTGGCCTCAGCTAGCTGCGGTCAGGTTCATCAGATTTCAGTCGGACAACATCACGACTGTAGCTTATATCAACCATCAAGGGGGAACAAGGAGTTGCCTAGCAATGTTGGAAGTTTCAAAGATAATTCTATGGGCAGAGATTCACTCTTGCCATCTATCAGCTATCCATATCCCAGGAGTAGAGAACTGGGAGGCGGATTTTCTAAGTCGACAAACTTTTCATCCGGGGGAGTGGGAGCTCCATCCAGATGTGTTGGCACAGTTGATTCAACTTTGGGGCAAACCAGAACTGGATATCATGGCGTCTCGTCAGAACGCCAAGCTTCCTTGTTACGGATCCAGGTTCAGTGATCCCAATGCAGCACTGATAGATGCTCTAGCAGCGCCTTGGTCCTTCAACCAAGGTGTTTCCACCGTTTCCTCTGCTCCCTCGTCTGATTGCCAAGATCAAGCAGAAGAGAGCTTCAGTGATTTTGATAGCACCTGCGTGGCCACGCAGGACTTGGTATGCAGATCTGGTGGACATGTCATCCTTTCCACCATGGACTCTGCCGCTGAGACAGGACCTTCTACTTCAGGGTCCTTTCAACCATCCAAATCTGATTTCTCTGCGTCTGACTGCTTGGAGATTGAACGCTTGATTTTGTCAAAGCGTGGTTTCTCCGAGTCGGTCATTGATACCTTAATACAGGCACGAAAGCCTGTCACCATGAAAATCTATCATAAGATATGGTGTAAATATCTTCATTGGTGTGAATCCAAGGGTTACTCATGGAGTAAAATCAGGATTCCTAGGATATTATCCTTTCTCCAAGAAGGATTGGAGAAGGGCTTATCAGCTAGTTCCTTAAAGGGACAGATTACTGCTCTGTCTATCCTTTTGCTGAGCTTCCAGATGTTTTAGGCGTTTTGTCAGGCTCTGGTTAGAATCAAACCTGTGTTTAAACCTGTTGCTCCACCATGGAGTTTAAATTTAGTTCTTAAAGTTCTTCAAGGGGTTCCGTTTGAACCTTTGCATTCCATAGATATTAAGCTCTTATCTTGGAAAGTTCTGTTTTTAGTAGCTATCTCCTCAGCTCGAAGGGTTTCGGAGTTATCTGCTTTACAATGTGATTCCCCTTATCTCATTTTCCATGCAGATAAGGTAGTGTTACGTACCAAACCTGGTTTTCTACCTAAGGTGGTATCTAATAAGAATATCAATCAGGAGATTGTTGTTCCGTCACTGTGTCCTAATCCTTCTTCGAAGAAGGAATGTCTATTACACAATCTTGACGTGGTTCGTGCTTTAAAGTTTTATTTACAAGCTACTAAAGATTTTCGTCAAACATCTGCATTGTTTGTTGTCTACCCTGGACAGAGGAGAGGCCAAAAGGCTTCGGCAACTTCTCTCTCTTTTTGACTAAGAAGTATAATCCGCTTAGCTTATGAGACTGCTGGCCAGCAGCCTCCTGAAAGAATTATGACTCTTTCTACTAGAGCGGTAGCTTCCACATGGGCTTTTAAGAATGAGGCTTCTGTTGAACAGATTTGTAAGGCGGCGACTTGGTCTTCGCTTCATACTTTTTCTAAATTATACAAATTTGATACTTTTGCTTCTTCGGAGGCTATTTTTGGGAGAAAGGTCTTACAGGCAGTGGTGCCTTCCGTTTAAGCGCCTGCCTTGTCCCTCCCTTCATCCGTGTCCTATAGCTTTGGTATTGGTATCCCACAAGTAATGGATGATCCGTGGACTGGATACACCGTACAAGAGAAAACATAATTTATGCTTACCTGATAAATTTATTTCTCTTGTGGTGTATCCTGTCCACGGCCCGCCCTGTCATTTCAAGGCAGGTGTTTTTTTTTATTTTTAAACTACAGTCACCACTGCACCCTATAGTTTCTCCTTTCTCTTGCTTGTCTTCGGTCGAATGACTGGGGAGTGGCAGTTGGGGGAGGAGCTATATAGACAGCTCTGCTGTGGGTGATCCTCTTGCAGCTCCCTGTTGGGGAGGAGAATATCCCACAAGTAATGGATGATCTGTGGACAGGATACACCACAAGAGAAATAAATTTATCAGGTAAGCATAAATTATGTTATTTTTTCTTACCTGTGGTTCCAGTTCTTTCAATTTGACTTTGTTTTCCAAAATTTTCACGGGCAAACTAGGATCATGAGGACGCAAAATGCCGTTATTTATTGCGTCATTCTTGGCGCAACAAATCGTCATTTCCTGGTGTTAGCTTTGGTGCCAAAAAAAATGTCACTTCCTTTTGCGTCATAATTTGCGCTAAAAATTTTGGTATATTACTCCTCTTCCTTTAATGCTTCTTGTTCTCTTTATATGTTAGAGAGCTATGATGCTTATTTTTTTGCATATTACTTTAGCATAAGCATTTTTTCCCATTCCTGAAATTGCTATATGTGGAAATTGGATATTTTGTTTAAATGTTATTTTTTTCTTTTTACATTTTGCAAGATGTCTCAGTCTGATCCTGCCTCTGATGTTGCTGTAGAAACCGTGCGGCCTGAACACAGTTCTACCAAAGCTAAGTGTGTTTGTTGTAAATTAGCTGATGTTATTTCTTCAGCTCAATTATGTTGCATTTGTCATGACAAGCTGTTGAATGCTGATAATGTTTCTATTAGTACAAATACATTGTCTGTTGTTCTTTCAACGTCTAATGTACCTGATATTCCTGCAGATGTAAAGAATTATATTGCTGCAGCTATAGAAAAGGCTATGTCTGCTATTCCACCTTCAAATAAATGTAAAAGGTCTTTTAAAACTTCTCATAATTCTGATGAAATTTGTATTGACCGACAACATACTGAAGTATCCTCTGCTGATGAGGATCTCTCTGATTCAGAGGATCCTGAATCAGACTCTGAAATTGACAAATCTTCCTATCTGTTTAAGATTGATTATATTCGTTCTTTGTTAAAGGAAGTCTTAGTTACTTTGGGTATTGAAGAGTCTAGTCCTCTTGATCAGTGGCGACTCTAGGAACAATATATAGGGGGGGCACATAAGATACCAAAGTCAAAACTGGGGGGGGGGCGCTAATAATTTTCACACACACAGTTAAACAAGCACATATATACTTAAAAGTACACACATACATACACAGTTACACATACGCAGTTACACACATTATACATATATATATATACACACACACAAACACATATACACACAATTACAGATACATACATACACACATGTATATACTTTAACATACACAGTTATACACATACATACATACACAGTTATACACACATACAAAGTCATGCACATTATACACACAAACAGTTACACACATTATACACACACACAAACATACATAAACACAAATACACACACACAAACATACATAAACACAAATACACACACACAGTTACACAAATACACACACATACATACATATATACATACATACACACACACAACGATGACAACAAAACAATTAAAACAGTCCATATTATTTTTAAAGGAAAAAAAAAACACAGATATAAATGGAAAAGGAAAGCAACTAAGCAACTATTAAAAATACAAACACTATTGCATCTTATATCTTCCTTAACATAAGATACAAGGACATATATAGAAAATAGAAGTCTGTCAAATTAAATATTAAATGTGGGTTAAGCTAAATTTAGGGCTGGTCTAGTGTGTATGTATATATATATATATATATATATATATATATATATATATATATATATACATTCATTTTCTTTTACAAGATATGAAGAGTCCACGGATTTCATCCTTATGGGATTACGCCTCCTGGTCAGCAGGAAGTGGCAAAGAGCACCACAGCAGAGCTGTATATATATATATATAGCTCCTCCCTTCCCTCCCACCCCAGTCATTCTCTTTGCCTGTGTTAGTGATAGGAAGAGGTAAAGTGAGGTGTTAGTTTAGATTCTTCAATCAAGAAGTTTTTTATTTTAAAATGGTGCCAGTGAGTACTATTTTTATCAGGGAGAAATTGTCAGTCTATAACTTCCCAAGAGGAGTGGAGACATCTTATTTTCTGCCCTGATGTTGATGATCTTAGCAAACATTATCTAAGATCTTGCTGTTTCCCACAGAGCGGTTGATGGTAGTGTAAAGAAACATCTTCAGTGTGGAGAACCGTGTCATGCTATAAGCAGCATTGAGGTATGTTCAGTCATTTGTTTCTGGGAAGACTAGATGCATCAGAACTGGCTGACATTCCCTAACTGGGGAGGGGTAATCAGTATGCACTATATGTAAGGAAATGGTGTACCTGGAATTCCCTTTTAATTTTATTACTGCAGATTATCTGTGTGTTTGGTGTTTCACTTTTGCATTATACTGTGTGGGCTGAAGCTGGGAGATGCGGTTGCTGCTTAAGGGCTGTCGTTATTATGTCTTTATAAATGGCTGGCAAAGAGCAATTTCTCCAACATAGGTGTGTCCGGTCCACGGCGTCATCCTTACTTGTGGGATATTCTCTTCCCCAACAGGAAATGGCAAAGAGCCCAGCAAAGCTGGTCACATGATCCCTCCTAGGCTCCGCCTACCCCAGTCATTCTCTTTGCCGTTGTACAGGCAACATCTCCACGGAGATGGCTTAGAGTTTTTTAGTGTTTAACTGTAGTTTTTATTATTCAATCAAGAGTTTGTTATTTTAAAATAGTGCTGGTATGTACTATTTACTCAGAAACAGAAAAGAGATGAAGATTTCTGTTTGTATGAGGAAAATGATTTTAGCACCGTAACTAAAATCCATGGCTGTTCCACACAGGACTGTTGAGAGCAATTAACTTCAGTTGGGGGAACAGTGTGCAGTCTCTTACTGCTTGAGGTATGACACATTCTAACAAGACGATGTAATGCTGGAAGCTGTCATTTTCCCTATGGGATCCGGTAAGCCATGTTTATTAAGATAGTAAATAAGGGCTTCACAAGGGCTTATTAAGACTGTAGACTTTTTCTGGGCTAAATCGATTCATTATTAACACATATTTAGCCTTGAGGAATCATTTATTCTGGGTATTTTGATATGATTATATCGGCAGGCACTGTTTTAGACACCTTATTCTTTAGGGGCTTTCCCTAATCATAGTCAGAGCCTCATTTTCGCGCCGGTATGGCGCACTTGTTTTTGAGGACAGCATGGCATGCAGCTGCATGTGTGTGGAGCTCTGATACATAGAAAAGTCTTTCTGAAGGCATCATTTGGTATCGTATTCCCCTTTGGGCTTGGTTGGGTCTCAGCAAAGCAGATTCCAGGGACTGTAAAGGGGTTAAATATAAAAACGGCTCCGGTTCCGTTATTTTAAGGGTTAAAGCTTCCAAATTTGGTGTGCAATACTTTTAAGGCTTTAAGACACTGTGGTGAAATTTTGGTGAATTTTGAACAATTCCTTCATACTTTTTCGCAATGGCAGTAATAAAGTGTGTTTAGTTTAAAATTTAAAGTGACAGTAACGGTTTTATTTTAAAACGTTTTTTGTGCTTTGTTATCAAGTTTATGCCTGTTTAACATGTCTGAACTACCAGATAGATTGTGTTCTGACTGTGGGGAAACCAAGGTTCCTTCTCATTTAACTATATGTATTTTATGTCATAAAAAAATTTAGTAAAAATGATGCCCAAGATGATTCCTCAAGTGAGGGGAGTAAGCATGGTACTGCATCATCCCCTCCTTCGTCTACACCAGTCTTGCCCATACAGGAGGCCCCTAGTACATCTAGTGCGCCAATACTCCTTACTATGCAACATTTAACGGCTGTAATGGATAATTCTATCAAAAACATTTTAGCCAATATGCCCACTTATCAGCGAAAGCGCGACTGCTCTGTTTTAGAAAATTCTGTAGAGCATGAGAACGCTGATGATATGGTTTCTGAAGGGCCCCTACACCAGTCTGAGGGGGCCAGGGAGGTTTTGTCTGAGGGAGAAATTTCAGATTCAGGAAACATTTCTCAACAAGCTGAACCTGATGTGATTACTTTTAAATTTAAGTTGGAACATCTCCGCGCTCTGCTTAAGGAGGTGTTATCCAATTTGGATGATTGTGATTATCTGGTCATTCCAGAACCACTATGTAAAATGGAAAAGTTCTTAGAGGCCCCGGGGCCCCCCGAAGCTTTTCCTATATCCAAGCGGGTGGCGTACATTGTTAGTAAAGAATGGGACAGGCCCGGTATACCTTTAGTACCTCCCCCCATATTTATAAAATTGTTTTCCTATAGTCGACCCCAGAAAGGACTGATGGCAGACAGTCCCCAAGGTCGAGGGGGCGGTTTCTACTCTACACAAGCGCGCCACTATACCCATAGAAGATAGTTGTGCTTTCCAAGATCCTATGGATAAAAAATTAGAAGGTCTGCTAAAGATGTTTGTTCAGCAAGGTTCCCTTCTACAACCAATTGCATGCATTGTCCCTGTCACTGCAGCCGCGTGTTTCTAGTTTGATGAGCTAGGAAAGGCGATTATTAGTAATTCTTCTTCTTATGAGGAGATTATGGACAGAATTCGTGCTCTTAAATTGGCTAATTCTTCACCCTAGACGCCACCTTGCAATTGGCTAGGTTAGCGGCGAAAAAATTCTGGGTTTGCTATTGTGGCGCAGAGCGCTTTGGTTAAAATCTTGGGCAGCGGATGCGTCTTCCAAGAACAAATTGCTTGACATTCCTTTCAAGGGGAAAACACTCTTTGGCCCTGACTTGAAAGAGATTATCTCTGATATCACTGGGGGCAAGGGCCACGCCCTTCCTCAGGATAGGTCTTTTCAAGACCAAAAATAAACCTAAGTTTCGTCCCTTTCGCAGAAACGGATCAGCCCTAAGGGCTACGTCCTCTAAGCAGGAAGGTAATACTTCTCAAGCCAATCCAGCCTGGAGACCTATGCAAGGCTGGAACAAAGGAAAGCAGGCCAGGAAACCTGCCACTGCTACCAAGACAGCATGAAATGCGGGCCCCCGATCCGGGACCGGATCTGGTGGGGGGCAGACTCTCTCTCTTCGCTCAGGCTTGGGCAAGAGATGTTCTGGATCCTTGGGCGCTAGAAATAGTCTCCCAAGGTTATTCTCTGGAGTTCAAGGGGCTTCCTCCAAGGGGGAGGTTCCACAGGTCTCAGTTGTCTTCAGACCACATAAGAAGACAGGCATTCTTACATTGGGTAGAAGACCTGCTAAAAATGGGAGTGATTCATCCTGTTCCATTAGGAGAACAAGGGATGGGGTTCTACTCCAATCTGTTCATAGTTCCCAAAAAAGAGGGAACGTTCAGACCAATCTTAGATCTCAAGATCTTGAACAAGTTTCTCAAGGTTCCATCGTTCAAGATGGAAACCATTCGAACACTTCTTCCTTCCATCCGGGAAGGTCAATTCATGACCAAGGTGGATTTCAAGGATGCGTATCTACATATTCCTATCCACAAGGAACATCATCGGTTCCTAAGGTTTGCATTCCTGGACAAGCATTTCCAGTTCGTGGCGTTTTCTTTCGGATTAGCCACTGCTCCTAGGATTTTCTCATAGGTACTAGGGTCCCTTCTGGCGGTGCTAAGACCAAGGGGCATTGCTGTAGTACCTTACTTGGACGACATTCTGATTCGAGCGTCGTCCCTTCCTCAAGTAAAGGCTCACACGGACATTGTCCTGGCCTTTCTCAGATCTCACGGATGGAAAGTGAACGTGGAAAAGAGTTCTCTATCTCCGTCAACGAGGGTTCCCTTCTTGGGAACTATAATAGACTCCTTAGAAATGAGGATTTTTCTGACAGAAGCCAGAAAAACAAAACTTCTAGACTCTTGTCGGATACTTCATTCCGTTCCTCTTCCTTCCATAGCGCAGTGCATGGAAGTGATAGGTTTGATGGTAGCGGCAATGGACATAGTTCCTTTTGTGCGCATTCATCTAAGACCATTACAACTGTTCATGCTCAGTCAGTGGAATGGGGACTATTCAGACTTGTCTCCGAAGATACAAGTAAATCAGAGGACCAGAGACTCATTCCGTTGGTGGCTGTCCCTGGACAACCTGTCACAAGGGATGACCTTCCGCAGACCAGAGTGGGTCATTGTCACGACCGACGCCAGTCTGATGGGCTGGGGCGCGGTCTGGGGATCCCTGAAAGCTCAGGGTCTTTGGTCTCGGGTAGAATCTCTTCTACCGATAAATATTCTGGAACTGAGAGCGATATTCAATGCTCTCAAAGCTTGGCCTCAGCTAGCGAGGGCCAAGTTCATACATCAACCATCAGGGGGGAACAAGGAGTTCCCTAGCGATGGAAGAAGTGACCAAAATCATTCTATGGGCGGAGTCTCACTCCTGCCACCTGTCTGCTATCCACATCCCAGGAGTGGAAAATTGGGAAGCGGATTTTCTGAGTCGTCAGACATTGCATCCGGGGGAGTGGGAACTCCATCCGGAAATCTTTGCCCAAGTCACTCAACCGTGGGGCATTCCAGACATGGATCTGATGGCCTCTCGTCAGAACTTCAGAGTTCCTTACTACGGGTACAGATCCAGGGATCCCAAGGCGGCTCTAGTGGATGCACTAGTAGCACCTTGGACCTTCAAACTAGCTTATGTGTTCCCGCCGTTTCCTCTCATCCCCAGGCTGGTAGCCAGGATCAATCAGGAGAGGGCGTCGGTGATTTTGATAGCTCCTGCGTGGCCACGCAGGACTTGGTATGCAGATCTGGTGAATGTCATCGGCTCCACCATGGAAGCTACCTTTGAGACGAGACCTTCTTGTTCTAGGTCCGTTCGACCCACTCCAGCTGACTGCTTGGAGATTGAACGCTTGATCTTATCAAAGCGAGGGTTCTCAGATTCTGTTATTAATACTCTTGTTCAGGCCTGAAAGCCTGTAACCAGAAAAATTACCACATAATTTGGTATATCTGTTGGTGTGAATCTGCAGGATTCCCTTGGGACAAGGTTAAGATTCCTAAGAGTCTATCCTTCCTTCGAGAAGGATTGGAAAAAGGATTATCTGCAAGTTCCTTGATGGGACAGATTTCTGCCTTGTCTGTGTTACTTCACAAAAAGCTGGCAGCTGTGCCAGATGTTCTAGCCTTTGTTCAGGCTCTGGTTAGAATCAAGCCTGTTTACAAAATTTTGACTCCTCCTTGGAGTCTCAACCTAGTTCTTTCAGTTCTTCAGGGGGTTCCGTTTGAACCCTTACATTCCGTTGATATTAAGTTATTATCTTGGAAAGTTTTGTTTTTGGTTGCAATTTCTTCTGCTAGAAGAGTTTCAGAATTATCTGCTCTGCAGTGTTCTTCTCCTTATCTGGTGTTCCATGCAGATAAGGTGGTTTTGCGTACTAAACCTGGTTTTCTTCCAAAAGTTGTTTCTAACAAAAACATTAACCAGGAGATAGTTGTGCCTTCTTTGTGTCCTAATCCAGTTTCAAAGAAGGAACGTTTGTTGCACAACTTGGATGTAGTTCGTGCTCTCAAATTTTACTTAGCAGCTACTAAGGATTTCAGACAAACTTTGTCTTTGTTTGTTGTTTATTCTGGTAAACGGAGAGGTCAAAAAGCAACTTCTACCTCTCTCTCCTTCTGGATTAAAAGCATTATCCGATTGGCTTATGAGACTGCCGGACGGCAGCCTCCTGAAAGAATCACAGCTCACTCCACTAGGGCTGTGGCTTCCACATGGGCCTTCAAGAACGAGGCTTCTGTTGATCAGATATGTAAGGCAGCGACTTGGTCTTCACTGCACACTTTTTCTAAATTTTACAAATTTGATACTTTTGCTTCTTCTGAGGCTATTTTTGGGAGAAAGGTTTTGCAAGCCGTGGTGCCTTCCATTTAGGTGACCTGATTTGCTCCCTCCCTTCATCCGTGTCCTAAAGCTTTGGTATTGGTTCCCACAAGTAAGGATGACGCCGTGGACCGGACACACCTATGTTGGAGAAAACAGAATTTATGTTTACCTGATAAATTACTTTCTCCAACGGTGTGTCCGGTCCACGGCCCGCCCTGGTTTTTTTAATCAGGTCTGATAATTTATTTTCTTTAACTACAGTCACCACGGTAACATATGGTTTCTCCTATGCAAATATTCCTCCTTAACGTCGGTCGAATGACTGGGGTAGGCGGAGCCTAGGAGGGATCATGTGACCAGCTTTGCTGGGCTCTTTGCCATTTCCTGTTGGGGAAGAGAATATCCCACAAGTAAGGATGACGCCGTGGACCGGACACACCGTTGGAGAAAGTAATTTATCAGGTAAACATAAATTCTGTTTTTCATTGTTTATTGCGCTTTTATTAAAGTGTGTGTATCAGAGGGGCACATGGCGTTGCATAGTGAGTTAAGTTGGGAAACAGACATGTTGTTTTTCTTCCCATGCGTTTCTCAGTACGGCTCGAGTTACGCCCACGGTGGGCGGGGCCTAATTTTGCGCGCTCAGCCGCGCAGTATTCATCCGGATCGGCAGCAAGGTCCTGGGCTCCGGTGGGGCCTAAGTCAGTTTGTAAACGAAGGGTACAGAGAGACTTAGGAGCGCTACTCTAGGAGGATCAGTGTGATCTGGGGGCAGGTAGGCGCCGCAGCAGAGCTGCAGGGGCCTGAAGTGTGACAAAAATTGTTATATAACATAACCACACAAACGGAGCAATATTGTTAAGTTAATTTGAAACATAAAGGCACTTTTTTATTGCTGTAAATGTTGTTTTGACTGATAACAGAAAAATGTTGCGCTTTTATTATTTAAAGGCGCAGTACACTTTTAGTTAAAAAAAAAAAAAAGTTTAATATATGATTTGACTTCAGAGCTCAATATATCAAGTAAAGAACGACTATTATTGCTATTGCTAGTCTGTTTAACATGTCTGAACTTGAGGAAAGTACTTGTTCTATGTGTTTAGATGCCATTGTGGAACCCCCTCTTACTTTTTGTCCCTGTACTGATAGGGCCTTACAATGTAAAGAGCAGATTTTCTTTAAGGAAAGTGTGTCTAAGGATGTTTCTCAGTCTGATGAGAATCAGGGTATGCCTCTACTTTCTCCCCAAGCGTCACAACCTTTAATGCCAACCCAAGCGACGCCGGTTTCTTCAACCGCGTCTACTTCATTTACTCCGCAGGATATGGCTGCAGTTATGTCATCTACCCTTACAGAGGTTTTATCTAAGTTGCCAGTGTTACAGGGCAAACGCAGAAGGACAGAAGTCAATTTGAATACTGCGACCTCTGATGCTTTGTTGGCTATTTCCGGTGTACCCTCTCAGGGATCTGAATTGGGGGTCAGGGAACTTCTGTCTGAGGGGGAACTTTCCGATTCGGGAAGTGTATTACCTCAGACGGACTCGGACGTCATGTCCTTTAGATTTAAGCTTGAACACCTTCGCCTGTTACTTCGGGAGGTTTTAGCGACTCTGGATTACTGTGACTCTATTGTGGTACCACCAGTGAAATTGTGTAAGATGGACAAATACTTAGGGGTGCCTGCTTACTCTGATGTTTTTCCGGTTCCTAAGAGAATCTCGGAAATTATTACACAGGAATGGGAAAGAACGGGTATCCCGTTCTCACCTTCTCCTAATTTTAAGAAAATGTATCCCATATCTTGGCAAACAGTCCCTAAGGCGGAGGAAGCTATATCTACCCTGGCTAAGCGTACAACTATTTCTATTGAGGACAGTTGTGCTTTCAAAGACCCTATGGATAAGAAATTGGAGGGTCTTCTAAAAAAGTTATTTATTCATCAGGGTTTCCTTTTACAACCGACGTCCTGCATTGTACCAGTTACCACTGCGGCGGCCTTCTGGTTTGACGCCTTAGAAGAGTCTCTTAAGACTCTTAGTGGAAATTTTAGATAGAATTAAGGCTCTTAAGCTGGCTAATTCTTTTATTACGGATACCGCCTTTCAGATTGCCAAATTGGCGGCTAAGAATGCCGGATTTGCCATTTTAGCTGGTAGAGCGTTATAGTTAAAATCGTGGTCTGCTGATGTGTCATCTAAGTCAAAGCTTTTGGCTATTCCTTTCAAAGGAAAAACCCTATTCGGGCCTGACTTGAAAGAAATCATTGCTGACATTACGGGAGGTAAGGGTCATCTCCTACCTCAGGATAGAACAGCTAAACTGAGGGGTAAACAAAATAATTTTTGTTCCTTTCTGAACTTCAAAGGAGTCCCCTCTTCTTACTCTTCTTCCTCTATACAGGAAGGGAATTTTGCTCAGGCCAAGTCCGTCTGAAGACCCAACCAGGCTTGGAACAAGGGTAAACAACCCAAGAAGCCCGCTGCTGCTACCAAGACAGCATGAAGGGGCGGCCCCCGTTCCAGGACCAGATCTAGTAAGGGGCAGACTTTCTCTCTTTGCCCTGTTTTGGGTAAGAGATGTTCAGGACACCTGGACACTGGAAATCTTGTCCCAAGGGTATCAACTGGAATTCAAAAATTCTCTCCCAAGGGGGAGGTTTCTTCTTTCATGATTGCCTGTAGACCAGATAAAAAGAGAGGCGTTCTTATGTTGTGTAAAAGACCTCTCTACGATGGGAGTAATTCGTCCTGTTCCAATACTGGAACAGGGGCAGGGGTTTTACTCAAATCTTTTTGTGGTCCCCAAAAAAGAGGGCACATTTCGACCTATTTTAGATCTCAAAAGTCTAAACAAGTTTCTCAGAGTCCCATCCTTCAAGATGGAGACTATTTGAACAATTCTGCCATTGATCCAGGAGGGTCAATATATGACTACTGTGGACTTGAAGGATGCATATCTTCATATTCCTATCCACAAGGATCATCACCAGTTCCTAAGGTTTGCCTTCCTGGACAAACATTTTCAGTTTGTGGCTCTTCCCTTCGGGTTGGCCACAGCACCCAGGATCTTCACAAAGGTTCTAGGGTCCCTTCTGGCGGTTCTCAGGCCGCGGGGCATTGCAGTGGCGCCTTATCTGGACGATATTCTGATCCAGGCGTCGTCTTACCATCTGACAAAATCTCATACAGACATGATTCTGTCTTTTCTGAGGACTCACAGGTGGAAGGTGAATCTAGAAAAGAGTTCACTAATTCCACAGACAAGGGTTCCCTTCTTGGGAACTCTAATAGATTCTATATCCATGAAAATTTTCCTGACAGAAGTCAAAGTCAAAGATTCTGAGTACATGCCGAGCCCTTCAGTCCAATCCTCGACCATCAGTGGCTCAGTGCATGGAGGTGATTGGATTGCTGGTGGCAGCAATGGACATCATTCCGTTTGCTCGTTTTCATCTCAGACCACTACAACTGTGCATGCTCGGGCAGTGGAATGGAGATTATGCAAAAAACGATGCTTCTGTTTAACAGATTTGCAAGGCTGCAACTTGTTCGTCTCTTCACACTTTTTCCAAATTTTACAAATTTGATACTTTTGCTTCATCCGAGGCTGTTTTTGGGAGAAAGGTTCTTCAAGCAGTGGTGCCTTCCGTTTAGGTTCCTGTCTTGTCCCTCCCTTTCATCCGTGTCCTATAGCTTTGGTATTGTATCCCATAAGTAAGGATGAAATCCGTGGACTCGTCATATCGTAAAAGAAATAAATTTATCAGGTAAGCATAAATTTTCTTTTTATGCCAACATAGAAAAAAATTACATAGAGAAATGTCTCTAATCTGGGTATCTGTGTGTTTTGTTGTTTTATTTATCTTTTGTGATTATACATACTGTAAGTACTGCCACCCTTCACAACAAGCTAGCAAGAACATATAGCCATTACAACACAATAAAGCAAGAACTCACACTTACACTAACCTCACTTTCCAGCTTTTTTACAGTCATCCACCAGGTTTCAAACACAAAGTTACACAGGCACAAGGATATCACATATGCAGACACACAGGCCCTCAGACATATACAGTCTGACATCCACACTCATACAGAGCAACACCCACAAGCACTCCACATATACACTTTAAAACACAGCCATTACCACACCACACACATACACAAGACATACACACTGTAAAACACACAGAGACAATGTCACCAGGTTACACACACTCATACACAGCAGCTTCCCCAGACCCAACACATACATATTGTAAAACACACACAGTCATTGTCACTACACACACACACAGCAGCTTCCCCAGACACAACACATACACTGTAAAGCACACAATCATACCACACCACACACTCATACACAGCAGCTTCCCCAGACATAACCCATACACACTGTAAAGCACACACAGCCATTACCACCACACACTCATACACAGCAGCTTCCCCAGATAGAACACACACACACTGTAAAGCACACAGAGCCTTTACCACCACACACTCATACACAGCAGCTTCCCCAGACACAACACATAGACACTGTAAAACACACACAGTCATTACACCACCACACACACACTCATACACTGCAGCTTCCCCAGACACAGCATACACATTGTAAAGCACACACAGCCATTACCACCACACACTCATACACAGCAGCTTCTCCAGACACAATACATACACACTGTAAAGCACACACAGCCATTACCACACCACACTCATACACAGCAGCTTCCCCAGACACATCACACACACTGTAAAACACGCACTGAGATAAAGATCTTCTGCATTTTTCTTAGGATCAGAACAAATTTGCCTCCTCACAGCCTCTGCGGTGCTCCCTTCTCAGTGTCCTGCTAGCTACACAGTCAGGGCATAGGAAGCTCGGCTCCTTGTTTTAGCAGCATGAGGCTCCTCCCTCATGCACTGTTCTACTATGGGCACTAAGGGGCACAGAATATTCATTTATTTTATTTGAGTGAAGTTCTTATTACTATAAATACGCTCCCCAGGGACCAGCACATTATAAATGATAAAACATATATTTGTTTTTGAAAATTAAATTTGGTTACTTGAGCTCTCTCCTTTGTGCCCCCACCCCACCCATTGCAGTGTATATGGTTTAATCCATAAAGACAGGAAGTGCCGGTCTGCTTATCTGTGTAAGCTTGTGCAGGACCTTGTGCAGGGGAAGATAAGGCAGGGAGATATCTGCTTAACCCACGCTGCAGCACATATAGATTGCACAGTATAGTACAGTCAGTCTTCTACAAATGTAAACAGTGCATTATGATGTACAAGTGCAAACTATGCAAAGCAGCAGCCATGTGTGTACTTGCTTACATTCCAATGCCTCCTAAGAAGCACACGCTAGCCCATTTCCTAACAGCCACTATTCCACTACTGATGCCAATTCAGGCGATGGGGATAGTTTGGGAATCATAAAAATTCTCTGACAATGAGCCGTGTCTAGTAGTATCACAATCTAAACTACTAGTAATTAAAGTAACTTGTGTGACAGTCAGTGAGTGACTTACCCCAGAAATTCAGAATCAATCAGATCTTCGTCTTTGCTGCCACTGAGTGCCAGACAGCCAGTGCCTGCTACCAGTGCTGCTCCTTCCCGCGCTCAAGTATGTTTCTTCTTTTAATTCTTCTTCTAGGTTTAAATAAGGAGCAAAAAGGAACAAAAATCTAATCCTTCCCCCAAGGAATAAGGAACAAAAATCTAATCCTTCCCCCAAGGAATCTGTTTCCAATTGGAAGCCTTCCTCAAATTGGAATAAATCCAAGCCTTTTAAAAAACCAAAGTCAGCCCCTAAGTCTGCATGAAGGTGCGGCCCGCATTCCAGCTCAGCTGGAAGGGGGCAGATTAGGGTTTTTCAAGGATATTTGGATAAATTCTGTCCAAAATCAATGGATTCAGAGCATTGTCTCTCAAGGGTATCAAATAGGATTCAGAGTAAGACCTCCTGTGAGAAGATTTTTTTCTCTCACGTATCCCAGCAAATCCAGTAAAAGCTCAAGCTTTCCTGAAGTGTGTTTCAGACCTGGAGTCTTCAGGGGTAATCATGCCAGTTCCTTTTCAGGAACAAGGTCTGGAGTTTTATTCAAATCTATCCACTGTCCCAAAGAAGGAAAATTCATTCAGACCAGTTCTGGATCTGAAAATTTGGAATCGTTATGTAAAAGTACCAACTTTCAAGATGGTGACTATAAGGACTATTCTGCCTTTTGTTCAGCAAGGACATTATATGTCTACAATAGACTTGCAGGATGCATACCTTTATATTCTGATTCATCCAGAACATTATCAGTTCCTGAGATTCTCTTTTCTAGACAAGAATTACCAATTTGTTGCTCTTCCATTTGGCCTAGCAACAGCTCCAAGAATCTTTTCAAAGGATCTAGGTGCCCTACTCTCTGTAATCAGAGAGCAGGGTATTGTGGTGTTTCCTTATTTGGACGATATCTTGGTACTAGCTCAGTCTTTACGTTCTGAAGAATCTCACACAAATCAACTAGTGTTGTTTCTTCAAAGACATGGTTGGAGGATCAATTTACCAAAAAGTAAGGGTCACCTTTTTAGGTTTCCAGATAGATTCAGTATCCATGACTCTGTCTCTAACAGACTAGAGACATTTGAAATTGGTTGCAGCCTGTCGGCACCTTCAGTCTCAGTCATTCCCTTCAGTGGCTATGTGCATGGAAGTTTTAGACCTCATGACTGCAGTATCGGACGCGATTCCTTTTGCTCGTTTTCACATGAGACCTCTCCAGCTTTGTATGCTGAATCAATGGTGCAGGGGTTATACAAAGATATCACAATTAATATCCTTAAATCCCAATGTTCGACACTCTCTGACGTGGTGGTTAAATCACCAGCGTTTAGTTCATGGGGCTTCCTTTGTTCGGCCAACCTGGACTGTGATCACTACAGATGCAAGTCTTTCAGGTTGGGGAGCTGTTTGGGGATCTCTGACAGTGCAAGGGGTTTGGAAATCTCAAGAGGCGAGATTACCAATCAATATTTTAGAACTCTGTGCAATTCTCAGAGCTCTTCAGTTTTGGCCTCTGTTGAAGAGAGAACAGTTCATTTGCTTTCAGACAGACAATATCACAACTGTGGCATATGTCAATCATCAGGGTGGGGTTCACAGTCCCCAAGCTATAAAAGAAGTATCTCAGATACTTGCTTGGGCGGAATCCAGCTCCTGTCTAATCTCTGCGGTGCATATCCCAGGTTTAGACAATTGGGAGGCGGATTATCTCAGCCATCAGACTTTACTTCCAGGGGAGTGGTCCCTCCATCCAGATGTGTTTTCTCAGATTGTTCAGATGTGGGGTCTTCCAGAGATAGATCTGATGGCCTCTCATCTAAACAAGAAACTTCCCAGATACCTGTCCAGGTCCAGGGATGTTCAGGCGGAAGCAGTGGATGCGCTGACACTTCCTTGGTGTTATCATCCTGCTTACATCTTCCCGCCTCTAGTTCTTCTTCCAAGAGTGATCTCCAAAATCATCATGGAACAATCGTTTGTGTTGCTGGTGGCTCCAGCATCGCCACACAGGTTTTGGTATGAGGATCTTGTTCGGATGTCCAGTTGCCAACCTTGGCCACTTCCGTTAAGGCGGGACCTACTGTCTCAAGGTCCGTTTTTCCATCAGGATCTCAAATCATTAAATTTGAAGGTATGGAAATTGAACGCTTAGTGCTAAGTCATAGAGTTTTCTCTGACTCAGTGATTAATACTATGTTACAAACTCGTAAATATGTCTCTAGAAAGATTTATCGAGTTTGGAAAACCTACATTTCATGGTTTCTTCTCATAAATTCTTTTGGCATTCTTTTAGAATCCCTAGAATTTTACAGTTTCTTCAGGATGATTTGGATAAAGGTTTTGTCTGCAAGTCCCAAATCTCTGCTCTTTCTGTTTTATTTCACAGAAAGATTGCTAAACTTCCTGATATTCACTGTTTTGTACAGGCTTTATTTCGTATTATGCCCGTCATTAAATCAATTTCTCCTCCTTGGTGTCTTAATTTGGGTTTGAAGGCTTTACAGGCTCCTCCATTTGAGCCTATGCATTCTTTGGACATTAAACTTCTTTTTTGGAAGTGTTGTTCCTTTTGGCTATCTCTTCTGCTAGAAGAGTTTCTGAGCTATCTGCTCTTTCTTGCGAATCTTCTTTTCTGAATTTTCATCAGGATAAGGCGGTTTTGCGGACTACATTTAAATTTTTACCTAAGGTTCTGAATTCTAACAACATTAGTAGAGAAATTGTTGTCCCTTCCTTGTGTCCTAATCCTAAGAATTCTTTGGAAAGATCCTTACATTCTTTGGATGTGGTGAGAGCTTTGAAATATTATGTTGAAGCTACTAAAGATTTCAGGAAGACTTCTAGTCTATTTGTTATATTTTCGGGTCCTAGGAAAGGTCAGAAGGCTTCTGCTATTTCCTTGGCTTCTTGGTTAAAGCTTTTGATTCTTCAAGCTTATTTGGAGTCGGGTCAGACCCCGCCTCAGAGAATTACAGCTCATTCTAACTAGATCAGTCTCCACTTCATGGGCTTTTAATAATGAAGCTTCAGTTGATCAGATTTGCAAAGCGGCAACTTGGTCCTCTTTGCATACATTTACTACATTCTACCGTTTTGATGTATTTGCAAGCAGTTTTTGGTAGAAAAGTTCTTCAGGCAGCTGTTTTAGTTTGATTCTTCTGCTGATGTTTTAAGTTTTTCTTGTCATTAAATAATAAACTTATAATTTGGGTTGTGGATTAGTTTTTTCAGCGGAAAATGGCTGTTTTCTCTTGCAAGGTGTATCCAGTCCACGGATTCATCCTTACTTGTGGGATATTCTCCTCCCCTACAGGAAGTGGCAAAGAGAGCACACAGCAGAGCTGTCCATATAGCTCCCCCCCCCAGCTCCACCCCCCAGTCATTCTCTTTGCCGCGTTAACGCACTAGGTTCTCTCTCAGGGAGTGTAAAGTTAATGTGGTGTTAGAATTGTAGTTTTATATCTTCAATCAAGAGTTTATTTTTAAATGGTACCGGGTTGTACTATTTACTCTCTAGCAGAAAAGTGATGAAGATTTCTGCTGAGAGGAAAATGATTTTAGCATGTTGTAACTAAAATCCACTGCTGTTCCCACACAGGACTGAGGAGTACCAGAAAACTTCAGTTGGGGGGAACAGTTTGCAGGCTTGACTGCAATGAGGTATGTTCAGTCATTTATTTCTAGACAAGACTGAGATAATGCTAGAAGACTGACAAGATCCCCATGTGGGGAAGGTAAGCTATGTTCTGAGACTTAGTATAGAATTGAATGCTTACATGACAGGGCTAAATAGGCTGGTTGACACTAATGCAGGGCAATCGATTATTTATTAAAAAATACTCATTGGAGACACCTTTTTAGGCACTTTGGAGTGTTTTACTGGGTTATTATCCACATGGCATAAATTTAGTCACTTAGAAGTGATTTTTGTAGGCCTCACAACTCCGGAGTGGAGTGGGAGAGACCTAATTTCGCGCCTCAGATGCACACTTAGAATTGAGAGACTGTTTCATGCTGCTTCACATGGAGGGTCCAGCTGCTGATTGAGGGCCTAGAAGAAGCTTTATTTCACCAAAACTGATCCCTAAGGGCAGGTAGGGCCACAGTAGTAAGCTGTGGCAAGGTGCTGTAGTTTGTTAACCGGTTGTTGGCTTTAGGTTGCTCCGGCTTGGGCATTAAGGGGTTAATCGTTCTGAAAATTGCTGTGCAATCATATTAAAGCCTTAGGTACATACTGTGAAAATTTCAAAAGGATTGGTGCATTTTTCACTGTTTTGTAAAATTGTGTGCCCTTTTTATTTCTTAAAGGTAAAGTAACGTTTTTTGCAAATTGTGTTTTTTATTTGATTAAAGTGTTTTCCAAGCTTGCTTGTGTATGCTACTAGTCTGTTAAACATGTCTGACACTAAGGAAAATCCTTGTTCAATGTGTTTAGAGGCCATGGTGGAACCCCCTCTCAGAATGTGTCCCAATTGCACATATTGTTGCACTTTAAAATGTGGCCCAAGATGATTCTCAGACTGAAGGTAATGAGGATAGTCCGTCTACCTCTCCCCATGTGTCACAACCAGTTACGCCCGCGCAAGCGACGCTTAGTGCCTCTAGTGCGTCTGCCCCTATTACATTGCAACAACTAGCGACATTTATGGATAATTCCCTTGCGGTCTTTCTATCCAAACTGCCAGTTTTTCCTACAAAGCGTGATAGCTCTGTATTAAGAACAGATTATGAGCAGTCTGAAGCTTTGGTAGCCTTATCTGATGTACCCTCACAACGCTCTGAAATGGAGGTGAGGGATTTGATGTCTGAGGGAGAAATTTCCGATTCAGAAAAGGTTTCTCATCGGGCAGAGTCAGATTCATTAGCATTTAATTTAAATTGGAACACCTCCGCGTTTTGCTCAGGGAGGTATTAGCTACTCTGGTTGATTGTGACCCTATGGTGGTCCCAGAGAAGTTGTGTGAAATGGACAAGTACCTAGAGGTTCCTGTATACACTGATGCATTTCCGGTCCCTGAGAGGGTTGCGGATATTGTTACTAGGGAGTGGGATAGACCAGGTGTCCCTTTTGTCCCCCCACCTATTTTTAAGAAAATGTTCCCCATAACTGACCCTAGGCGGGACTCGTGGCAGACGGTCCCTAAGGTAGAGGGGGCTGTTTCGACACTTGCTAAGCGCACAGCCATACCAATTGAAGACAGTTGTGCTTTTAAAGATCCTATGGATAAAAAGTTAGAAGGTTTACTTAAGAAAATCTTTGTTCAACAAGGCTTTCTTCTCCAACCTATTGCCTGCATTGTTCCTGTAACTACTGCAGCGGCTTTCTGGTTTGAGGCGCTGGAGGAGTCGCTCCAGACGGAGTCCTCATATGACGAAATTATGGATAGAATTAAGGCTCTAAAGCTGGCTAATTCATTTATCACAGATGCCGCTTTGCAATTAGCTAAGTTGGCGGCAAAAAATTCAGGCTTCGCCATTATGGCACGCAGAGCGCTTTAGCTCAAGTCATGGTCGGCCAATGTGTCGTCAAAATCCAAATTGTTAAATCGGGCCAGAATTGAAAGAGATTATTTCAGAAATCACCGGGGAAAAGGCCATGCTCTCCCCCAGGACAAGCCTTTTAAGGCTAAAAACAAAGCTAATTTTCGTTCCTTTCGTAATTTCAGGAGCGGTCCCGCTTTAGCCTCTACAGCTGCAAAGCAAGAGGGTAACGCTTCACAGCACAAGGCAACCTGGAAGCCTTATCAGGGCTGGAACAGGGGTAAACAGGCCAAAAAGCCTGCAGCTGCTACGAAGACAGCATGACGGGGTAGCCCCGGAACCGGATCTAGTAGGGGGCAGACTTTCTCTCTTCGCTCAGGCCTGGGCAAGAGATGTTCTCAATCTCTGGGCTTTAGTGATTGTTACCCAGGGATATCTTCTAGAATTCAAGGACTCCCCTCCAAGGGGAAGGTTCCATATTTCTCGTCTGTCTACAGACACGACAAAGAAAGAGGCGTTCTTACGCTGTGTAGATGACCTACATACAATGGGAGTGTTCCACCCAGTTCCAATTGCGGAACAAGGGCTGGGGTTTTACTCAAACCTCTTTGTGGTTCCCAAAAAAGAAGGAACTTTCAGACCAATCCTGGATCTCAAAATTCTAAACAAATTCCTCAGAGTCTCATCATTCAAGATGGAGACCATTCGGACAATATTACCTATGATCCAGGAAGGTCAATATATGACTACCGTGGATCTAAAGGATGCGTACCTGCATATCCCAATCCACAAAGATCATCATCAGTTCCTCCGGTTCGCTTTTCTAGACAAGCATTATCAGTTTGTGGCTCTTCCATTTGGTGTAGCCACTGCTCCCAGAATTTTCACAAAGGTGCTAGGGTCCCTTCTGGCGGTTCTAAGACCGCGGGGCATAGCAGTGGTGCCTTATTTGGACAACATCTTAATTCAGGCGCCGTCTTTTCACAGAGCCAAGGCTCACACGGAGATTGTATTGGCCTTTCTAAGGTCTCACGGGTAGAAGGTGAACATCAAAAAGAGTTCCCTGTCCCCACTCACAAGGGTTCCCTTCCTAGGAACACCAATAGATTCGGTAGAAATTAAAATATTTCTGACGGAGGTCAGAAAGTTGAAACTTTTAACTACTTGCCGAGTTCTTCATTCCATTCCTCGGCCATCTGTAGCTCAAACTGAGGGCGATATTCAACGCGCTTCAGGCATGGCCTCACCTAGCTGCGGCCAAATTCATAAGATTTCAGTCGGACAACATTACGACTGTAGCTTACATCAATCATCAGGGGGGAACAAAGAGTTCTCTAGCGATGAGGGAAGTAACCAAAATATTCAGGTGGGCGGAGGCCCACTCCTGCCATCTCTCAGCAATTCACATCCCAGGTGTAGACAACTGGGAGGCGGATTTTCTAAGTCGTCAGACTTTTCACCCGGGGGAGTGGGAACTCCACCCGGAGGTATTTGCCCAGCTGGCTCAGCTATGGGGCATTCCAGAGTTGGACCTGATGGCGTCCCGTCAGAACACCAAGCTTCCTCTCTACGGATCCAGGTCTCGGGACCCCAAGGCGGCATTGATAGATGCTCTAGTAGCGCCTTGGTCCTTCAATCTGGCTTATGTTTTCCCACCGTTTCCTCTTCTCCCTCGTCTGATCGCCAGAATCAAGCAGGAGATGGCGTCGGTGATTTTGATAGCGCCTGCGTGGCCACGCAGGACTTGGTATGCAGACCTAGTGGACATGTCATTTGTCCCACCATGGACACTGCCAATGAGGCAGGACCTTCTAATACAGGGTCCGTTCAAGCATCCAAATCTAGTTTCTCTGCGTCTGACTGCTTGGAGATTGAACGCTTAATTCTATCAAAGCGTGTTTTTTTCTGAGTCAGTTTTAGATACTCTGATCCAGGCTAGAAAGCCTGTCACCAGGAAAGTCTACCATAAGATATGGTGGAAATATCTTTGTTGGTGTGAATCCAAGGGTCACTCATGGAGTAAGATTAGGATTCCCATGATATTGTCTTTTCTCCAAGACGGTTTGGAGAAAGGATTGTCGGCTAGTTCTTTAAAGGGACAGATATCTGCTATGTCTATCCTTTTGCACAAGCGTCTGGCAGAGGTACCGGACGTTCAAGCGTTTGCACAGGCTTTAGTCAGAATCAAGCCTGTCTATAAACCTGTGGCTCCGCCATGAACTCTAAATCTAGTTCTTTCAGTTCTTCAAGGGGTTCCGTTTGAACCTTTACATTCCATAGATATTAAGTTGTTATCTTGGAAAGTTTTGTTTTTGGTAGCTATCTCTTCTGCTCGAAGAGTCTCAGAATTATCTGCCTTACAGTGTGATTCACCTTATCTGGTGTTCCACGCAGATAAGGTAGTTTTGCGTACCAAACTTGGTTTTCTTCCTAAAGTTGCTTCTAACAAGAATATTAACCAGGAAATAGTTGTTCCTTCTCTGTGTCCTAACCCATCTTCGAAAAAGGACCGTCTTTTGCATAATCTTGATGTAGTTCGTGCTTTAAAGTTCTATTTACAAGCAACTAAGGATTTCAGACAAACATCTTCTTTGTTTGTTATCTATTCTGGTAAGAGGAGAGGTCAGAAAGCGACTGCTACCTCTCTTTTCTTTTGGCTGAAAAGCATCATCCGTTTGGCCTATGAGACTGCTGGCCAGCAGCTTCCTGAAAGAATTACTGCTCATTCTACCAGAGCAGTGGCTTCCACATGGGTTTTCAAAAATGAGACTTCTGTGGAACAGATTTGTAAGGCAGCGACTTGGTATTCACTGCATACTTTTGCCAAATTTTACAAATTCAATACTTTTTGCTTCTTCGGAGGCTATTTTTGCAAGCAGTGGTGCCTTCCGTTTAAGGTACCTGTCTTGTTCCCTCCCTTCATCCGTGTCCTAAAGCTTTGGTATTGGTATCCCACAACTAAGGATGAATCCGTGGACTGGATACACCTTGCAAGAGAAAACAGAATTTATACTTACCTGATAAATTACTTTCTCTTGCGGTGTATCCAGTCCACGCCCGCCCTGGCAATTAAGTCAGGTAAAGGGGAAAAAATATTTTTTTGTTTAAACTACAGTCACCACTGCACCCTATGGTTTCTCCTTTGGCTTCTTAACCTTTTGTCGAATGACTGGGGGGTGGAGCTAGGGGGGGAGCTATATGGACAGCTCTGCTGTGTGCTCTCTTTGCCACTTCCTGTAGGGGAGGAGAATATCCCACAAGTAAGGATGAATCCATGGACTGGATACACCGCAAGAGAAAGTAATTTATCAGGTAAGTATAAATTCTGTTTTTTTATTTATCCCTCCCTCTAGTGACTCTTGCGTGGAGTTCCACATCTTGGGTATTGATATCCCATACGTCACTAGCTCATGGACTTGTTTCATATTGCCAAGAGTCCATGAGGCCCACCCTTTTTTATGGTGGTTATGATTTTTTGTATAAAGCACAATTATTTCCAAATTCCTTTGTTGATGCTTTTTACTCCATTCTTTATCACCCCACTACTTGGCTATCCGTTAAACTGAATTGTGGCTGTGGTGAAGGGTGTATTTATAGGCATTTTGAGGTTTGGGAAACTTTGCCCCTCCTGGTAGGATTGTATATCCCATACGTCACTAGCTCATGGACTCTTGCCAATATGAAAGAAATTAATTTATCAGGTAAATTCTTATATAAATTATGTTTTATGTTAGAACTTACCTGATTAATTTATTTCATAGTGGCAAGAGTCCATTAGACCCACCCTATTTTTTGGTGGTTATATTGTATAAAAGCACATTATTATTTTTTTCCAGTTCCTCTTTTTGTATGCTTTTTACTCCTTTTTACACCTCATTACTTGGCTATACATTAAATTAAGGTATTAGTGTGGTGTGAGGTGTATTTATAGGCATTTTGAGGTTTGGGAAACTTTGCCCCCTCGTGGTAGGAATGTATATCCCATACGTCACTATCTCATGGACTTTTGCCATTATGAAAGAAATTAATTTATCAGGTAAGTTCTTACATAAATTATAGGGGGGGGGGGGTGTTTTTTAATAAAATATTTTTTATTTTATTTTCATGTTTTCTGCAGTGTAGGATCCCCCCTTACTCCCCAACCTCCCTGATCCCCAAAAAACCTATACCTATAAACCATTTTTTTGTTTGTTTTGTTTTTAATATTTTTTATTTTTATCTTTAATTATTTTCTGTAGCGTAGTGTGTGTCCCCCACTTCCCCCCCTCCCTCGATCATTAGGTTAGGGCACCCCAAACCATTATCTGTTGTGTAGCTGCCCTATCCCTCCCTGTCCCTTTATTTTTTTCTGTAGCGTAGGGCCCTCCGCCCCAATCTCGCTCCAGTTCAATATGCGGCAGATGCCTGGAGCTTAAGGAACTCCAGCTCTAGTCTGTAATTTAACAGCTGAGGCTGCTGTAGCTTCCTGAAGCTAAGACGTGTGTATATATATATATAAGTAATGAAGAGTGCACTCACCAGGACTTTTCAAAGTTTTATTCCAATTATGTGAACGTTTTCGGGGGATTAGCCCCTTCCTCAGACATACAAAATACAATATGATATCTCATATTGTATTTTGTATGTCTGAGGAAGGGGCTAATCCCCCGAAAACGTTCACATAATTGGAATAAAACTTTGAAAAGTCCTGGTGAGTGCACTCTTCATTACTTTCTATTTACCTATCTGCTGCACCCTGGGCATGTGATTTGGATTTCTGGAGTGCTTGTCTACTTTGAACTTTATATATATATATATATATTTATATATATTTATTTATATATATTTATTTGTCTTGCGGTACGATAGGCAAAGTACTGTAAGACGTATATATAAGTCTTATTGGGTGAAGGGGTTAAAGGAACTTTAGAAAAGTCTTAAAAATATTTTGTATTTAAAGTTTTCTACTTGTTTTCCAAAATAGGTATGATTTCTTCATAGTCAGCCAGGCTGTTAGAGCAGGTACTGTGACTCCAACACATTACAATGTTGTTTATGACAGCAGTGCATTGAAACCGGACCATATGCAAAGATTAACATACAAACTCTGCCATCTTTACTACAACTGGCCTGTACGTATGCATTTATTCTTTTTCCATAGATATATATATATATGTGTGTGTGTGTATTCCTTGATGTAATGTACTTTTACTTTTCTTTCTAGGGAGTTATTCGAGTACCTGCTCCTTGTCAGTATGCCCATAAACTTGCCTTTTTGGTGGGTCAGAGCATTCATCGTGAACCAAATTTGGCACTTGCGGATCGTCTTTATTATCTGTAGCTCTCTTGAAAAAGTTGAATGCGTGCTGTTTGTATAAAGCATATCAAGTGGAAATTTACATTTCTATGGATAGAAATTAAATCTCCTGTTTACCTCTTTTCCTTTTTTTTTTCTCTTTTCAAATATATATAATCCTCAACTATGTAACTGTTCAACCTTTGTAAATGTTTCACTTATATAATAATATATGCTGGATGTGTAACTAGACCAGAACAACATTGTCTGTGTCTCAAAGTAAATTTTGTGTTTTACTTTCTTTTTTTTTAATTACTGTTTAATTTTTATGTTAAAAAAGACAAATGCAGTGTTATTGAGAACACCTTTCATTTTCTTGTAATATTAGATAACTTGTGTATTCAATGTTTCTGTACAATGTAATTCATTAAATATAGAAATAATATTAAAGCACAACATTTGTTGCATTGTGGGTTCGCTGTATGGTCGTCATGTCTGGCACTGCCTCTAGCATGTAGGAGGTGCTCTTATAAATTGATAGAAACATAGATATTGATGGCAGATAAGAGCCATAGGCCCAGCAAGTATGCCCGATATTACCTAACAGTATAAACTTATTTAGTTTGTAGGATAGCCTTATGCTTGTCCTATGCATTTTTAAAGTCCCCCACAGTGTTTGTTGCTACTACCTCTTGAGGAAGTTTATTCCATAAATCAATCATTCTTTCTGTAAAGAAGTGCTTCCTCAAATTACTTCTGAATCTACTACCCTTTAGCTTGAGCTCATGACCCCTTGTTCTTGAATTTTCCATTTTATGTAAAATACCCACAGCCTCAGTTTTACTAAACCCTTTAATATACTTGAAAGTTGCTATCATATCACCTCTTTCCATTCTCTCCTCTAAGCTATACATATTTAGGTCATTGAGCCTATTCTGGTAAGTTTTATTTTTTAGACCATGTACCATGTTGGTAGCCCTCCTTTCTCTTACTTGGTGTATTCAGTCCACGGATTCATCCTTACTTGTGGGATATTCTCAATCCCTACAGGAAGTGGCAAAGAGAGCACACAGCAAAGCTGTCCATATAGCTCCCCTCAGGCTCCGCCCCCCCAGTCATTCTCTTTGCCGCTCTAACAAGTAGCATCTCCACGGGGGTGGTAAAGAGTATGTGGTGTTATATTTGTAGTTTTATTTCTTCAATCAAGAGTTTGTTATTTTAAAATAGTGCCGGTTTGTACTATTTACTCTGAGGCAGAACAGTGATGAAGATTTCTGCTGAGAGGAATATGATTTTAGCACCAGTAACTAAAATCCATTGCTGTTCCCACGCAGGACTGTTGAATACCAGAGAACTTCAGTTGGGGGGAACAGTTTGCAGGCTTAACTGCTTCAGGTATGATCAGTCATTTTTCTAACAAGACCAAGTAATGCTAGAAGACTGATAGAAATCCCCATGTGGGAAGGGAAGGTAAGCCATTTTCTGAGACTCAGTATAGAAGGATGGCTTAGTTTATAGGGCTTAAATCACTGGTGGACACTGTTATGGGTAAAATCGATTATTTTTTAATATAATCTGATGTTTGCACAAGTGTTTATCATGTTTGGAACACTTCCGGAGTGAAGAGGGAGAGGGCCTAATTTTCGCGCCTCAGTTGCGCAGTTCTTTTACAAGATAGCTTCATGCAGCTTCACATGTAGAGTCCTGAGATTGCAGGAGGACTACAGGGAGGCTTATTTTTGTTCCAAAACTAATCCCCAAGGAAGGTAGTGTGTTAAACTGGTGGCCAGCTTCAATTTGCTCCGGTTTGGGCAATATGGGGTTAATTGGCTTGAAACTTGGTGTGCAATCTTTTCAAAGCATTGGGATCATATGGTGTAAATTTCATAAAGATCAGATGTTTTTTTGAGATTTGGTAAAAAAGTGTGTGCGGTTTATTTAAAGGCACAGTAACGTTTTTTCAAAAAGTGTATTTTTCTGTATTTGAGTGCTATCTAATTCTGTCTAACATGTCTGAGCCTACTGATAGACCTTGTTCTATGTGTTTAAAAGCCATGGCGGTACCCCCATTGCATTTGTGTTTAAAGTGTGCTAAGGTATTTAAACATTTTAATGACCATGCATTGACACTTAAAAATGTAGCCCAAGATGATTCTTTGATGGAAGGTAATGAGGATAGTCCTCCTTCCTCTCCCCATGTGTCGACACCAGTTACGCCCGCGCAAGCGTTGCCTAGTACCTCTAGCGCATTGGCCCCTATTACTTTACAACAACTAGCAGCAGTAATGCAGCATTTTTATCCAAACTGACGGTTTTTCCAAAAAAGCGCGATAGCTCAGTTTTAAATACAGAGGATGAGCAATCTGAAGCTTTGGATAATTTATCTGTAGTACCCTCACAAAACTCAGAAGTAGCAGTGAGGGACTGTCTGTCTGAGGGAGAAATTTCTGACACAGGAAAAGTTTCTCAGCAGGCAGAGTCAGATTCCTTAGCGTTTGAATTTAAGCTGAAACACCTCCGCGTCGTGCTCAAGGAGGTTTTAGCTACGCTGGATGATTGTGACCCCACGGTGGTCCCTGAAAAATTGTGTAAAATTGACAGGTTTTTAGAGGTCCTTGTATACACTGAGGCATTTCCGATCCCAAAGAGGGTGGCGGATATTGTGCCTAAGGAATGGGAGAGACCAGGTGTACCCTTTGTTCCCCCACCTATCTTTAAGAAAATGTTCCCCATAAATGACCCCAGGCGGGACGCGTGGCAGACGGTCCCCAAGATAGAGGGGCTGTTTCAACACTTGCTAAGCGTACAACTATACCAATAGAGGACAGTTGTGCTTTCAAAGATGCTATGGATAAAAAATTGGAAGGTTTGCTGAAGAAAATTTTTGTTCAGCAAGGTTTTCTTCTTCAACCAATTGCCTGCATTATTCCAGTAACTACTGCAGCGGCTTTTTGGTTCGAGGCCCTGGAGGAGTCGCTCCAGAGGGAGACTTCATATGATGAGGTCATGGATAGAATTCATGCTCTAAAGCTGGCTAATTCTTTTATCACTGATGCCGCTCTCCATTTAGCTAAGCTAGCGGCGAAAAACTCAGGTTTTGCCATCATGGCGCGAAGAGCGCTTTAGCCCAAATCGTGGTCGGCTGATGTGTCGTCCAAAACGAAACTGTTAAATATTCCCTTCAAGGGGAAAACCCTATTTGGCCCAGAGCTGAAAGAAATTATTTCAGATATCACTGGGGGCAAGGGCCATGCCCTGCCACAAGATAGGCCGTTTAAGGCCATAAACAAGGCTAATTTTCGCTCCTTTCGCAACTTCAGGAGCGGACCTGCCACAACCTCTGCTGCCGCAAAGCAAGATAACGCTTCCCAGCCCAAAGCAACTTGGAAACCCCTGCAGGGCTGGAATAAGGGTAAACAGGACAAGATGTGACAGTAATGGCCTATCAAGGTATTTTGACAACAAAAGTCTATCGTAAAATAACTTCCACCAATAGCCTGTTAAGGGCTGACAGCTTTCACCCTAAACATCAAATAAAAGGTATTCCAGTATCACAGTTCTTTAGGGCACGAAGGAATTGTACAACAGATGAGGAGTTTATTAAAGAATCACAGGGGCTGACAAAACGTTTGAGACAGGGGGTACCCTAAAAAAATGATAAGTGCAACATATCAACGCCAATATAAACGAACACAGGAAGAGAGTATCTTCAATGTTACAGCTAAAAAACCTAATAAAAGACAGAATGGACCAATAAGATTCATATCAAGATATAATGAAAGTTGGGAGGATTTGAGGAAAATAATGCGAAGATATTGGCATATTCTTCTGACGGACACTAAACTATGTGAAATTTTGACTCCAGAACCCCTAATGACTACACGTAGGGCTCCTAATTTACGTGACAGCCTGGTCCATAGTCATTATGTTCGGCCACAATTGGATGGAAATTGGCTGGACAGGAAGAGTATGGAGCCAGGGTGTTATCCATGTAAAAAATGCAAAGCCTGTAACTATATAGAGAAAATAAGTTTTTTCTCTGATAGGAAAGGTAAAATTTATAGGATTCGCTCTAAGATAACGTGTAGAACGGAGTGCCTAGTTTATCTAACAAAATGCAACTGTCCCCAATATTATGTGGGGAAAACCACAAGGGCCTTACGAGATCGCACACTGGAACATGTAAGAGACATCGAACAAGATGTCATAACTTCAAGTGTGGCGAGACATTTTACAGAATATCACAATTCTTCTCCTAACTGCTTTAGGGTTATAGGTATTGATAAGGTCCACTTAGGTATTCGCGGTGGTAATATAGACAAAATATTGCTACAGCGAGAAAGTAAGTGGATTTTCAACCTGGGAACCCTCACGCCCCAAGGTCTGAATGAAGAAAATAATTTAGGTCATTTTCTATGATTGTGAATAAATTATGTCTGTGACAGTATATTATTTTGAGTTGAATTGAAAAGGTCTCAAGTATAGGATATAGCAGGTTTTAAGTATAAGATGTAGCCTTAAGGTTAAATTTAGAAATTGAGGTGGCATCTGGTTAAACGTCGCTGTCACTGTGAGTGAATTTGCCTCTGCACAAAGTAGTCAGCTATAAAGTGAATAGTAGTATTTTATTACACACCAATATGGTTGACACTTAGCAATTATCATGTTGCTTTTTGTAAAAGGTTACAAATATTATATTGAAACAGATGGGCTTTCATTATGAAGATATGTTTACTAATGAAACTCAGTGAATAGGAACCAATATTCACCAGCTATGTTTCCGGAGGTAATGGCACTCAATATCCCTTTAAATGAGGACGGCACCAAATACAAACATACAATTGCCCGGATGAAGCCAAAGAATTGGTGAAACGTACGTCGGCTATAACGGCTCAGTCTGATCTGAGCGACAGTGAGGAGAACGCCCAGAGTAGCCTGTACAATCGTCAAGCTACAAAGCAGTGCACAGTTCCGTTGGGAGGATTTCCTGTCAAGCAGCAAGTAAGCAAGTAACAAAGTGTAGAGGGAAGAATTACCGCTACGTTCATACTACACGCCACAGCTTGTGTGTGCTGGGATCAACCGGCCTTCGGCTGTGGAGCGCAGCTCCCTCCAGGATCACCCTGTTACAGAGAATATGCTGCTTTTCACCTAAAGGAACAGTCACAGACGGATTACAATTTACGCGGATAAATCTTTGATGACCGGTTCATGGGATACTCTGCTACTTTAAGGACAGCAACTATACAGTATTAACGTTGGCCAACGATGAGTATATCTTTGCTGTTTTGCATCTCATGAACTTTATTATTTATCCATGTTTGTTGCTTTACTTGCGAGTGTTTTCCTCAGGATTTAATGTTTTATTTATCTTTTCCTTTTTTGTTTCAATATCAACTTTGTATGGTAATAGGGTGTATATACCTGTTACATAAGTCCTGCCTTAGTATTAGTTGTGTTAACTGTGCACAGTAGATAGTTTTAAGCATATGTGAACTATCTTTTACTAAGTAAAACATATTGGACTAAGAGTGCTGGTGTGAGATATCTTTATTTCTCTTCTTTTTTTAGTATAAACAGGCCAAGAAGCCTGCTCCTGCTACCAAGACAGCATGAGGGGGTAGCCCCCGATCCGAGATCGCATCGAGTAGGGAGCAGACTTTCTCTCTTCGCTCAGGCTTGGGCAAGAGATGTTCCAGATCCCTGGGCATTAGAAATAGTTGCTCAGGCGTACCTTCTAGAATTCAAGGATTCTCCCCCAAGGGGAAGGTTCCACATTTCTCATTTGTCTTCAGACCAAATAAGGAAACAGGCGTTCTTACGCTGTGTAGATGATCTGCTAAAGATGGGAGTGATACACCCAGTTCCAATTGTAGAACAAGTACTGGGCTTTTACTCAAACCTGTTTGTAGTTCCCAAAAAGGAGGGAACTTTCAGGCCAATCCTGGATCTAAAAATTCTAAACAAATTCCTCAGAGTTCCGTCCTTCAAGATGGAAACCATTCGGAGTAGCACCTTACCCAGACGACATATTAATACAGGCGTCGTCCTTTCACAGAGCCAAGGCTCATACGGACATCGTTCTGGCTTTTCTAAGGTCTCACGGGTGGAAGGTGAACGTAGAAAAGAGTTCTCTGTCCCCGCTCACAAGGGTTCCTTTCCTGGGAACACTAATAGACTCGGTAGAAATGAAAATCTTTCTGACAGAGGTCAGGAAGTCAAAACTGCTGAATACTTGCCGAGTTCTTCATTCCATTCCTCGGCCTTCCGTGGCTCAGTGCATGGAAGTAATTGGTTTAATGGTTGCGGCAATGGACGTAGTCCCTTTTGCCCGAATTCATCTCAGACCACTGCAGCTGTGCATGCACAAACAGTGGAATGGAGATAACGCAGATTTGTCTCCTCAAGTACAAATGGACCAGAAAACCAGAGACTCTCTTCTCTGGTGGTTGTCTCAGGGAATGAGTTTCCGTAGACCGGAGTGGATCATTATCACGACCGATGCCAGTCTGTTAGGCTGGGGTGCGGTCTGCAACTCCCTGAAGGCTCAGGGACTATGGTCTCGGGAAGAATCTCTTCTTCCGATAAACATTTTGGAGTTGAGAGCGATATTCAATACGCTCCAGGTGTGGCCTCAACTAGCGGAGGCCAAATTAATCAGATTTCAGTCAGACAACATCACGACTGTAGCGTACATCAATCATCAGGGAGGAACAAAAAGTTCCCTAGCGATGAAGGAAGTATCCAAGATCATCAAATGGGCGGAGGATCACTCCTGCCATCTATCTGCAATTCACATCCCAGGGGTAGACAACTGGGAGGCGGATTTTCTAAGTCGTCAGACTTTCCATCCGGGGGAGTGGGAACTCCACCCTGAGGTTTTTGCTCAGCTGACTCAGCTATGGGGCATTCCAGAATTGGATCTGATGGCGTCCCGTCAGAACACCAAACTTCCCCTTTATGGATCCAGATCCAGGGATCCCAAGGCGGCATTGATTGATGCATTAATAGCGCCTTGGTCGTTCAGTCTAGCTTATGTCTTTCCACCGTTTCCTCTTCTCCCTCGGCTAGTAGCCAGAATCAAACAGGAGAAGACTTCGGTAATTCTGATAGCGCCTGCGTGGCCACGCAGGACTTGGTATGCAGACCTAGTGGACATGTCATCGGTCCCACCATGGAAACAGGATCTTCTAATTCAAGGTCCTTTCAAGCATCCAAATCTAGTTTCTCTGCAACTGACTGCTTGGAGATTGAACGCTTAATTCTAGCTAAGCGTGGTTTCTCTGAATCAGTTTTAGACACTCTGATACAGGCCAGAAAGCCTGTCACCAGGAAAATTTACCATAGGTTATGGCGGAAATATCTTTGTTGGTGTTAATCCAAGGGTTACTCGTGGAGTAAGATTAGGATTCCAAGGATATTGTCTTTTCTCCAAGAAGGATTGGAGAAGGGTCTGTCAGCCAGTTCCTTAAAGGGACAGATATCTGCTCTGTCTGTTCTGTTACATAAGCGTCTGGCTGCTGTACCAGAAGTTCTGGTGTTTGCACAGGCCCTAGTCAGAATCAAGCCTGTTTACAAGCCTGTGATTCCTCCATGGAGTCTAAATTTAGTTCTTTCAGTTCTTCAAGGGGTTCTGTTTGAACCTTTGCATTCCATAGATATTAAGTTTTTATCTTGGAAAGTTTTGTTTTTAGTAGCCATTTCTTCTACTCGAAGAGTTTCTGAATTGTCTGCTTTGCAGTGTACTTCACCCTATCTGGTGTTCCATGCAGATAAGGTTGTTTGGCGCACCAAACCTGGTTTCCTTCCAAAAGTGGTTTCTAATAAGAATATTAACCAGGAAATCATTGTTCCTTCTCTGTGTCCTAATCCAGTTTCTAAGAAGGAACGAGTTTTACACAATCTTGACGTGGTTCGTGCTTTAAAATTCTATTTAAAAGCAACTAAAGATTTCAGACAAACATCATCCTTGTTTGTTGTCTATTCTGGTAAGAGGAGAGGTCAGAAAGCGACTGCTACCTCTCTTTCCTTTTGGCTGAAAAGCATCATCCGATTGGCTTATGAGACTGCCGGACGGCAGCCTCCTGAACGAATTACAGCTCATTCCACTAGAGCTGTGGCTTCCACATGGGCTTTCAAGAATGAGGCTTCTGTTGAACAGATTTGTAAGGCAGCGACTTGGTTTTCACTGCATACATTTGCCATATTTTACAAATTCGATACTTTTGCTTCTTCGGAGGCTATTTTTGGGAGAAAGGTTTTGCAAGCAGTGGTGCCTTCCGTTTAGGTTACCTGACTTGTTCCCTCCCTTCATCCGTGTCCTATTGCTTTGGTATTGGTATCCCACAAGTAAGGATGAATCCGTGGACTGAATACACCAAGTAAGAGAAAACAGAATTTATGCTTACCTGATAAATTACTTTCTCTTACGGTGTATTCAGTCCACGGCCCGCCCTGACATTTAAGTCAGGTTCAAATTTAATTTTTAATAACTACAGTCACCACTGCACCCTATGGTTCTCCTTTTTCTCCTAACCGTCGGTCGAATGACTGGGAGGGCGGAGCCTGAGGGGAGCTATATGGACAGCTTTGCTGTGTGCTCTCTTTGCCACTTCCTGTAGGGATTGAGAATATCCCACAAGTAAGGATGAATCCATGGACTGAATACACCGTAAGAGAAAGTAATTTATCAGGTAAGCATAAATTCTGTTTTGCACAGATTCAAGATTGTTAATATCCTTCTGAAGATATGGCCTCCAGAACTGCACACAATACTCAAGATGAGGCCTAACTAATGATCTATAAAGAGGCATAAGAACCTTATTATTTCTGCTGCAAATACCTCTACCAATACATCCAAGCATTCTGCTAGCCTTACTCGCTGCATTACTACATTGTTTACTAAGTTTTAAATCATCTGAAATAATAATTCACAAGTCCTGTTCCTCATCTGTAACAGTCAGTAAAGTGTCATTGAGTCTGTAATTAACATTTGGATTTTTCTTCCCTAAATGCATTATTTTACACTTTGCTGTGTTAAACTTTAGATCCCAGTTGTTTGTGCAGTCCTCCAATTGTTGTATATCACTTCTCATTTTGTCTACCCCCCTGGAACATCCACTCTGATACAAAAAAAATTTGTATCATCTGCAAACAGACATACTTTCCCCTCTAGCCCTTTGCTGATATCGCAGATAAATATGTTAAACAAAACAGGCCCCAGAACTGACCCCTGAGGAACACCACTAGTAACAGTCCCCTCTGCTGAATGAACTCCATTTACTAAGACACTTTGTTTTCTGTCCTTAAGCCAGCATTCCACTCAGTTCACAATTTTTGAATCTAGACCAAGGAGATACAGTTTGTGAATTAGTTTATTGTGTGGGAAACTGGCCTGTAGTTGCCAGATTCTTCTCTACTGCCCTTTTTATGAAGAGGTATTACATTTGCTATTCTCCAATCATCTGGGGCAGCTCCTGTTAATAGTGACCGATTAAACAAATCAGTTAATGGGACAGTTAGCACTGATCAAAGTTCTTTTAAAACCCTTGGATGAATATTAATGGGACAGTTAGCACTGATCAAAGTTATTTTAAAACCCTTGGATTAATATTATCAGGACCCACTGCCTTTTTAACATTTATTTTTGATAATGCTAACAAAACCTCATCCTCTGTAAAAAGATTACTGTTAAGCTTGTTTCTATTTTTCATAGCATCCCTTAATGTAGACATTCTATCTTCACAATCTTTTGTGAAAACAGAACAGAAGTAATCATTGAGACAGTCTGCAATCTGCTTATCTCCTATTATTCTACCATCAACTGATTTCAATTTTACTATTCCTACCTTATTTTCTTCTATAAGATACGACAAGTCCACGGATTCATCCTTTACTTGTGGGATATTATCCTCCTGCTAACAGGAAGTCGCAAAGAGCACCACAGCAAAGCTGTCTATATAGCTCCTCCCTTGACTCCATCCCCCAGTCATTCTCTTTGCCTACTCTAAGTAATAGGAAGGGTAAAGTGAAAGAGGTGATAAAATGTTAGTTTTTATTTTCTTCAAGCAAGACTTTTTTATTTTAAATGTTACCGGTGAGTGCTATTTTCTCCCAGGCAGCAGATGGATGAAGATTTCTGCCTGGAGACTGATGATCTTAGCAGTTGTTACTAAGATCCAGAGTAGTTCCCACAGAATGGCTGAGGAGTACTTAAGAAACTTTAGTGTGAGGAACGTTTTTCATGCTATAAGCATTGAGGTATGTTCAGTCATTTTTTTCTGGAGAGATTGTGTTATTTCAGAATTGGCGGACAGTATCCCCATGAGGGAAAGGGTAAGCAGTAATCCTAATGTATAGAGAAGGGTATTACTGGACCTGTATATTGGGCTATATATATATAGAAAATGGTTGACACTGATGATATGATGTTTGTGGGCAAATGTTTCTATGTTGGGAGTTACAGATAACGTTTTTTATAGCAAACGTTTTTTACTTTATGTATGCATGGAGGGTACACATGGCTTCACTTAAGGGGTTTAGGAACCCACATGGCTATGTTTTAGACCGCTCTTGTGCGGTTATTTTAGGCTGTGAGACATCGAGTGAGATGGGCGGGGCCTATTTTCGCGCCTCAGTTGCGCAGTTGTTTTTCCCAGGCAAGCTCCAACTCCGGTGGGCCTTTCAGAGACAGTTTGGGCCTAATCGAAGGGTTGACCCGATTTTACAGACCCCTGAGGGCAGGTAGGCGCCACAGCAAGGCTGTGGCGAGGTGCAGGGGGTGTTTTTGATTAATTTTAAAGTTTTTATAGCACAACATTTTTTTGGTAAGGGTTAAGTTTTCCTTTCCTTGTGGGGCAATCTTAGCTGACAAGTTGGGATGCATTTATCATAAAATTGTGGTAATTTCTCTTGCTAGCTGTATCCAGTCCACGGCTTCATCCATTACTTGTGGGATATTCTCCTTCCCTACAGGAAGTGGCAAAGAGAGCACACAGCAGAGCTGTCCATATAGCTCCCCCTCTAGCTCCACCCCCCAGTCATTCTCTTTGCCGGCTCTAAGCAGCAGGGTCTTTCTATGGGAGGGTAAAGTGAATGTGGTGTTAGATTTGTAGTTTTATATCTTCAATCAAAAGTTTGTTATTTTTAAATGGTACCGGTTTGTACTATTTACTCTCTAGCAGAAAAGTGATGAAGAATTCTGCTGAGAGGAAAATGATTTTAGCATGTTGTAACTAAAATCCACTGCTGTTCCCACACTGGACTGAGGAGTACCAGAAAACTTCATTTGGGGGGAACAGTTTGCAGGCTTGACTGCAATGAGGTATGTTCAGTCATTTTTTCTAGACAAGACTGAGATAATGCTAGAAGACTGACAAGATCCCCATGTGGGGAGGGTAAGCTATGTTCTGAAACTTAGTATAGGATTGAATGCTTACTTAACAGGGCTAAATAGGCTGGTTGACACTGATGCAGGGCAATCGATTAGTTATTTGAAGAAATACTCGTTTGAGACACTTTTTAAACACTTTGGAGTGTTTTTTCTGGGGTTATTTTCCACATGGCATAAATTTAGTCACCTAGAAGTGATTTTGGTAGGCCTTACAACTCCGGAGTGGGAGGGGCCTAATTTTGCGCCTCAGATGCGCAGTTAGAATTGAAAGACAGTTCAGGCTGCTTCACATGGAGGGTCCAGCTGCTGATTGAGTGCCTCAAAGAAGCTTTTTTCCCCCAAATCTTATCCCTAAAGGCAGGTAGGGCCACAGCAGTAAGCTGTGGCAAGGTGCTGTAGTTATTTAACCGGTTGCTGGCTTTAGGCTGTTCCGGTTTGGGCATTAAGGGGTTAATCGTTCTGAAACTTGCTGTGCAATCATATCAAAGCCTTAAGTACATACTGTGAAAATCTCAAAAGGGTTGGTGCATTTTTCACTGTTTTGTAAAATTGTGTGTTCTTTTTATTTCTTAAAGGCACAGTAACGTTTTTTTCAAATTGTGTTTTTTATTTGATTAAAGTGATTCTAAGCCTGTTGGTTTATAATACTAGTCTGTTTAACATGTCTGTCACCAAGGAAAATCCTTGTTCAATATGTTTAGAAGCCATGGTGGAACCCCCTCTCAGAATGTGTCCCACTTGCACTAATATGTCTATACACTTTAAGGATCATATTATTGATCTTAAAGATATGGCCCTAGATGATTTTCAGACTGTAGGTAACGAGAAAAGTCTGTCCACCTCTCCCCATGTGTCACAACCAGTTACGCCCGCTCAGGCGCTGCCTAGTACCTCTAGTGCGTCTGCTCCTTTTACATTACAACAAATAGCGGCAGTCATGGATAATTCCCTTTCCGTTTTCTTATCTAAACTGCCTGTGTTGCCTGCAAAGCGTGATAGCTCTGTTTTAAGAACAGATTATGAGCATTCTGAAGCTTTGGTAACTTTATCTGATGTACCCTCACAACGTTCTGAAGTGGGGGTGAGGGAATTGATGTCTGAGGGAGAAATTTCTGATTCAGGAAAGGTTTCTCATCAGTCAGATTCAGATACATTGGTTTTTAAATTTAAATTAGAACACCTCCGCGTATTGCTCAGGGAGGTATTAGCTACTCTGGATGATTGCGAGCCTTTGGTGGTCCCAGAGAAATTGTGTAAAATGGACAAGTACTTAGAGGTCCCTGTATACACCGATGCGTTTCCGGTCCCTAAAAGGGTTGCGGATATCGTTACTAGGGAGTGGGATAGACCAGGTGTTCCCTTTTCTCCCCCCCCCCCCCTATTTTTAAGAAAATGTTCCCCATAACTGACCCCATGAGGGACTCGTAGCAGATGGTCCCTAAGGTAGAGGGGGCTGTTTCTTCACTTGCTTAACACACAACCATACCAATTGAAGACAGTTGTGCTTTTAAAGACCCTATGGATAAAAAGTTAGAGGGTTTACTTAAGAAAACATTTTTGTTCAGCAAGGTTTCCTTCTCCAACCTATTGCTTGCATTATTCCTGTAACTACTGCAGCTGCTTTCTGGTTTGAAGCGCTGGAGCACTCGCTCCAGACGGAGACCTCATACGAGGACATTATGGATAGAATTAAGGCTCTAAAGCTGGCTAATTCTTTTACCACAGATGCCGCTTTGCAATTAGCTAAGTTAGAAGCGAAGAATTCAGGTTTCGCAATTATGGAGCGCAGAGCGCTTTGGCTTAAGTCCTGGTCAGCCGATGTGTCGTCAAAATCCAAATTATTAAATATTCCTTTCAAGGTAAAGACCCTCTTCGGGCCAGAATTGAAAGAGATTATTTCAGAAATCACTGGGAGAAAGGGCCATGCTCTCCCTCGGGACAAGCCTTTTAAGGCCAAGAACAAAGCTAATTTTCGCTCCTTTTGTAATTTCAGGAGCAGTTCCTCTTCAGCCTTTCCAGCTGCGAAGCCAGAGGATAATGATTCACAGCCCAAGGCAACCTGGAAGCCTTACCAGGGCTGGAACAAGGGTAAACAGGCCAAAAAGCCTGCAGCTGAACCCAAGACAGCATGAAGGGGTAGCCCCCGATCCGGGAACGGATCTAGTAGGGGGCAGACTTTCTCTCTTCGCTCAGGCCTGGGCAAGAGACGTTCAAAATCTCTGGGCATTAGAGATTGTTTCTCAGGGATATCTTCTAGAATTCAAGGACTCCCCTCCAAGGGGAAAGGTTGAAGCCGTGGACTGGATACACCTAGCAAGAGAAAACAGAATTTATGCTTACCTGATAAATTGCTTTCGCTTGCGGTGTATCCAGTCCACGGCCCGCCCTGGCTTTTAGGTCAGGTAATTATTTTTTTGTTTAAACTACAGTCACCACTGCACCCTATGGTTTCTCCATTTTCTTCCTAACCTTTGGTCGAATGACTGGGGGGTGGAGCTAGAGGGGGAGCTATATGGACAGCTCTGCTGTGTGCTCTCTTTGCCACTTCCTGTAGGGAAGGAGAATATCCCACAAGTAATGGATGAAGCCGTGGACTGGATACACCACAAGAGAAAGTAATTTATGAGGTAAGCATAAATTCTGTTTTTATCGTTTTAAAGCAGTTTTGGAAAAATTGTATGCTTTTTTTCTCTTAAAGGCGCAGTACCGTTTTTTTAGATGGTTATTTTTTTCATAAAATAAAGTGTTTGCAAGTCTGTTTGTGGTCATTACTAGCCTGTTTTCACATGTCTGACATTGAGGAAAGTCAATGTTCCATGTGTTTAGAAGCCATTGTGAAACCCCCACTTAAAATGTGTCCCTCATGTACCGAAAGGTCCTTGCATTGCAAAGAACATATTTTAGCTGATAAAAGTATGTCTCGGGATGATTCTCAGTCAGAAGAGAATCAGGTTATGCCATCTACTTCTCCCCAAGTGTCACAACTTTTAACGCCCGCCCAAGCAACGCCAAGTATTTCTAGTGCGTCTAATTCTTTCACCCTGCTAGATATGGCTGCAGTTATGTCTACTACACTTACAGAGGTATTATCTAAACTGCCTGGTTTGCAGGGTAATCGCAGTAGGTCCGGTATTAGAGTAAATGCTTAGCCCTTTGATGCTTTATTGGCCATCTCCAATGTACCCTCACAGTGTTCTGATTTGGGGATGGGGGAATTGCTGTCTGAGGGAGAGCTTTCAGATTCAGGAAAGATGTTCCCACAAACAGACTCAGATATGACGGCCTTTAAGTTTAAGCTTGAACACCTCTGCTTGTTGCTCAGGGAGATTTTAGCGACTCTGGATGATTGTGACTCTATTGTATTGTAATTCCACCAGAGAAATTGTGTAAAATGGATAGATTTCTAGAGGTCCCTACTTACACTAATGTTTTTCCAGTCCCTAAGAGGATTTCGAACATTGTTACTAAGAAATAGGATAGACCAGGCATTCTGTTCTCTCCCCCTCCTACTTTTAAGAAAATGTTTCCCATATCTGACACCATTCGGGATTCGTGGCAGACGGTCCCTAATGTGGAGACAGCTATTTCTACCCTGGCTAAGCGTACAACTATACCTATTGAGGACAGTTGTGCTTTCAAAGATCCTATGGATACAAAATTAGAGGGTCTTCTAAAGAAATTGTTTATTCATCAGGGTTTCCTTCTACAACCTATAGCGTGCATTGTAACTACTGCAGCTGCTTTTTGGTTTGAGGCTCTAGAGGAGTCTCTTAAGGTTGAGACCCCATTAGATGATATTTTAGATAGAATTAAGGCTCTCAAGCTAGCTAATTCTTTTATTAAAGATGCCGCTTTTCAAATGGCTAAATTAGCAGCAAAGAATTCAGGTTTTGCCATTTTAGCGCGTAGAGCGTTATGGCTGAAGTCCTGGTCTGCTGATGTGTCATCAAAATCTAAGCTATTAGCTATTCTTTTCAAAGGTAAGACCCTATTCGGGCCTGAACTGAAGGAGATCATTTCCGACATCACTGGAGGAAAAGGCCATGCCCTTCCTCAGGACAAGACAAATAGAATGAGGGCCAAACAAAATAATTTTCATTCCTTTCGAAACTTCAAAGGTGGTCCCTCTACATCCTCCCCTGCCACAAAGCAGGAGGGGAATTTTGCTCAATCCAAGTCAGTCAGGAGACCTAACCAGACCTGGAATAAAGGTAAACAGGCCAAGAAGCCTGCTGCTGCTACCAAGACAGCATGAAGGGGCAGCCCCCAATCCGGGACCGGATCTAATAGGGGGAAGTCTTTCTGTCTTCGCTCAGGCTTGGGCAAGAGACGTTCAGGATTCCTGGGCTTTAGAAATCGTGACCCAAGGGTATCATCTAGAATTCAAAGATTCTCCTCCAAGGGGGAGATTTCATCTTTCATGTTTATCTGTAAACCAGACAAAAAGAGAGGCGTTCTTACGCTGTGTAGAAGACCTATATACTATGGGTGTAATATGCCCAGTTCTAAAAGCAGAACAGGGGCAGGGGTTTTACTCCAATCTGTTCATGGTTCCCAAAAAAGAGGGAACCTTCAGACCGATTTTAGATCTCAAAATTCTAAACAAATTTCTCAGAGTCCCATCCTTCAAGATGGAGACCAATTCGGACAATTTTACCAATGATCCAGGATGGTCAATATATGACCACCGTGGATTTGATGGATGCGTATCTTCACATTCCTATCCACAAAGATCATCACCAGTTCCTCAGTTTCGCCTTCCTGGACAAACCAGTTTGTGGCCCTTCCTTTCGGGTTGGCCACAGCTCCCAGAATTTTCACAAAGGTGCTAGGGTCCCTTCTGGCGGTTCTAAGGCCGCGGGGCATAGCAGTGGCGCCCTATCTGGACGATATCTTGATTCAGGCGTCAACTTACCATCTAGCCAAATCTCACACGGACATCGTGTTTGCTTTTCTAAGATCTCACGGGTGGAAGGTGAACATAAAGAAGAGTTTACTTGTTCCTCTTAGAAGAGTTCCATTCCTAGGAACTCTGATAGACTCGGTAGACATGAAAAATTTTCTGACGGAGGTCAGAAAATCAAAGATCTTAACCACTTGCCGAGCACTTCATTCCATTCCTCGGCCGTCAGTGGCTCAATGTATGGAGGTAATCGGACTAATGGTAGCGGCAATGGACATAGTTCCATTTGCTCGCTTGCATCTCAGACCACTGCAACTATGCATGCTCAGACAGTGGAATGGGGATTATGCAAATTTATCTCCTCAGATAAATCTGGATCAAGAGACCAGAGACTCTCTTCTTTGGTGGTTGTCACAGGATGATCTGTCCCAGGGAATGTGTTTCCGCAGGCCAGCAGTCTGGAATTCCCTGAAGGCGCAGGGTGTGTGGACTCAGGAGGAGGCTCTCCTTCCAATAAATATTCTAGAACTGAGAGCGATATTCAGCGCGCTTCAGGCGTGGCCTCAGCTGGCTTCGGCCAAATTCATAAGATTCCAGTCGGACAATATCACGACTGTAGCATATATCAATCATCAAGGGGGAACAAAGAGTTCTCTAGCGATGATAGAGGTTTCCAAAATAATTAGATGGGCAGAGAATCACTCTTGCCATCTATCAGCAATCTATATCCCAGGAGTGGAGAACTGGGAAGCAGATTTTCTAAGTCAGACTTTTCATCCGGGGGAGTGGGATGAATTGCACAATTGATTCAGCAATGGGGCACACCAGAATTGGATCTGATGGCATCTCGTCAGAATGCCAAACTTCCTTGTTACGGGTCCAGATCAAGGGATCCTCAAGCAGTACTGATAGATGCTCTATCAGTACCGTGATCGTTCAACCTGGCTTATGTGTTTCCTCCTTTCTCTTGTAAGGTGTATCCAGTCCACGGATTCATCCTTTACTTGTGGGATATTCTCCTTCCTAACAGGAAGTGGCAAAGAGAGCACACAGCAGAGCTGTCCATATAGCTCCCCCTCTAGCTCCACCCCCCCAGTCATTCTCTTTGCCGGCTCTAAGCAATAGGATCCCTCTCGGGAGGGTAAAGTGAATGTGGTGTTAGAATTGTAGTTTTGTTTTTCTACAAGCAAAAGTTTATTTTAAATGGTACCGGTTTGTACTATTTACTCTCTAGCAGAAAAGAGATGAAGATTTCTGCAGAGAGGATGATGATTTTAGCATGTTGTAACTAAAATCCACTGCTGTTCCCACACAGGACTGAGGAGTACCAGAAAACTTCAGTTGGGGGGAACGGTTTGCAAATTAGACTGCAATAAGGTATGTTCAGTCATTTATTTCTAGACAAGACTGTGATAATGCTAGAAGAGACTGATAAGATCCCCATGAGGGAAGGGTAAGCTTTATTCAGAGACTAAGTATGGAATTACAAGCTTACATAACAGGGATAATTTATGCTGGTTGACACTATTTTATGGCAAGTTGACACTTTTTTATGGCAAACGATTTTTACTAATAAATATCGTTTTTTGAGACACTTTGAAGGTCCCTTTGGGTTTCTTTCAGGGGTTGTTACCCACATGGCTAATATTATAACTCTTGGGAGTGTTTCTTTAGGCCTCACAGCACCGGAGTAAGGTGGGAGGGGCCTAATTTTGCGCCTCAGATGCGGATTGACTAGATCTTCAGGCTGTTTTTCACATGGAGGTTCCTGCTACAGTTTGAGGACCCATAAGAAGCTTTGTTCCCCATAAATCTGACTCCTAAGGGAAGGTAGGGCCACAGCAGAGCTGTGGCAAGGTGCTGAAGTTGTTTTAACCGGTCTGTTAGCTTATTATTGATCCGGTTTGGGCATTAAGGGGTTAATCGTTTTTATTGCTAGTTGTGCAATCTTAACAATGCTTTAGGTACATACTGTGAAAATTTTAAAAAGTTTGGTGCATTTTTCACTGTTTTGGAAAATTGTGTGCCTTTTTTATCTCTTAAAGGCACAGTATCGTTTTTTTGCAAAGTGTGTTTTTGCTTCATTAAACTGATTTCTAAGCCTGTTTGTCTTACTACTAGTCTGTTAAACATGTCTGAGTCCAAGGAAAATCCTTGTTCAATGTGTTTAGAAGCCATGGTGGAACCCCCTCTCAGAATGTGTCCCACTTGTACTGATATGTCTATACACTTTAAAGATCATATTGTTGCACTTAAAAATGTGGCCCAAGATGATTCTCAGACTGAAGGTAACAAGGGTAGCCCGTCAACCTCTCCCCAAGTGTCTCAACCAGTTACGCCCGCTCAAGCGACGCCTAGCATCTCTATTGCGTCTAACTCTTTTACCTTACAAGAATTAGCGGCAGTCATGGATAATTCCCTCTCAGTATTCTTATCTAGACTGCCCGTGTTACCTGCAAAGCGCGATAGCTCTGTTTTAAGAACAGATTATGAGCATCCTGACGCTTTAGTAGCTGTATCCGATATACCCTCACTACGCTCTGAAGTGGGGGCGAGGGATTTGATGTCTGAGGGAGAAGTTTCCGATTCAGGAAAGGTTTCTCCTCAGACAGATTCAGATACATTGGCTTTTAAATTTAAACTAGAACACCTCCGCTTATTGCTCAGGGAGGTATTAGTTACTCTGGATGACTGCGACCCTATGGTGGTTCCAGAGAAATTGTGTAAAATGGACAAGTACCTAGAGGTCCCTGTTTACACTGATGCGTTTCCGGTCCCTAAGAGGATTGCGGATATTGTTACTAGGGAGTGGGATAGACCAGGTGTTCCCTTTGTTCCCCCTCCTGTTTTTAAGAAAATGTTCCCCATATCTGACCCCATGCGGGACTCGTGGCAGACGGTCCCTAAGGTAGAGGGGGCTGTTTCTTCACTTGCTAAACGCACAACCATACCAATCGAAGACAGTTGTGCTTTTAAAGACCCTATGGATAAAAAGTTAGAGGGTTTACTTAAGAAAATTTTTGTTCAACAAGGTTTTCTTCTCCAACCTATTGCGTGCATTATTCCTGTAACTACTGCAGCTGCTTTCTAGTTCGAGGCGCTGGAAGATGCGCTCCAGACGGAGACCTCATACGAGGACATTATGGATAGAATTAAGGCTCTAAAGCTGGCTAATTCTTTTATCACAGATGCCGCTTTCCAACTAGCTAAGTTAGCGGCAAAAAATTCAGGTTTCGCCATTTTGGAGCGCAGGGCGCTATGGCTAAAGTCCTGGTCGGCCGATGTGTCGTCAAAATCCAAGCTCTTGAACATCCCTTTCAAAGGAAAGACCCTCTTCGGGCCTGAATTGAAAGAGATTATTTCAGAAATCACTGGGGGTAAAGGCCATGCTCTCCCTCAGAACATGTCCTTTAAGACAAGGAATAAACAAAATAATTTTCGTTCCTTTCGGAATTTCAGGAGCTGTCTCGCTTCATCCTCCCCTGCTGCAAAGCAAAAGGGTAATGCTTCACAACCCAAGGCAGCCTGGAAACCTTACCAGGGCTGGAACAAGGGTAAACAGGCCAAAAAGCCTGCAGCTGCCACCGAGACAGCATGAAGGAGTAGCCCCCGGTCCGGGACCGGATCTAGTAGGGGGCAGACTCTCTCTCTTCGCTCAGGCCTGGGCAAGAGATGTACACGATCCCTGGGCATTAGAGATTGTATCCCAGGGATATCTTCTAGAATTCAAGGACTCTCCTCCAAGGGGAAGGTTCCACATTTCACGTCTGTCTACAGATCAGAAAGAGGCGTTTTTACGCTGTGTAGAAGATCTACATACAATGGGAGTGATCCACCCAGTTCCAATTGGGGAACAAGGGCTGGGTTTTTACTCAAATCTGTTTGTGGTTCCCAAAAAAGAAGGAACTTTCAGACCAATCCTGGATCTCAAAATTCTAAACAGATTCCTCAGAGTCCCATCATTCAAGATGGAGACCATTCGGACACTCTTACCAATGATCCAGGAAGGTCAATATATGACTACTGTGGATCTAAAGGATGCGTATCTGCACATTCCTATCCACAAAGATCATCACCAGTTTCTTAGGTTCGCTTTTCTGGACAAGCATTATCAGTTTGTGGCTCTTCCCTTCGGGTTGGCCACTGCTCCCAGAATTTTTACAAAAGCGCTAGGGTCCCTCCTGGCGGTTCTAAGACTGCGGGGCATAGCAGTGGCGCCTTATCTAGACGACATCTTAATTCAGGCGCCGACTTTCCAAAGAACCAAGTCTCACACGGAAATTGTGTTAGCTTTTCGGAGGTCTCACGGGTGGAAGGTGAACATCAAAAAGAGTTCTCTCTCCCCCCTCACAAGAGTTCCCTTTCTAGGAACTTTGATAGACTCGGTAGAAATGAAAATATTTCTGACTGAGGTCAGAAAGTCAAATACAGTTGGACCAGGACACCAGAGATTCTCTTCTCTGGTGGTTGTCTCAGGATCACCTGTCTCAGGGAATGTGTTTCCGCAGACCAGAGTGGATCATCGTAACGACCGACGCCAGCCTGTTGGGTTGGGGTGCAGTCTGGGACTCCGTGAAAGCTCAGGGCTTATGGTCTCGGGAAGAAGCTCTCCCGATAAACATTCTGGAACTGAGGGCGATATTCAACGCTCTTCAGGCATGGCCTCAGCTAGCGGCGGCCAAATTCATCAGATTTCAGTCAAACACATCACGACTGTAGCTTACATCAACCATCAAGGGGGAACAAGGAGTTCCCTAGCAATGATGGAAGTAACCAAAATAATCAGGTGGGCGGAGGATCACTCTTGCCACCTCTCAGCAATTCACATCCCAGGAGTAGACAACTGGGAGGCGGATTTCTCCTCTTAAGTGTAGTCAGTCCACGGGTCATCATTACTTATGGGATATTAACTCCTCCCCAACAGGAAGTGCAAGAGGATCACCCAAGCAGAGCTGCTATATTGCTCCTCCCCTCTACGTCACACCCAGTCATTCTCTTGCACCCAACTAATAGATAGGATGTGTGAGAGGACTGTGGTGATTAAACTTAGTTTTTTTATATCTTCAATCAAAAGTTTGTTATTTTAAACGACACCGGAGTGTGTTGTTTCCTTCTCAGGCAGAATTTGAAGAAGAATCTACCTGAGTTTTTGTATATGATCTTAGCGGACGTAACTAAGATCCGTTTGCTGTTCTCGGCCATTCTGAGGAGTAAGGTAACTTCAGATCAGGGGACAGCGGGCAGGTTCACCTGCAAAGAGGTATGTTGCAGTATATTATTTTCTAAGGAATGGAATTGACTGTGAAAATACTGCTAATACCGATATAATGTAAGTACAGCCTTAAATGCAGTAGTAGCAACTGGTATCAGGCTGATATGTATATATGTTTACACTTAAGTATTTCTGGGGAATGGCACTTCACTGGGAAAATACTGTATGCATATAACTTTTAGCCTAACTTGCAGTGTGAGCGACTAGCAGCAGGCTTTTTAATGACATTTCATATATTAGATTTTAAACGTTTACTGGCATGTTAAATCGTTTAATTATCTGAGGTACTTGGTGAAAATTGTTTTGGGCTTTATTTTCCACATGGCTGTCGTTTGTTTTAAATTAAAACAGTTTACTGAGCTTCCCTCACTGTTGTAGTGTGAGTGGGAGGGGCCTATTTTGGCGCTTTTACTACGCATCAGAAATTCAGTCACAGTCTGTCTTTTTCTCCCTGCATGATCCAGGACGTCTCCACAGAGCTCAGGGGTCTTCAAAACTAGTTTTGAGGGAGGTAATCACTCACAGCAGACCTGTGAGACTGTGCTTGACTGTGATAAAAACGCTTATATTGTCAATTGTTATACGTTTTTTTTTCTGATATTAAGGGTTAATCATCCATTGCTAATGAGTGCAATCCTTTGCTAAATTTGGTTTATATAACTAATCCGGTTCATTGTTATTCAACTGTGTCAGTTTTTTTGTGTGCTTCTTAAAGGCACAGTAAAGTTTTTACATATTGCTTGTAAATTTAGTTGAAAAGTATTTCCAAGCTTGCTAGTCTAATTGCTAGTTTGTTTAAACATGTCTGACACAGAGGAATCTCTTTGTGCAATATGTTCAAAAGCCAAGGTGGAGCCCAATAGAAATTTATGTACTAATTGCATTGATGCTACTTTAAATAAAAGTCAATCTGTACATGTTAAGCAACATTCACCAGACAACGAGGGGGAAGTTATGCCGACTAACTTGCCTCACGTGTCAGTACCTGCATCTCCCGCTCAGGAGGTGCGTGATATTGTAACGCCAAGTACATCAGGGCGGCCATTACAAATCACTTTACAAGACGTGGCTAATGTTATGACTGAAGTTTTGTCTAAATTGCCAGAACTTAGAGGTAAACGAGATCACTCTGGGATGAGAACAGAGTATACTGATAATGCTAGGGCCATGTCTGATACTGCGTCACAATTTGCAGAGCATGAGGACGGAGAGCTTCATTCTGCGGGTGACGGATCTGATCCAAATAAATTGGATTCAGACATTTCAAATTTTAAGTTTAAGCTGGAAAACCTCCGTGTATTGCTAGGGGAGGTGTTAGCGGCTCTGAATGATTGTAACACAGTTGCAATCCCAGAGAAAATGTGTAGGTTGGATAAATATTTTGCGGTACCGACAAGTACTGACGTTTTTCCTATACCTAAGAGACTTACTGAAATTATTACTAAGGAGTGGGACAGACCCGGTGTGCCTTTCTCACCCCCTCCTATATTCAGAAAAATGTTTCCAATAGACGCCACCACACGGGACTTATGGCAAACGGTCCCTAAGGTGGAGGGAGCAGTTTCTACTTTAGCTAAGCGTACCACTATCCCGGTGGAGGATAGCTGTGCCTTTTCAGATCCAATGGATAAAAAGTTAGAGGGTTACCTTAAGAAAATGTTTGTTCAACAAGGTTTTATATTACAACCCCTTGCATGCATTGCGCCTGTCACGGCTGCGGCAGCATTTTGGTTTGAGACTCTGGAAGAGACCCTTGACTCAGCGACATTAGATGAGATTTCACTTAAGCTTAAAACCCTTAAGCTAGCTAATTCATTTATTTCTGATGCCGTAGTACATTTAACTAAACTTATGGCTAAGAATTCCGGATTCGCCATTCAGGCACGCAGAGCGCTGTGGCTAAAATCCTGGTCAGCTGATGTAACTTCTAAATCGAAACTACTTAACATACCTTTCAAGGAGCAGACTTTATTCGGGCCCGGTTTGAAAGAAATTATCGCTGATATTACGGGAGGTAAAGGCCATGCCCTGCCTCAAGACAGAGCCAAACCCAGGGCTAGAATAATTTTCGTGCCTTTCGTAACTTCAAGGCAGGAGCAGCTTCAACTTCCTCTGCTCCAAAACAGGAAGGAGCTGTTGCTCGCTACAGACAAGGCTGGAAACCTAACCAGGCCTGGAACAAGGGCAAGCAGGCCAGAAAGCCTGCTGCTGCCCCTAAGACAGCATGAAGTGAGGGCCCCCGATCCGGTAACGGATCTAGTGGGGGGCAGACTCTCTCTCTTCGCCCAGGCTTGGGCAAGAGATGTCCAGGATCCCTGGGCGTTGGAGATCATATCTCAGGGATATCTTCTGGACTTCAAAGCTTCCCCTCCACAAGGGAGATTTCACCTTTCAAGGTTGTCAACAAACCAGATAAAGAAAGAGGCGTTTCTACGCTGTGTACAAGACCTTTTACTAATGGGAGTGATCCATCCAGTTCCGCGGTCGGAACACGGACAAGGGTTTTACTCAAATCTGTTTGTGGTTCCCAAAAAAGAGGGAACCTTAAGACCAATATTGGATTTAAAGATCCTAAACAAATTCCTAAGAGTTCCATCATTCAAGATGGAAACTATTCGGACAATCTTACCCATGATCCAAAGAGGTCAGTACATGACCACAGTGGATTTAAAGGATGCTTACCTTCACATACCGATTCACAGAGAACATTACTGGTATCTAAGGTTTGCCTTCCTAGACAAGCATTACCAGTTTGTAGCTCTTCCCTTCGGGTTGGCTACGGCTCCAAGAATCTTTACAAAGGTTCTGGGCTCTCTTCTGGCGGTACTAAGACCGCGAGGAATTTCGGTAGCTCCGTACCTAGACGACATTCTGATACAAGCGTCAAGCTTTCAAACTGCCAAGTCTCATACAGAGTTAGTACTGGCATTTCTAAGATCGCATGGGTGGAAAGTAAACGAGGAGAAGAGTTCTCTCTTACCACTCACAAGAGTTCCCTTCTTGGGGACTCTTATAGATTCTGTAGAAATGAAAATTTACCTGACAGAGGACAAGTTAACAAAGCTTCTAAATGCTTGCCGTGCCCTTCATTCCATTCAACACCCGTCAGTGGCTCAATGCATGGAGGTAATCGGCTTAATGGTAGCGGCAATGGACATAGTTCCTTTTGCACGCCTGCACCTCAGACCGCTGCAATTGTGCATGCTAAGTCAGTGGAATGGGGATTACTCAGATTTGTCCCCTACGCTGAATCTGGATCAGGAGACCAGAGATTCTCTTCTATGGTGGCTTTCTCGGGCCACATCTGTCCAGGGGGATGCCCTTCAGCAGGCCAGACTGGACAATTGTAACTACAGACGCCAGCCTACTAGGTTGGGGCGCTGTCTGGAATTCCCTGAAGGCTCAGGGATCATGGACTCAAGAGGAGAGTCTCCTTCCAATAAACATTCTGGAATTGAGAGCAGTTCTCAATGCCCTTCTGGCTTGGCCTCAGTTAGCAACTCTGAGTTTTATCAGGTTTCAGTCGGACAACATCACGACTGTGGCTTACATCAACCATCAGGGAGGGACAAGAAGTTCCTTAGCGATGATGGAAGTATCAAAGATAATTCGCTGGGCAGAGTCTCACTCTTGCCACCTGTCAGCGATCCACATCCCAGGAGTGGACAACTGGGAGGCGGATTTCCTAAGTCACCAGACTTTTCATCCGGGGGAGTGGGAACTTCATCCGGAGGTCTTTGCCCAAATACTTCGACGTTGGGGCAAACCAGATATGGCTCTCATGGCGTCTCGCCGGAACGCCAAGCTTCCTCGTTACGGGTCCAGGTCCAGGGACCCGGGAGCGGTCCTGATAGATGCCTTGACAGCACCTTAGACCTTCAGGATGGCTTATGTGTTTCCACCCTTCCCGATGATTCCTCGTTTGATTGCCAGGATCAAACAGGAGAAAGCATCAGTGATTCTAATAGCGCCTGCGTGGCCACGCAGGACCTGGTATGCAGATCTAGTGGACATGTCATCCTGTCCACCTTGGTCTCTGCCTCTGAGACAGGACCTTCTAATTCAGGGTCCTTTCAAACATCAAAATCTAATTTCTCTGAAGCTGACTGCATGGAAATTGAACGCTTAATTTTATCAAAGCGTGGATTTTCGGAGCCAGTAATTGATACCTTAATACAGGCTAGGAAACCTGTTACCAGGAAAATTTACCATAAGATATGGCGTAAATACTTACACTGGTGCGAATCCAAGGGTTACTCATGGAGTAAGGTTAGGATTCCTAGGATATTGTCTTTTCTACAAGAAGGTTTAGAAAAGGGTTTATCTGCTAGTTCGTTAAAGAGACAGATCTCAGCTCTGTCCATCCTTTTACACAAGCGTCTGTCAGAAGTTCCAGACGTTCAGGCTTTTTGTCAGGCTTTGGCCAGGATTAAGCCTGTGTTTAAATCTGTTGCTCCGCCGTGGAGCTTAAACTTAGTTCTTAACGTTTTACAGGGTGTTCCGTTTGAACCCCTTCACTCCATTGATATCAAGCTGTTATCTTGGAAAGTTCTGTTTTTAATGGCTATTTCCTCGGCTCGTAGAGTCTCTGAATTATCAGCCTTACATTGTGATTCTCCGTATCTGATTTTTCATTCAGATAAGGTAGTTCTGTGTACTAAACCTGGGTTCTTACCTAAGGTAGTCACTAACAAGAATATCAATCAAGAGATTGTTGTTCCATCATTGTGCCCTAACCCTTCTTCAAAGAAGGAACGACTTCTGCACAATCTAGATGTAGTCCGTGCCCTGAAATTTTATTTACAGGCAACTAAAGATTTTCGACAAACTTCTTCCCTGTTTGTCGTTTATTCTGGACAGAGGAGAGGTCAAAAAGCATCTGCTACCTCTCTATCCTTTTGACTTCGTAGCATAATACGCTTAGCCTATGAGACTGCTGGACAGCAACCTCCTGAAAGGATTACAGCTCATTCTACTAGAGCTGTGGCTTCCACTTGGGCCTTTAAGAACGAGGCCTCTGTTGAACAGATTTGCAAGGCTGCAACTTGGTCTTCTCTTCATACTTTTTACAAATTTGACACTTTTGCTTCTTCGGAGGCTGTTTTTGGGAGAAAGGTTCTTCAGGCAGTGGTTCCTTCCGTATAGAGATCCTGCCTGTCCCTCCCGTCATCCGTGTACTTAGCTTTGGTATTGGTATCCCATAAGTAATGATGACCCGTGGACTGACTACACTTAACAGGAGAAAACATAATTTATGCTTACCTGATAAATTCCTTTCTCCTGTAGTGTAGTCAGTCCATGGCCCGCCCTGTTTTTTAAGGCAGGTTTAAATTTTTTAATTATACTCCAGTCACCACTGCACCCTATAGTTTCTCCTTTCTCGTTTGGTTCTCGGTCGAATGACTGGGTGTGACGTAGAGGGGAGGAGCTATATAGCAGCTCTGCTTGGGTGATCCTCTTGCACTTCCTGTTGGGGAGGAGTTAATATCCCATAAGTAATGATGACCCGTGGACTGACTACACTACAGGAGAAAGGAATTTATCAGGTAAGCATAAATTATGTTTTTCTAAGTCGTCAGACTTTTCACACGGGGGAGTGGGTACTCCACCCGGAGGTGTTTGCCCAACTGACCCAGCGATGGGGCACTCCGGAGTTGGATCTGATGGCGTCCCGTCAGAACACCAAACTTCCTCTCTACGGGTCCAGGTCCCGGGATCCCCAGGCGGTGCTAATAGATGCTCTAGCAGCGCCTTGGTCCTTCAATCTGGCCTATGTTTTGCCACCGTTTCCTCTCCTCCCTCGTCTGGTCGCCAGAATCAAGCAGGAGAAGGCTTCGGTGATTCTGATAGCGCCTGCGTGGCCACGCAGGACTTGGTATGCAGACCTAGTGGACATGTCATCTGTCCCACCTTGGACTTTGCCAATGAGGCAGGACCTTCTAATACAAGGTCCTTTCAAGCATCCAAATCTAATTTCTCTGCATCTGACTGCTTGGGGATTGAACGCTTAATTCTATCAAAGCGTGGTTTCTCTGGGTCGGTTATAGATACTCTGATTCAGGCTAGAAAGCCTGTCACCAGGAAAATCTACCATAAGATATGGCGAAAATATCTTTGTTGGGGTGAATCCAAGGGTTACTCATGGAGTAAGATTAGGATTCCTCGGAAATTGTCCTTTCTCCAAGAAGGATTAGAGAAAGGATTGTCAGCTGGTTCTTTAAAAGGACAGATATCTGCTTTGTCTATCCTTTTACACAAACGTCTGGCAGAAGTACCAGACGTTCAAGCGTTTACTCAGGCTTTAGTCAGAATCAAGCCTGTTTATAGACCTGTGGCTCCGCCTTGGAGTCTAAATTTAGTTCTTTCAGTTTCCCAAACCCGGTTTTCTTCCTAAGGTTGTGTCTAATAGGAATATTAACCAGGAAATTGTTGTTCCTTCTCTGTGTCCTAATCCTTCTTCGAAGAAGGAATGTCTGTTACACAATCTTGATGTTGTTCGTGCCTTAAAGTTCTATTTACAAGTAATTAAGGTTTTCAGACAAACATCTTCACTGTTTGTTATCTATTCTGGTAAGAGGAGGGGTCAGAAAGCGACTGCTACCTCTCTTTCCTTTTGGCTGAAAAGCATCATCCGTTTGGCCTATGAGACTGCTGGCCAGCAGCCTCCTGAAACAATTGGGATTATCCTAAATTATGAAGGTATAATCTAGATTTTATTAAAGACACAGAGACGATTATTTTGCATTCTCTTTTTCTCTTGTTAAGTGTATCCAGTCCACGGATCATCCATTATGGGATATTCTCCTTCCCAACAGGAAGTTGCAAGAGGATCACCCACAGCAGAGCTGCTATATAGCTCCTCCCCTAACTGTCATATCCAGTCATTCTCTTGCAAGCCTCAACCAAGATGGAGGTCGTAAGAGGACTGTGGTGTTTTATACTTAGTTATTCTTCAATCAAAAGTTTGTTATTTTTAAATGGTGCCGGAGTGTACTGTTTATCTCAGGCAGTATTTAGAAGAAGAATCTGCCTGCGTTTTCTATGATCTTAGCAGAAGTAACTAAGATCCATGGCTATTCTCACATATTCTGAGGAGTGAGGTAACTTCAGAGAGGGAATGGCGTGCAGGTTTTCCTGCAATAAGGTATGTGCAGTT